>NC_134560.1:23943734-24255642 GCF_025594145.1 Primulina tabacum | reverse complement strand
CACCTTACACTTGCACTAGAAAATGTAAGGCATTTTTCATTGAGAAGACTAACCTTTCCTCAACAAATTGAAGAAGCAAAATTAAGGAGAATACACAAGAAAAATTTCGGCCAAGAGGTTTTCAAGGAGGAGAGAAGAAGACTTTCTTGGTGCTTGAAAAAGTTATAAATTGCATGAGCATGCCATGCATTGTTTAATTAAAAAGTTCCCTCCAACCCTTCACCTCCCTTGCATGCTTTTTAATTTGGCTGGTAACAATTACAAGGCCTATGGACTTTTATTTAAATGTCTCAAATAAATTTGATACCAATTAAACCTTACTTGAATTTACTCAAGTCCACTAGTTGAATAATTATTTCTAATTGGGCTCTACAAGGCCCAATGTTATTTAATAATTTCAACACTTGAACTAATTTAATTATTTGGACTCTACTAGGTCCACGAGTGTTTAATTAATTCAACACTTGAATTAAGTTAATTTAGTCCATAACAATGTTTATGAAAATCACAATTTTCAAATACATCATTCACTTGGCCAACTTTTAATTTAGGAACACTTCCATAAATTAAAAGTTACATTCCCCATAATTCTCTTATTGAAGTCATACTTCTATTTTCCTATGCGCTTATAAACTCTTTTATAAGCCATTCAACACATTGAACTAATTTCCTTCTCAACAGGATCTAGAAAGTTAGCACTTGTATGGTCCTCAATAGTTCATTGATACAACTATCCGTGGGTTCACATCTTAATGTGATTCGAGACTAAACATGTCCTTATATGAGCATACCTCAATTGCTCCATTCTTAATTATCAACTCCTTGACAATAAGAACGTCACAACTCAAGCTTGATAGTACCCAACCAATCATGTTAAACGCCTAGCAGCATTGCTTACATGATTCCCTAGGTATCAAATGATAGTGCCTGCAAGAACCATTCTATTATGTCTAGCGTACAGTATGGTCCCTTCATCTCATATATCCCGACCGATTCGACAATTATTGGTATATCGAGAGCGGTCAAATAATCGATACTATGTGTCATGTCGTAGTTGAATCGATGGTGTAATCTATGAAACCCCTTTCATAATCACCATCATACTCTGATCAGAGATTTCATACTACATATACATGAGATTACATAGGATATCCATACCCGAAGGTAAGCGGTGAATCCTCGACTACAATGCAACGACTCATATATCTTTCGAAAAAACACCCAACCTTGCCACCTGATGACCCCATGAGAGTCGATAAACAAGTCAAAGTGCAATGCTAGCATATAGAGTCTCAATGTTGTCCCGGGTCATAAGGACTGATGGTGTACAACCATAAACTAGGACGTTTTCACTCGATAAGTAAGAACCACTTGGAAAGTCCTTTATGGAGGGTTGTTCAGTGCACTCTACAAGGAACACCTATCTGCATGTTCGGACATCACAATGTCCCCTAACAATGAAACATGGTACTCAGATCGCAGATACTAGTCTCGAATTCGAGTGGCCTATATCCTTCTTAGCGGCGGCTGAATCGACTAGGAACTGTTTAGAATATACAGTATTGCAAATATGAGTTTCATGATACTCATCATATGAACTTCTCATATTCTTTCTACTATTTGTATATTCAAGGACTTTATCTATGCAACTAGCATGAGTATACAGATAAAGATGTGCCAAAACAATAATTTCAAATATTATTAAAATAAAGATTGTTTATACATAGAGCTACTCTAACAATAGATGTGCTACGACTGCTATTTTCCTGCTCAAAGAATCTGCCACAACATTAGCTTTCTCAGGATGGTAGCTAATTTCACAATCATAGTTTTTTACCGACTCCAACCACCGTCTTTGTCTCATATTCAGCTCTTTCTGCGTGAAGAAGTACTTGAGACTCTTGTGATCAGTGAATATCTGGCTTTTCTCGCCGTACAAATAATGTCTCCATATCTTCAACGCATAGACCACGGCAGCTAACTCGAGATCATGAGTCGGGTAGTTCTTCTCATTCACCTTTAACTATCTGGAGGCATAAACTATAACCCAGCCATGCTGCATCATTATTGCGCCTAAACCGAGCTTAGATGCATCTGTGTACAAAACAAAATTTACTTTCCCTGACGGCATGGCTAAAATCGGCGCTGTAATAAGAGCTTGCTTCAAAGTATTGAAGCTCTTCTGACAATCATCACTCCATACAAATTTAGCATTTTTCATTGTCAATGAAGTGAGTGGCACTGCAATAGAATAAAACCCCTGAAGAAATTTCCTATAATAGCCTGCCAAGCCTAGGAAACTACGGATCTCTGACACGTTCTTCGGCTCAACCTATTCTTTTACTTATGTCACTTTAACTGGATCCACCTCAAAGTCAATGCTAGAAATGATATGTCCCAAAAATGTTACCTCCTCCAACCAGAATTCACAATTACTGAATTTTGCAAACAACTTGCAGCTCTGTAAGACTTGGAAAACTGTACCCAAATTCTGACTGTGCTCCTCATGGCTCTTCTAGTATATAAGAATGTCGTCAATGAATATTATGACGAACCGATCTAGGTAGGGCTGAAATACTCAATTCATTAGGTCCATAAAAATTGCTGGAGCATTTTTCAGTCCAAAAGACATCACTAAGAACTCATAATGCCCATAACTAGTTCTGAAGGTTGTCTTATGAACATCTGCGTCCTTTACCTTCAGTTGATGATACCCAGAACGTAGATCTATCTTATAGAATACTGTAGCTCCCTGCAACTGATCGAATAAGTCATCGATCCTTGGTAATGGGTATTTGTTCTTGATCATTACCTTGTTCAATTCTCGGTAATCAATACACAACCCAATGCTCCAATCTTTCTTCTTTACGAAGAGCACTGGTGCGCCCCATGGTGAGAAACTAGGACGGATGAATTCTTTGTCTATGAGCTCTTGGATTTGCTGCTTGACCTCTAACATCTCTGTTGGGGCCAAACGGTACGGTGCCTTAGAGATTGTCACAATGCCTGGCATAAGGTCAATGGAGAACTCCATCTCTCTCTCTCTCTGGTGGAAGGCATGTGATGTCATCTGGAAAAACTTCAGGAAAATCTCTGACAACCGGTACATCAGATTTCGACGGGGTGGGTGCGAAAGGTACTGAAATAATACAGGCCAATAATGTCCTGACACCCATTATGAATAAGTCTGCGTGCCTGCATGCAAGAGATCATGCAAATGAAATTTCTCCACCTGTCTGGCTCAAAAAGAAATTGCTCATGCCCAACGGTCTTACCAAAACTAATCTTTTTCTGAAAATCAATTAGAACCGTGTTCTTCATCAGCCAGTCCATCCCTAAGATAACATCAAACTCTGGCATTGGCAACACAATCAAATCGGTGTAAACCAGGTGACCCTGTAGTTCAAGATTGATATCTCTGATCACGCTAGTAGCTGATAACTCCTCCTCTGATGGGGCTGCCAGGGAGTAGCTCACGTTGAGTCCAATTTACGGCCAAATAATTGGCGAACGTCTCTGAGATAAAAGAGTGAGTAGCCCCGAAATCTAACAAGGCCTTCATGGCTACTCTCTTAATGAAGATATTTCCTAAAGGACGTCAGCACAACACCAAAAACTTATATCCCAAAATACAAATCTTAACCTCATGCATAATTTGAAATCTCTATTCAAAGTCTCCAAATTACGAAAAAAAAAACTATTATACCCAAGAAAAATTTTTGAAGCATGCATGAACAAAAATAAATACTGTGCTGAATTAAATAGGTTACCAGTCAGTAGAGTCGTGCTTGGGTTCGCCTCCTCGGCATGCATGGCGAACACTCTCCCTTGAGTTGGCTGCATCCACTGCGGGCAATCCCTCAGCATATGATCACTGGCTCCGCACTTGAATTATTTGCTAGAACCCCATAAACACTGGCCCATGTGCTGACGGTTACACTTCAAGCACACTGGGTACTCAGGCTTCTGACGAGCCTTCTTTTGCGGCATAGGACATTTGCCTTTCGGTTGTCCTTAGAATGGCCTCTTTCCCGGCTGCATATGGAAATGTCTCTTGAACTTCTGCTGCTGTGAGGGGTTCTGTTGGGGTGCCTGATAGGACCTCTTGCCTTGTCTGTCATTCTCGATGTCTTTCTGGTCCTGTTCAGCCGCCAATGATATAGATCAGGAACAACATAGGTGGTAGGACCAAAAACTCTAACATCACGGCGTAAGATCGGCCGTAAATCATCAAAGAAATCTCTCGACTTCTCCCGGGCATCATTAGCAATTAGGGGCTTGAAGTGGCACCCTATCTCAAACTTCCTCACAAAATCTGCCACGCTGCTATCTCCCTGTCGTAATGTCATAAACTCCGTAGTAAAACGGGAGCGTACTTCTTCAGTGAAGTACTTGGAGTAGAAGACCTCCTTAAAACCATCCCAAGACAGAGTCTGGAAGTTCACTGACACAGACGCGCTCTCCCACCATAATCTATCGTCCCCTGTCAACAGAAAGGTGGCACATTTAACTCTGTCTGCATCTTGCAGATCCATGAAAGCGAAAATCACCTCGATGGACTTAATCCATCGCTCAGCTATCATCAGGTCATTAGTCCCCGAGGACTCTTTTGGGTCCATCCTCATGAACCTCTCATGCACTGCCTCTGGCCTGGGCCTCGCCCCTGTATCTACTCCAGCATTGTTCCCCGCAAACTGTGCGAAGAACTTAGTCATCCATGCAAGCATCTGTGCCAGCATATCTGGCGATGGGCGAGGAGGAGTGGCCCTCTCCTCATCCCGAGCCTCTCTGTTCTCTTCACCTGCTCCTTGAGCAATCATACGTCTAGGAGGCATACTGTTTCAAAATGTACCCAACACGTAAACCAACATGCATGAATATAATATCTAAATTATAAGATGAACATAAATTGAATTTAAACAAGTAAATGCTGAAATCATGACTCTGATGCTTACTACATGAAAGAATTTTAAAACTTTAAAACTTACAGACTTGAGGCGTGACTTCGTGAGCTTCTCGCAACCGGAAGTAGGCATAACACTTTACAAGAACACCGCTCTGATACCAACTGTAACGTACTGTACTTTTTAAACATACTTAAAATTTGCGGAAAAATAAAACTTTTCTTAAATAAGTAATCGTCTTTCAAAATGAAATACAAATAAAATGTTCGACAAAATATTTTGAATGTAACGAGCTTGCAAAAGTAATTGTTTTAAAATAACATAAAGTAATTCCTTAAAATCATAGTAAACAATTTTATTAGTCATAAAATAAAATCCTTGAAAACTACGGCGGTCATCGGGTTAGGCCTCCACACTGTCTGAGCTAACTCACTGGTCCCGCCTCTCGCCTCCTCAAACTCGTCCTCACCTGCATCGATCAAGTCTAGTGAGTCTAAAGACTAAACATGTATAAACTGGGAATAGCAAGTAACGTATAATAAAACCACATGCATTTTAAAGTAACACATACATAACTTAACTTTAAACATACTTACATAACCATAGACGTGCCATCGATTTATAAACATTTTCATAAGCGTAATTGCATCATACATACTTAAACATGCATATCATCATCATTTTGCGTAGAGATATGTTTCAAACAAAGTGACACATAATATAGTGCACCTGGTCAGACTAAACCACATTACTAGGCTGGCAGGAATGTCCACTACCACATACATAAGATCCCCGGTCATACTTCACCGGGTGGATTGGTCTCTGGTCATACTTTACTGCTTTCCAATCCTAATCAAAACCCGATCATACTTTACCGGGGTGGAGAGGTCCCCGGACACGTTCTCCGGCTTCCAAACCCGTTCATAATTGGTCACAAGACAATTAGCATACCTCGAAAACATAAAATATTTTCTTTTTGCACGTCGAACAAACTTACATAGCATTGAGGCATTCTTTGGATCTCGCTTGGGCTGTTGCTGCACATACTAACACGTTTTCAAGCAACTCAAATCTCACAACTTAATCATGCCTATCGTACTCACTACCAAAATAATTAAATAACATGAATTTCTATACCACTCGGGACTTGACCATGTTCAACCATCATACTAAACTATAACGTCGATCCCCAAAAGCAATCCCAATATGAAGTATAAATATTCCTCGAACAAAGGAAGACACGGAACAAGACTACCCAAAATAGTAACACAAACAACCCTGAACTAGCGCCTAGGTGCCGAGCCATGCAGCACCCAGCGTCGCGGCGCTTCAAGCACAGAATTGATAGCGCTGCGGTGCCACACGGGCAGCAGTCGTGGTACTACAACTGATAGGGAATCGGTTACGGTGCTCGGATGCGCAACGGAATTTCAAAAATTATTTTTACCATAAGAAAACCGAGCACCCACTATTGTGTTAAGAAATAAGAAAAACAAACAAATGTCATACATAGAGTGTTTTAGAAATGTACCTATCAATCACAAAGATTGATGTTTTGGCTCCAACTAAGTTGTAAAAAACTTAAATCTTGAGAGTAGACAATCTACAAGCTTTTCCAAGAGCACACCTTGCTCTTATGGATTCTTTGCTTCAAATTAGGTCCACCACCAACTAGGAAGATCCACTCTAATTTTGGACTAGAAAAATTAGATTATTTTGCATTGAGAATTTTATGCAATCCTCAACCAAATGAAGAAGCAAAATATTATAGAAAAAGGGATAAAAATTTTCGGCCAAAATGATGCTTGAGGAGATAAGGAAAAAAATTCATGGTTCTTGAAAAAAGGTAAAAAGTGCATATGCATGCCACGCCTTGTTTATTGAAAAAATTGCCTCCAACCCTTCACCTCTCAAGCATGCAATTTATTTGGGCTTGTAACAATTACAAAGCCCATGGACTTTTATTTAAATATCTCAAACACATTTGAGACCAATTAAACTTTGCTTGAATTTACTCAAACCCACTAGTTGAATAATCAATTTAAATTGGGCTCTACAAACCCAATGTTATTTAATTAATTCAACACTTGGATTAATTTAATTATTTGGACTCTACTAAGTCCACTAGTGTAATATTAATTCAACACTTGAATTAATTTAATTTAGTCCATAATAATGATTATAAAAATCACAATTTTCAAATACATTATTTATTTGAGCAATCTTTTAATTTAGGAACACTTACATTAATTAAAAGTTACATTCCCCATAATCCTCTTATAAAAGTCATACTTCTATTTTTGTTTGCGCTTATAAACTCCTTACTCAACGGGATCTAGAAAGTTAGCACTTGTGTGACTCTCAATGGTTCAATGATACAACTAGTAGTTGGTTCACATCTCAATGTGATTTGGGACTAAACATGTCCTTATTCGAGCATACCCCAGTTGCTCCATTCTTACTTATCAACTCCTTGATAATAAGAATGTCAGAACTCAAGTCTGATAGTACCCAACAAATCATGTTAAACGCCTAGCAGCATCATTTACATGATGCCTTAGGTATCAAATGATAGTGCCAGCAAGAACCATTTCATTATGGTTAGCGTAAAGTACGGTCCCTTCATTTCATATATCCCGACCGATTCGATAACTATTGGTATATCGAGAGTTGTCAAATAATTGATACTATGTGTCATGTCATAGTTGCGTTGATGGTGTAATCTAAGAAACCCCTTTCTTAATTACCACCAACACTCTGATCAGAGATTTCAAACTACATACACATGATATAACAAAGGATATCCATACCCGAGAGTAAGCGGTGAATCCCCGACTACAATGCATCGACTCCTATATGTTTCGACCAAACACCCAACCTTGCCACCTGATAACCCCAAATGAGTCGGTAAACAAGTCAAAGTGCAATGCTAGCATATAGAGTCACAATGTTGTCCCGGGTCATAAGGAAATGGTGTACAACCATAAACTAGGACGTTTCCACTCGATAAGTGAGAACAACTTGAAAAGTCCTTTATGGGGGGGTTGTTCAGTGCACTCTACAAGAAGCATCTATCTGCATGCTGGGACATCACAATGTCCCCTACCAATGAAACATGGTACTCACATCGTAGATACTAGTCTCAAACTCAAGCGGCCTTTATCCTTCTTAATAACGGCTGAATCGAATAAGAACTGTTTAGAATATACAGTATTGCAAATATGAGTTTCATGATACTCATCATATAAGCATCTCATACTCTTTCTACTATTTGTATATTTAAGGACTTTATCTATGCATCTAGCAAGGGTATACAGATAAAGTTGTGCCAAAACAATAATTTCAAATTTAATTAAAATAAATCGTTTATATATAGAGTTTCAATGTGAATCCTCGGCCAACATTTGGCTCGACAGGCACTTACTCTAACAACAACCTCCGAGACTCTGGCGCGGCGGCGCCACAAGGGCAGTGCCGCGGCGCCCGACCTGCGAACATTTTCCCCAAAAAAACAAATTTTGATCCAGATTTTGAGCCATGCCTAACCAATTTAAAACAATCCATCGAGACTCATCCTAGGACAGGCATTGACTCAGACCCATACAAATGCCTCAAAAAACAACACGCAACCACAACACGACACGATCCCATAAACCCGGTATTCAGCATACTTTGCTTCCCTACGACTCCTATTGAATCCAAAACCTTACCGACTCGAAACAAAGCACCAACTAGCAACTGATCACAACACCTGACACACCTAAATGCATCAATGACTACTCGGTGATTCCCAACGAAGCCTGTAACCAAATAACTCAAGAAACATGAAGAAAATATTTATAAAAACGTCATAGTTTGAGCAGTCACACGAAAATAATCATAACGCACTCGTTTCATGTCCAAAATATACAAACTTACTGTCAAATCGAAGGTATCAAAGAGTACTACGTTTTATAAGTTGAAAGTTTTTCCAGAAAGTCGACCGAAAATTCACAGTACTCGAAATGACAACAGACTCGTTTTTGAGATCTAAAATTTTGATCCAAAATTCATTTCAAACTTTATGCACAACATACACGGATTTTGCATACAATACGCATCAAAATACTTACTACGACAAGATCGATGAAAAAAATAAAAATATATACATGCCTTTGCATCTAAACGCTCGAAGATGACGAATACCGGCGCAGTGGAATACAGGAGATGACCGGAAAACGATGCTGCACGATTTCTTGCTCGAAAAATGAACAAAATTCTCCAGAAATTTGCAAGGGAGAGGGGTGGCTGCTGCTGAGAATTTAGAACCCTATCTATCTCAAAAAATTTCTGAACGTGTATTGTGTGTTGTGTGTGTGCGTGAGTGTGTGGTGTAGAGTAGGTGAAAATTTGCTTAACTAATTATTTAATTAATTAATTAGGGGCTAAAAGTTCTTAATTAAATAATTAATAATAAAAATAATACTGCTCTAATTATTCAATACTACTCAAAGATTAAATAAAATAATTGAATACCAAGTTTCAAGATTAAAATCACCAAATTTTCAAATTGGTATTTGAAAAGCTTAAAATCTCAAAATCACCTAATAAATTAAATTAGACTTTAAAATGCTTAAAATTCCAAAAATCACTTGAAATAACAATTTTCTTGACTTGAAATAAAATATCACATTTCAAGAATCGCCTAAATCGTCAATGGTCTCTTTTCCCGATCCCGCATCGAATATTCTCATGAAACATAAAACTCACGAAAACATAACGTGTAATGCCCGAGATTTTATACCGTGTTAAATTACGATTATTGATTTTTAATCGAGATAATTATGAAAGGGCTAACCGAGACACGAAATGAGATCGCGTGTGAAAATTTATGTGCGAGGACAGTAGCATCGGCGCACATGCGCGACCGGATGCGTGCACATGCGCCAAACAGGCAGAAGACCTCGCGCATATGCGCGGAAGATGTCGCGCATATGCGCGAAGCCTATGCGAGGAACTCCAGAGAGTCTCGCGCATATGCGCGGAGATGAGTCGCGCATATGCGCGAGGCGATGTGCAGGATACGCGCGGAGACCGAGTGTCTCGCGCATATAGGCCGATTGGGGTCGCGCATATGCACGAGACGTGCGCTATAAACATTGAGCCACTCGTCCTTGTGCATGTTACGTGTATATATATATATATATATATATATATATACATGCAACTCTTTCCTCAGAAGAAAGAAGAAACGAAAGTTTAGGGGGGGAATTGCTCGTTGATTTCAGAATTTGATTTGCGATCAATCCGTCTGTCCAAATTTGAATCCGAGTACGGCACCGTGTTCCTAGCAACGACAGCTACAACAGGACGTAAGTTTGGTTACGTTTTGTTAAGATTTGAAATTATGCTATGTCCAGAATCAGATACGATTCATATATAGTGTTCATGACATAGTAGACATCATAGAATCGAAGTCAGATTAAGAAACAGATTGATTATGGAATTGTTAGGAATTTCATAGTTAAATTGACTGAGATGTGATGTCAGATTTGTACGGTGGTTGATTATAAATTATTGGAATTAGTAGATACTGGTGTGGTATCACCGGTATCGCAGAATTATACTGTTGTACCATCAGAATTTAATAAGACAGAGATGTCTTGATTTGAATAGAATATTGATACAGTATATTGATATTGTCATTGTCAGATTGAACATTGACAGACTTTGAGTCGAGACTTCGATTGTATCAGAGCGACAGAAAGAAAGGTATAAATAAATTTTGATTCGGGATTGCACAACTCGAGTTAGGTTTGACTTGAGTTTCCCAAAATCACATACTTTACGTTATTGCATTGATATTTGCAGATTATCAGATTGATATGTTTAGTTTATTGAATTATAGCAGAGCCAGAGTTTGAGTCTAGGGCAGATCAGCCTAGCTAGGGCAGAACCGCCGAGTCTTTGTCAGAACCGCGTAGACTCTAGACTTACGGTGTATCGATGAGCTTAGATGTAGATCGACGTCTATTGTAGACATTCGATACAGCATACCAAAGTCTAAATTAGATCGGGATCCCTAGATTAGAAATAAGTTGAGATAAGATAATAAGTCATTGACTTAAATACAGATTCGTATTGGTGCATGTAGTCAGATTGGATACATATTTTAATGATTGTTTATGCTTTTATATATGTTTTATATGATTGCATTGATACATTGTTTATACTGGGATATTTATATCTCACCGGAGTTATCCGGCTGTTGTCTTGTCTGTATGTGTGCATGGCAACAGGTGGGACAGGTTCAGGGTTACAGAGGTGAAGAAAGATCGAGTTAGAGTGGAGACTACGGACTTGGACTAGAGTTAGGGTTTAAACACTTGTTATATAGTTGTTAAACCTTAGTTGAGACTGATTGTATATAGTGCAAGATTTGTACTTTTAATACTGACTTGTATGTTAAGATGTATGCCATTACGTTCCGCATTTTAAAAAAAAAAATTAGACCCTGTTTATTATAATTTATTAAATTAGTCCCAATGACGATTAATAAGATGATTAGCGTCTGGGTCCCCACAACAGGTGGTATCAGAGCAATAGATCCTTTAGATTGAGATAGAAGAGGCTAGTGAGCGGGGTAGATTGAGGATTTCTTTCCTGCTTTTGAATGCTAGCATGTCTTACTGCTTTAATACATGTTACTTGCTTATCTGATTTGATATAGTAATATGTTTTATTGAGAATGGATCAGCACCGATTCTAGATCAGCAGTAAGATGATCAGAGTAGGACTGAAGTTAGTTGTTGTATTTGAGTTACTAATTCTGTTGATAACCAGATATGCCTCCCAGACGAATCCCAGAACAGGGTAGTACCTCAAATCCTCCAATGGATGTAACACCGACTCCAATGGAAACGTTACTGAAACGATTTCAGTCATTTCATCCGCCAACTTTGAAAGGAACAGAGAACGCTGTGGAATGCGAGAGTTGGCTTGATGATATTGAAATGCTTTTTGACTCATTGGAGTATACAGATGAGAGGCGAGTTCGATTAATTGGACACCAGTTACACGATGTTGCTAAGGACTGGTGGATTACTAGAAAGAGAGCCATGGAACATAGAGGTACGACTATTACCTGGAATATATTTAGAACTGAGTTTTATCAAAGATTTTTCCCAGTATCGTACAGGAAAGACAAGGGGGCGGAGTTTGCCAATTTGAGACAGGGTCAGCTGAACATTGAAGAATATGTGACCAAGTTCTCTACCTTATTGAAGTTTGCTCCCCGTGTGGCTGGAAATGACGAAGCCGTTGCTGATCAGTTCATCAATGGCTTGAATCCCGATATTTTCACATTGGTGAACACAGGGCGACCGAATAACTTTACTGACGCCCTGAACAGAGCCAAAGGAGCAGAAGCCGGTCTGATGAGACAGAAAGGGGCTTCATTTGTGCCTCCAGCACCGAGACCACAAGCAACCACCTCCCAGATTCGAGGGTGGCAGCAGCAGTGGAGGGAAGAAAGAATTTCTGAAAACCAGGGGAAAGCAATTTAAGAAACCTGGCAGCAGTTCTTCCAGCTCCGGTGGTTCCAGACAGAGCCAGAGTTACACTGGAGTTTATTGCAAGACTTGCGGAGGAAGACATGCAACTGAGCAATGCCAGGGAGTAACTGGTAGTTGCAACATCTGTAAACAGCCGGGACACTTTGCTAAAGTGTGTCCACAGAGAGGGTCCCAAAGATCTCAGGGAGCCGAGTCATCGGGATCAGCAGCACAGACTGAGAGACGATCAGCTGCTGTTCATACATTTCAGCCAGCACCAGCTCAGTCACAGCAGAGGCCAGGAGGTGGCCAGAGTGGTAGCCAGCCTCCTAGACAGCAGGCCAGAGTATTCGCTTTGACCGAGGAGCAGGCCCAGGAAGCACCAGATGATGTGGTGGCAGGTAACTGTTCTTTATGTTGTTACCCTGCTTATGTATTGATTGATACCGGTGCTTCACATACTTTTATTTCTGAACGATTTGCATTAAGTCATGCATTGCCTGTAGAGTCTTTAGCTACTGTAGTGTCTGTCTCTTCTCCTTTAGGGACAGGTTTGATATCCGTAAAGTCTGTAAAACATTGTGTACTACAGTATGACGGACATAAGATTGAATTAGATTGCATCGTACTTGGGTTGTTAGATTTTGATTGTATTATCGGTATTGATATGCTGACCAAGTACAGAGCGACTGTGGATTGTTTCCACAAGATAGTGAGATTCAGACCAGACATGGCTGAAGAGTGGAAATTTTACGGTAAGGGTTCTAGATCGAGAATTCCTTTAATATCCATATTATCTATGACTCGATTGTTGCAGAAAGGAGCAGAAGGATTCCTTGTATATTCAGTAGATCTATTGAAGTCGAGTCCATCATTGGCTGATTTGCCAGTGGTACGTGAGTTTGCTGACGTCTTTCCAGATGAGATCCCGGGATTACCTCCAGTTAGAGAGATTGACTTCAGCATTGAATTGATGCCAGTACAGTGCCAATTTCTAGAGCCCCGTACAGAATGGCACCAATTGAGTTAAAAGAATTGAAAGATCAGCTGGAAGACTTACTGACCAAGGGGTACATCAGACCAAGTGTTTCTCCTTGGGGTGCTCCAGTACTATTTGTAAGAAAGAAAGACGGTTCGATGAGACTCTGCATCGACTATCGGCAACTGAACAAGGCAACGATAAAGAATAAATATCCTTTGCCTCGTATTGATGATTTGTTTGATCAGTTGCAGGGTTCTTCTATATATTCCAAGATTGATTTAAGATCAGGATATCATCAGCTGAGAGTCAGAGATTTTGATATCTCGAAAACAGCATTTAGAACCAGGTATGGACACTATGAATTTATTGTCATGCCATTTGGTTTAACGAATGCTCCAGCTGTATTTATGGGATTGATGAACCGTATATTCCAGAAATATCTCGATGATTTTGTGATTATTTTCATCGATGATATTTTGATTTATTCAAAGAATAGGGATGAGCATGCTGAGCATTTAAGAACTGTGTTGCGAATTTTAAGGACTGAGAACTTATTTTCTAAACTGTCGAAATGTGAGTTTTGGTTGAGACAGGTAGTATTTCTGGGGCATATTATATCCGGAGATGGGATATCAGTGGATCCCAGCAAGGTTGAAACCGTGATTTCTTGGCCAAGACCGACGTCAGTGCCCGAAATTCGCAGTTTCACGGGTTTAGCGGGATATTACCGTCGTTTTATTAAAGATTTCTCAAGCATAGCTAAACCAATTTCTCAGCTGACTCAGAAGAATGCTCCATTTGTTTGGTCTGAAGAATGCGAGACCAGTTTTCTGGAGTTGAAAAAGAGATTGACTAGTGCTCCGGTGTTGACTATTCCATCCGGTACTGGTGATTTTGTGGTTTATTGCGACGCTTCTCACAGAGGGGTGGGATGTGTTCTGATGCAGCGAGGGCATGTTATTGCTTATGCCTCAAGACAACTTAAACCACATGAGACCCGTTATCCGATTCACGATTTGGAATTGGCAGCCATTGTCTTTGCATTAAAGATATGGCGACACTATCTTTACGGTGAGAAATTCGAGATATATTCTGATCATAAAAGTTTGAAATATCTGTTTTCACAGTCTGAGTTGAATATGAGGCAACGAAGATGGCTTGATTTACTTAAAGACTTTGATTGTGAAATCAAATACTATCCAGGAAAGTCTAATGCAGCAGCTGATGCACTAAGTCGAAAGATACGTTCTTTATCCTTGTCGACGATCGGTGTTTCAAATTTGATAGAAGACTGCTGTTTGTCTGGATTAGCATTTGAAACAGATTATAGACCTATGAGACTGTATACGGTGCAAGTGGAACCCGAGCTGATTTTAAGGATTAAGGCAGCTCAGAAAGTTGATCAGAATGTACAGAAATCAGTATCGATGATCAGAACAGGACATCGATCGAAATATCAGGTACGTGATAATGTATTGTATGTAAATAATCGGTTGGTTGTGCCGAATGTTTCAGAGTTAAGACGACAAATATTGTCAGAAGCGCACAACAGTCGATTTAGTATTCATCCTGGTGGCAGGAAGATGTATAATGATTTGAAAATACAGTTCTGGTGGAAACAAATGAAGACTGATATTGCAGAATTTGTGTCCAAATGTCTGAATTGCTAGCAGGTGAAAGCAGAGAGAAAGAAACCAGGAGGTTTATTACAGAGTTTGTCCATTCCTGAATGAAAATGGGATCACATTTCCATGGATTTTGTGACGCAGCTACCGCGTTCCTCCCGAGGTTGTGATGCGATTTGGGTCGTGATTGACAGATTGACCAAATCTGCATGTTTTATTCCGTACAAGATGACGTACAGATTTGACCAGATGGCAGAGATCTATGTCAGAGAAGTGGTCAGATTGCACGGAGTGCCGAAGTCAATTGTATCAGACCGTGATCCTCGATTTACTTCGCACTTCTGGCAGAGTTTGCAGCAGGCTCTCGGTACGAAGTTACATCTGAGTACCGCATATCATCCACAGACTGACGGACAGTCAGAGCGAACTATCCAGACACTGGAGGATATGCTGAGAGCAGTAGTGCTTGATTTTAGCACTAATTGGCAAAATGCATTACCACTTTGTGAGTTTTCGTACAACAACAGCTATCAGACAAGTATTGAGATGGCACCATTCGAAGCGTTGTATGGAAAGAAGTGTCGATCCCCTCTTTATTGGGATGATATCTCTGAGGTTCCTGAGATCGGACCTGGCATGATCAGAGATATGACTGAAAAAGTGAAGCTAATTCAAAAGAGAATGAAGGCAGCCAAGACAGACAAGCCAATTATGCAAATGTCCGACGACGACCATTGGTATTTGAGGCTGGTGACTGAGTATTTTTGAAAATTTCACCGTTCAGGGGACTTGTCAGATTTGGCAAGAAAGGGAAACTATCTCCATGATATATTGGGCCGTACGAGATTTTGAGAAGATAGGAGCTCGTGCCTATCGACTAGCTTTAATTGCCTTCAATATATGGGATACAGGACGATTTTCATGTATCGTTATTAAGGAAATACCTTCCTGATGCTTCACATGCTATTCAGCCAGACGAGACCGAACTGGATGAGACGTTGAGCTATGTTGAAAAACCGATTCAGATTATTGATCGTAAAGAAAAACAGCTCAAACCGAAGACCATTCCACTTGTGAAAGTTCAATGGACTCGTCATGGCACTGAAGAAGCAACCTGGGAAACTGAATCAGATATGAGACAAGAATTCCCTGAGTTGTTTCGATAATGTAAACTTTTTAGACCGTTTCTGTATATACTCCCTATTGATATAATTGAATGCATGTGATTTCGAGGACGAAATCCTATCTTAGGGGGGGAGAAATGTAATGCCCGAGATTTTATACCGTGTTAAATTACGATTATTGATTTTTAATCGAGATAATTATGAAAGGGCTAACCGAGACACGGAATGAGATCGCGTGTGAAAATTTATGTGCGAGGACAGTAGCATCGGCGCACATGCGCGACCGGATGCGCGCACATGCGCCAAACAGGCAGAAGACCTCGCGCATATGCGCGGAAGATGTCGCGCATATGCGCGAAGCCTATGCGAGGAACTCCAGAGAGTCTCGCGCATATGCGCGGTGATGAGTCGCGCATATGCGCGAGGCGATGTGCAGGATACGCGCGGAGACCGAGTGTCTCGCGCATATGCGCCGATTGGGGTCGCGCATATGCGTGAGACGTGCGCTATAAACATTGAGCCACTCGTCCTTGTGCATGTTACGTGTATATATATATATATATACATTCAACTCTTTCCTCAGAAGAAAGAAGAAACGAAAGTTTGGGGGGGAATTGCTCGTTGACTTCAGAATTTGATTTGCGATCAATCCGTCTGTCCAAATTTGAATCCGAGTACGGCACCGTGTTCCTAGCAACGACAGCTACAACAGGACAATAGTTTAGTTACGTTTTGTTAAGATTTGAAATTATTCTATGTCCAGAATCCGATACGATTCATATATAGTGTTCATGACATAGTAGACATCATAGAATCGAAGTCAGATTAAGAAACAGATTGATTATGGAATTGTTAGGAATTTCAGAGTTAAATTGATTGAGATGTGATGTCAGATTTGTACGGTGGTTGATTATAAATTATTGGAATTAGTAGATACTGGTGTGGTATCACCGGTATCGCAGAATTATACTGTTGTACCATCAAAATTTAATAAGACAGAGATGTCTTGATTTGAATAGAATATTGATACAGTATATTGATATTGTCATTGTCAGATTGAACATTGACAGACTTTGAGTCGAGACTTCGATTGTATCAGAGCGACAGCAAGAAATGTATAAATAAATGTTGATTCGGGATTGCACAACTCGAGTTAGGTTTGACTTGAGTTTCCCAAAATCACATACTTTACGTTATTGTATTGATATTTGCAGATTATCATATTGATATGTTTAGTTTATTGAATTATAGCAGAGCCAGAGTTTGAGTCTAGGGCAGATCAGCCTAGCTAGGGCAGAACCGCCGAGTCTTTGTCAGAACCGCGTAGACTCTAGACTTACGATGTACCGATGAGCTTAGATGTAGATCGACGTCTATTGTAGACATTCGATACAGCATACCAAAGTCTAAATTAGATCGGGATCCCTAGATTAGAAATAAGTTGAGATAAGATAATAAGTCATTGACTTAAATACAGATTCGTATTGGTGCATGTAGTCAGATTGGATACATGTTTTAATGATTGTTTTTGCTTTTGTATATGTTTTATATGATTGCATTGATACATTGTTTATACTGGGATATTTATATCTCACCGGAGTTATCCGGCTGTTGTCTTGTCTGTATGTGTGCATGGCAACAAGTGGGACAGGTTCAGGGTTACAGAGGTGAAGAAAGATCGAGTTAGAGTGGAGACTACGGACTTGGACTAGAGTTAGGGTTTAAACACTTGTTATATAGTTGTTAAACCTTAGTTGAGACTGATTGTATATAGTGCAAGATTTGTACTTTTAATACTGACGTGTATGTTAAGATGTATGCCATTACGTTCCGCATTTAAAAAAAAAAAATTTAGACCCTGTTTATTATAATTTATTAAATTAGTCCCAATGACGATTAATATGATGATTAGCGTCCGGGTCCCCACATAACGTGCGACACAATAAACATGTGACAATTTAAAATAATGTTGAAAAGTCTTGTCCTTTTTATTGCTTTAAAAGTACTAGAAAATTTTTTTTTATTAAATAGTTGTTTTTAATTAATTAAAATATGGGTGAGGCTTTTTATTATTTTTGAAAATAAGAGGTTTTGAGGTGATTTTATACGCCGGGACGTAAATTTTATCGGTGTTGGTTTTTCAAATAAAATATGAGCTTTTTGGCAACACGACTAATAAATTCACAAACTCATTTTTAACAAAACTATTTTAAAATTTTAATTAAATCCTAATTAATACTATTGGGCCTAATTGGTAGGCTTATTAGGCCTAAGCCTTGATTAGTAAATTAATTAGTATATAATATATTAAAACATACCCTTAACCTCACACAATCACACGCCACTTTCTGAATTTTCTTCCCAAACTTCCTCCAAATACACGAAACCATGCACACACATATCAATTGAAGAAAAAATCGTAAGCTTCAAGGGTTGGCAAGCCTTGGTCCTCCGCGTCATCGTTCTTCATCGTCAACGTTTATTCGTGCGTTTAAAACGCAAAGGCACGCCTTAATCTCCTTTTTCTCATCTTTCACACCATATTATTTGTTTGATACATGATTGCATGAAAAACATGATACAACTTTTATATTTTCGTTTTTATGGCTTTACATGCACAAAACTAGTGTTTTCATCTTTTAAAACTCCTCATAATGATGCACAAAGGGGCTGCCATGGTAGGGGTACTTGAAGAGATGTTTTTCCACGTGTTTAAGGGTCCCTAAGTGTATGTTTAAGGGCTGAAAAAAAATAGAGAAGAAATAAAAACGAAAATAGACTCCTTAAGGGAAAGGACTCTTCGACTAGGAGTCTTTGAGGGTCACGGCTGCTAGCTGCGGTTAGAGAGGGTCCAGTAGACTTAAGTGGGCTGCATAGGAGGGATGGGTAGAGGCTGACATGGTGGGTAAGGGCTGGAGGCGAAGCTAACCTAGGTTCGAATCATATTAGGACTAGGACTCTTGTGCAGAAAAATTCAGTAGCTTCCTAGGCTTGTTCAAAGGACTTAATGGGTTGGAATTTGGTTGTATATGGTTTAGTTAGGTGTTATTAAGCTTTGGTCCAAGTTTGGTAAGTTTTTGTTAAGTTTCGAGTTCATACGAGTCAAAACCGGGAAGTACGTCTAAGTTTAAAAACGAAACGATGAATTTAACGAAAAGCCTAGTTTTAAGCTTCATAAAATTATGGAAAATTATATTTAAGCTTGAATAATTATTAAAAGTCTAAGTTTTTAATTTGGAAATTTTATATTAAGGTTTGGTTTAACTCTGGATTAAAATGCAGTAATACGTCTTATTTAAAGATTAATTTAAAAGTTCTCGATTTATGCTAAATAAAAATATGATAAAAATTCATGTAAGTTAAATAATTATTTGGAACATGTTAGAGTCAATGAATTCAAGAAAATGTCAAAAACGAAAAATTTTACGTCTAGGGGTAAAACGGTCTTTTGACACCTAAAATTAGTAAACGTCATGGCAGTGCCCTAAATGCTGTTTTTATGATATTACGATTATTTTTAAATGTTTATAATGTATCCATGATTAAATTATGATTTTTAAAATGTCTATTTGATTTTTATGATTTATGAAAGACATTTAAAATACATGTTGCATGCTTGGTTTCAAAATGAAAAATGCAAATATTATTCACGATTTTTCTAAAGTAATGTGAATGAAAAATATTGAAGGAAGTGAAGTGGTTGTGACTAATTCGTTAATGATGGTGACGTCGTGAGGGTGATGGTCCCAGTGGGAGCCCGACGATCGTGTTTCCATTATTGCGAATATGAGATTATGAGGATATGAGGTTTGAGGTAAGAATGGGAATGTCGTGAGGGGAGAAGGCCCAATAGGGAGCTCATTTATGGGAGAAGGCCCCAGAGGGAGCCCCGACGATCGTATTTCTATCGATCATGATAGACCAAGGCTCAGCTGACCGGTGAGAGTGTCGCTGATGTCCCCGCCGCCCAGTACTGTGGTTATATGTAGATGGATCCATCGATTTTCATGTCATGTTGAGGAAAGTCACAATTAACGATCTGAATTCAACAAAAGGAAAAGGAAAATGTTCATGATCATGTTAAAAGCTTTTATGTCATGTCATGTTGAGGAAAAAAAAGGAAATGTTAAGGTTTATGTTATGCATGTCATGAAAATGTTTATACTTAAAGTTGACGCATCATTATGAAAATGTTTCTATTTAAAGTTCAGGCATCATAAAAGATTTACGAAAATTTTCATGTTTGAAGTTTATGCATCTTCATGAAAACGATATTTTAAGTACAAATATTTTCACTGTTATATGTTGACTGTATTACGTATTACTTGCTATAAAGATGATGGTGTGTTGAGTCTTTAGACTCACTAGGTGTGATGGATGCAGGTGAAGTTGAGGGTGAGCTTGATGGATGATTTGACTGGACTGAAGGCGCACACAACCCGAGGACCAGCGCTTCTACTTTTTCCGCAGTATGGTTATTTAGTATGGGCTATACTTTTCAAATTTATTGCTTTTTAGGTTTTGTAACATGCGACGATTTCATTTTTATGATCTTTTCACTTGATTTTTAAAATGCTAGTTGGATGATGTTTTATTTTAAAGGGTAAAATATTTAATAAAAATATTTTCATGAGGTTTATGTATATGGCCGAAAAATGAGTGTTTTTTAAAAAAAAAATTTCTAGTACTTTTAAAGCAATAAAAAAGGCAGACGTTTCAGTTGGTATCAGAGCAATGGTTCTGTAAAGGGTTGTGCCACCATCAGCGTCGGAAAGATCAGTCGTCAAGCCTCAATTTGTATGTTTACATGCATTATATGATTTTATGATATTACCTGCATAAATACATGAATTAAATGTTTACGTCACATGTTTAGTAGCTTCACGATAATATATGTTCTATATGCTCTGAATTTTTATACGTGTTACGATATGAAATAAGAAATTATTTGATTTTAACGCATGTTGGTTTTGTGGTGGGATTGGACGATGTTGATTTTTGGGTTTTAGAATTGACGTTCTACTTTTTGGGCTATAAGTTAATCGAGAATATTATGAATGCTTTGGGACACGTAGATTCTCTAAGAAAATATTTATGATTCATGGTTACTAGTCGAATTAATTTTTGGGAATTAGACGTAAGTATTAATTATTCGAGGATTACAACGACTTTGGGAGTAAGAAAATGTATAAATTGGGATTTTAAGTTTTGATGAAAGGTAAGATTGATTATGAGAATTGATTTTTGGGTAAATAAGTTTAAAATTATCGAAATTATGTTATGGGAAACTCGTAGCAGGAAATTAAGAATGCCAAGAACTTATGGGTTAATCGTAAGATTTTCGAAATTAAGAACCAATTAGGATGATTTTTGAGGTAATTAAGAATTTATTTTGCAAATATTAAGGAATTTGGGAACAAGTTTAGCAATAAGCGAGAATTGAATGGGTTAAATGATAAAAATTTTCGATGATTTAGATTTTTAATAATATTTGGACCTTGGGATATCTTGGTTATAGTATTATAAGGAATGTTGTTCATGGGTTTTTAAGGATGAAACAATATTAGGCTTGAAAAAATCTAAGCGTTAGCGGATGCGTTTGGGATTTAAGGTTGAAATATGACAAGTTGATGAATATTTTGGGTATAAAATAAAGAAAATAATATACGATAAGTATGGTCGTCCATCTTTTGATATTGGAAATTTTAAGAAAAATTGAAATTCGAGGTTATAATAGTAACAACACTAAGTCATTTGGGTCTTTTTAAGTTGCGATTTGAAAATAAGGATTTAGAAGGAAAATTTAATTGGGATTAAGGAGACGTAAGGACATTCTAGAACTTAAGTTTGATCAGGGTAGCGCAGCGGAAGCGTGGATTTTTGGGATACTAGAACTAAGACTAAACTTCAGGTTATTAAGGATAAGCGAATTTCGAGGACGAAATTCAATTTAAGGGGGGGAGATTGTAACGCCCCGAAAATTTAAAGGTCCACGCAAACCACATGCATGCAATTATTAAATTTTCTTGTATTTTAATTAAATGTTTTAATTGCCTTAATTAATTATGTTGTGCATAATTGCATGTTCAAAATATATTTTTCTACATTGTTGCATTAAAATGTATTTTTAAAAAGGTTATTCGAGTTGCGATCGAGGAACGGAGACCAAGGGCTGAAAAGTATAAAATGTTTTTTTATTAAATAGTTGTTTTTAATTAATTAAAATATGGGTGAGGCTTGTTATTATTTTTGAAAATAAGAGGTTTTGAGGTGATTTTATACGCCGGGACGTAAATTTTATCGATGTTGGTTTTTCAAATAAAATACGAGCTTTTTGGCAACCCGATTAATAAATTCACAAACTCATTTTTAACAAAACTATTTTAAAATTTTAATTAAATCCTAATTAATACTATTGGGCCTAATTGGTAGGCTTATTAGGCCTAAGCCTTGATTAGTAAATTAATTAGTATATAATATATTAAAACCTACCCTTAACCTCACACAATCACACGCCACTTTCTGAA
Source organism: Primulina tabacum (assembly GCF_025594145.1). Taxonomy (NCBI): domain Eukaryota; kingdom Viridiplantae; phylum Streptophyta; class Magnoliopsida; order Lamiales; family Gesneriaceae; genus Primulina; species Primulina tabacum. The sequence continues at coordinate 24,232,948 of NC_134560.1, read as the reverse complement.
TTTTCTTCCCAAACTTCCTCCAAATACACGAAACCATGCACACACATATCAATTGAAGAAAAAATCGTAAGCTTCAAGGGTTGGCAAGCCTTGGTCCTCCGCGTCATCGTTCTTCATCGTCAACGTTTATTCGTTCGTTTAAAACGCAAAGGCACGCCTTAATCTCCTTTTTCTCATCTTTCACACTATATTATTTGTTTGATACATGATTGCATGAAAAACATGATACAACTTTTATATTTTCTTTTTTATGGCTATACATGCACAAAACTAGTGTTTTCATCTTTTAAAACTCCTCATAATGATGCACAAAGGGGCTGCCATGGTAGGGGTACTTGAAGAGATGTTTTTCCACATGTTTAAGGGTCCCTAGGTGTATGTTTAAGGGCTGAAAAAAAATAGGGAAGAAATAAAAACGAAAATAGACTCCTTAAGGGAAAGGACTCTTCGACTAGGAGTCTTTGAGGGTCACGGCTGCTAGCTGCGGTTAGAGAGGGTCCAGTAGACTTAATTGGGCTGCATAGGAGGGATGGGTAGAGGCTGGACATGGTGGGTAAGGGCTGGAGGCGAAGCTAGCCTAGGTTCGAATCATATTAGGACTAGGACTCTTGTGCAGAAAAATTCAGTAGCTTCCTAGGCTTGTTCAAAGGACTTAATGGTTTGGAATTTGGTTGTATATGGTTTAGTTAGGTGTTATTAAGCTTTGGTTTAAGTTTGGTAAGTTTTTGTTAAGTTTCAAGTTCATACGAGTCAAAACCGGGAAGTACGTCTAAGTTTAAAAACGAAACGATGAATTTAACGAAAAGCCTAGTTTTAAGCTTCATAAAATTATGGAAAATTATATTTAAGCTTGAATAATTATTAAAAGTCTAAGTTTTTAATTAGGATATTTTATATTAAGGTTTGGTTTAATTCGGGATTAAAACGCAGTAATACGTCTTATTTAAAGATTAATTTAAAAGTCCTCGATTTACGCAAAATAAAAATATGATAAAAATTCATGTAGGTTAAATAATTATTTGGGACATGTTAGAGTCAATGAATTCAAGAAAATGTCAAAAACGAAAAATTTTACGTCTAGGGGTAAAACGGTCTTTTTTGACACCTCAAATTAGTAAACATCATGGCAGTGCCCTAAATGATGTTTTTATGATATTATGATTATTTTTAAATGTTTATGATGTATCCATGATTAAATTATGATTTTTAAAATGTCTATTTGATTTTTATGATTTATAGAAGACATTTAAAATACATGTTGCATGCTTGATTTCAAAATGAAAAATGCAAATATTATTCACGATTTTTCTAAAGTGATGTGAATGAAAAATGTTGAAGGAAGTGAAGTGGTTGTGACTAATTCGTTAATGATGGCGACGTCGTGAGGGTGATGGTCCCAGTGGGAGCCCGACGATCGTGTTTCCATTATTGCGAATATGAGGTTATGAGGATATGAGGTTTGAGGTAAGAATGGGAATGTCGGGAGGGGAGAAGGCCCCAGAGGGAGCTCATTTATGGGAGAAGGCCCCAGAGGGAGCCCCGACGATCGTATTTCTATTCGATCATGATAGGCCAAGGCTCAGTTGACCGGTGAGAGTGTCGCTGATGTCCCCGCCGCCCAGTACTGTGGTTATATGTAGATGGATCCATCGATTTTCATGTCATGTTGAGGAAAGTCACAATTAACGATCTGAATTCAACAAAAGAAAAAGGAAAATGTTCATGATCATGTTAAAAGCTTTTATGTCATGTCATGTTGAGGAAAAAAAAGGAAATGTTAAGATTTATGTTATGCATGTCATGAAAATGTTTATACTTAAAGTTGACGCATCATTATGAAAATGTTTTTATTTAAAGTTCATGCATCATAAAAGATTTACGAAAATTTTCATGTTTGAAGTTTATGCATCTTCATGAAAACGATATTTTAAGTACAAATATTTTCACTGTTATATGTTGACTGTATTACGTATTACTTGCTATAAAGATGATGGTGTGTTGAATCTTTAGACTCACTAGGTGTGATGGATGCAGATGAAGTTGAGGGTGAGCTTGACGGATGATTTGACTGGACTGAAGGCGCACACAACCTGAGGACCAGCGCTTCTACTTTTTCCGCAGTATGGTTTATGACTCATGATTTATGTTAAAGATTTTAAGACTATTTATTTAGGATTTGAGAGATTTTTGAGAGGTTTAGTATGGGCTATACTTTTCAAATTTATTGCTTTTTAGGTTTTGTAACATGCGACGATTTCATTTTTATGACATTTTCACTTGATTTTTAAAATGCTAGTTGGATGATGTTTTATTTAAAGGGTAAAATATTTTATAAAAATATTTTCATGAGGTTTATGTATATGGCCGAAAATTGAGTGTTTAAAAAAAAATTCTAGTACTTTTAAAGCAATAAAAAGGGCAGACGTTTCAAATGTAAATCGTAAATCATGCATGGTTAAAAATTATTTTAAAAATTAAATAAATAATTTTAACCCTTTAATAAATGCAAGGGTTTACGTGTACTTATTTTGAGCTCTACATAAAATAATTCGTTAAAATCAGAGTAAATGAGTTCAACATGCATGAAAATCCTTAAAACTTAAGCGGTCCTAGGGTTAGTCATCCGCCCAGTCCAAGCCATCTCACTGGTCTCCGCCTCTCGTCTACTCAAACTCGTCCTCACATTCAACGATCAAGTCTAGTGAGTCTAAAGACTCAACATGTATAAACTGAGAATAGCAAGTAGTACATAATAAAGTCACATGCGTTTTAAAGTAGCACATACATATTTGAACTTTGAACATACTTACATAAACATAGACTTACCATGAATTCATAAACATTTTCATAAACGTGCTTTCATCGTACATATTTAAACATGCATAATCATCATCATTTTGCGTAGAGATATGTTTCCAAGCAAGTGACCCATACATATTGCGCCTGATCAGACTAAACCATAGTATTGGGCTGGCAGGGATGTCCACTGCCACATACATAAGATCCCCGGTCATGCTTTATCGGGTAGATTGGTCTCTGGTCATGCTTTACCGCGTCCCAATCATGATCAAAACCTGGTCATGCTTTACCAGGGTGGAGAGGTCCCCGAACACATTCTCCGGTTTCCAAACCCGTTCATAATTAGTCACAAGACAATTTGCATAGCTCAAAAACATAAACATTTTCTTTTGCGTGTCGAACATACTTATATAGCGTTGAGGGCTTTGTTGGATCCCACTTGGACGACTACTGCACATACTAAAACATTTTTTTAAAAAAAATTCTAGAATGCCTGGCGCTCGGGCTGAAATATCTTATCGCTCGAGCGCCGCCCGTCCAGAAGGCCTGGCGCTCGGGCAGTAAGATCTTACCGCTCGGACGCCGCTCAGTTCCAACGAAGCTTGTAACTCGAAAATCCTCAAGAAGAACACATTTTCGACACAGTTTGAGCAGCCACACGAAAAAAATCATAACTCACTCGACTCTTGTCCGAAAATTACGAATTTACTATCGAATCGAAGATATCCAAAAGTAATACGTTTTATATGTTGAAAATTTTCCAGAAAACTTACCAAAAATTCTTAGGATTTTAAATAACAGCAGACTCAGTTTTGAGATCTAAAATTTTGATCCAAAATCGTTTTAAATATTTTTGCTCAAACGTTTGCATAAAATGCACAGATTTTTATATACAATAAGCATCAAAATGTTTACTATGAAAAAATCGATGCCAAAACGAAAGATTATACATGCCTTTGCGTCTAAACGCTCGAAGATAACGAATATTGACGCGGTGGATTACGGGAGATGACAGGGAGACACTTGCTACACGATTCTTGCTCGAAAAAGGGACATAAATATCCAAAAATTTTCAAGGGGAAGGGTGGCTGCTGAAGGAACTCAAGAACACTAGCTATTCTCCAAAATCTGCAACGTGTGTGTTGTGTGTGTACGTGAGTGTGGTTTAATTTAGGTGAAAATTGTGCTTAATTAGTTAATTAAAGGGCTAAAGACAAGTTTAGTTAAATAATTAGGGATAAAAATAATATTAATCTAATTATTTAATCTTAATCAAAGATTTAACAAAATAGTTAAATACCAAATTTTCAAGATTAAAATCTTCCTATATTCAAATTAATATTTTTGAAAAGTTTAAAATCTTAAAATCACTTAATAAATTAAGTTAAACTTTAAAATGCTTAATTCCATAAATTATTTAAAATATTAATTTTCTTGAATTGAAATAAAATACCACATTTTCATAAATCATCTAAAAGTTGTCGGTCTCTTTTCCCGATCCCGTATGGAATATTCTCTTGAAACATAAAACTCAATAAAACATTTTAACGTGCTTCAAATAAACATTTAATAATTTTAAAAAAATAATGAAAAATCATAAATCATGCATCGTTAAAAATTAATTTAAAATTAAATAAATAATTTAACAATTTAATAAATGCATGGTTTTATGTGTACTGATTTTGGGTTCTAGAATTCCTCCCCCACTTAAATAAATATCTTCCTCAAAATTAAATCTTACGAAACAACTCCGGGTAGCGACTTAACATATCTGCTTCGGCCTCCAAAGTGTCCTCCTCCAATAATTGATTCAGCCACTGGACTTTAACCAACTTGGTCGCTTTGTTCCGAAGCCTCCGCTCCTGTCTATCTTATCTAGAATTCGGACATCTTTTTCATCATATGATAGATCTGGAGCAAGTTGCAATGGCTCGTAACTCAAAACATACAAAAGATTCGCCATATACTTCCTCAGCGTAAAAACATGGAATACATTGTGTACTATGGCCAGATTCGGTGGTAGAGCTACACGATAAGCAAGTGTCCCAACTCTGTCAAGAATTTTGAATGGTCCAATGAATCTCGGACTCAACTTGCCTCTCTTCCCAAACATCATAACACCCTTCACGGGTGCTATCTTCACGAATACGTGATCTCCTACGGCAAATTCGAGATCCCTTCTCCTCTTGTCAACATAACTCTTTTTGCAACTCTGGGCGGTCTTCATCCTGTCTCAGATCTTGACCACCACGTCTGTAGTCTGCTGAACAATCTCTGGGTCAAGTTATGATCTCTCACCTACCTCGTCCCAATGAATCGGCGATCTTCACTTCCTTCCATACAGTGCTTCGTAGGGAGCCATACCTATAGATGATTGAAAACTATTGTTCTAGGTGAACTCCACCAGGGGTAGTTTCGATTCCCAATTCCCATGGAAATCGATCACACAAGCTCACAACAAATTTTCCAATATCTGAATCACTCGCTCAGACTGGCCATCTGGCTGAGGGTAAAATGCCGTACTGAATAGCAACTTCGTCCCCATAGCTAAATGTAAACTCTTCCAAAAGGACGATGTAAATCTCGGGCCCCTGTCAGACACAATAGAAACTGGGATCCCGTGCAATCAGACTATGTCCCGGATATATAGCTCTGCATACGGTGTCATGGAGAAAGTCGTCTTCACCGGTAAGAAGTGTGTCGATTTAGTAAGTCGATCCACTATAACCCAAATGGCATTAGATAATCTGACTGACCTCTGCAATCCAACAACAAAATCCATGGTGATATTCTCCCATTTCTACTTGGGAATAGGGAGTGGCTTAATCATCCATGTTGGCCTCTGATGCTCTTCTTTCACTTGCAGACAAGTGAGACATTCAGATACAAATCAGTGAACGTCCCGTTCCATCCCTGGCCACCAATACAGCATCTGTAACTCCTTGTACATCTTGGTACCCCTTGGATGGATAGAATACGAAGATGTATGTGTCTCTGTCAAAATATCTTCTCTGATCGAAACAACACTAGGTACCCACATCCTTCCTTTGTACCTCACAATACCATCGAACACTGCGTAGAGTACACTACTCTTGGCTTCATCCTTCAGTCTCCTTTTCTGTAACTATTCATCCAAAGGCTAACCTCTATGGATTCGGTCTAGTAAGGATGATAGGACTGTCAGATTAGACAAGTTGGGAGCTTTGCCCTTAGGATAAACTTCTAGGCCAAACCTCTGAATCTCTGACTGAAAAGATCTCTGCGCTGACAGCTGTGCTACGACTGCTACTCTCCTACTCAAAGCATCTGGCACAACATTAGCTTTCTCCGGATGGTAGCAAATTTCATAATCATAGTCTTTTACTAACTCCAACCATCGTCTTTGTCTCATATTCAACTCTTTTTGCGTGAAGAATTACTTGAGACTCTTGTGATCAGTGAATATCTGGCATTAAATATTGTCTCCATATCCTCAACGCAAAGACAACGGCAGCTAACTCGAGGTTATGAGTCGGGTAGTTCTTCTCATGCACTTTCAATTGTCTGGAGGCATATGCTATAACCCGACCATGCTGCATCAATACTGTGCCTAAACCGATCTTAGAGTGTATAACACAAAATTACCTTGCCCTGATGGCATGGATAAAACTGGCGTTGTGATAAAAGCTTGCTTCAAAGTATCGAAGCTTTTCTGACACTCGTCACTCCATACAAATTTAGCATTTTTCTTAGTCAATGAAGTGAGTGATACCGCAATCGAATTTCATGTAGTAGCCTGCCAAGCCTAGGAAACTACGGATCTCTGACGCGTTCTTCGGCTCAACCCATTCTCTTACTGCGGCCACTTTAGCTGGATCCACCTCAATGCCATTGCTAGATATAATATTTCCCAAAATGCTAATTTCTCCAACAAGAATTCACACTTACTGAATTTCGCAAACAACTTGCGACTCTTTAAGACTTGCAAAACTGTACCCAAATGCTGACTGTGTTCCTCATGGCTCTTCGAGTAAATAAGAATGTCGTCAATGAATACTATGACAAACTGATCTAGGAAAGGCTGAAATACTCTATTTATTAGGTCAATAAAAATCGTTGGAGCATTCGTCAGTCCAAATGGCATTACTAAGTACTTGTAGTGCCCATATCTAGTTCTAAAAGTTGTCTTATGAACATCTGCGTCTTGTACCTTAAGTTGATGATACCTAGAACGTAGATCTATCTTAAAGAACACTTTAGCTCCCTGCAACTGAACAAATAAGTCATCGATCCTTGGTAATGGGTATTTGTTCTTGATCGTTACTTTGTTCAATTCTCGGTAATCAATACACAACCTCATGCTCCCATCTTTCTTCTTTACGAAGAGTACTGGTGCACCCCATGGTGAGAAACTAGGGCGGATGAATTCTTTGTCTATGAGCTCCTGAATTTGCTGCTTGAGCTCTAACATCTCTTCTTGAGCCAAACGGTACAGTGCCTTAGAGATTGGCACAGTTCATGGCACAAGGTCAATGGAGACCTCCACCTCTCTCTATGGTAGAACGCCTATGACGTCGTATGGGAAAACGTCAGGAAAATCTCTTACAACTGGTACATCAGATTTCGACAGGGTGGGTGCGTCAGGTGTTGAAATAATACTGGCCAAGAATGCGTGACATCCCTTATACATAAGTCCCTGATCCTGCATGCAAGAGATCATGCGAGGGAAACTTCTCCACCTGTCTGGCTCAAAAAGAAATTGCTCCATGCCCAACGATCTTACCAACACCGATCTTTTTTGAAAATCAATTAGAACTCTGATCTTCATCAGCCAGTCCATCCCCAAGATAATATCAAACTCTGGCATTGGAAACACAATCGGATCGGCGTAAACTAGGTGGCCTTGTAGTTCAAGATCGATATCTCTGACCACGCTAGTAACTGATAACTCCTCCCCAGATGGGACTATCACGGAGTAGTTCACGTCGAGTCCAATGGACTTGACATCCAAATAATAAGCGAACGTTTATGAGATAAAAGTGTGAGTGGCCCCGGAATCTAACAAGGCCTTCGTGGCTACTATCTTTATAAAGATATTTCCTGAAGAACGTTTGCACAACATATAAAACTATACCCCAAATTAATAATCTTAGCGTCATGCATAGTTGGAAATTTATATCCAATGTCTCCAAAACACGAAAACAACATACTAATATCCCCAAGCAAAATTCGAATCATGCATGACCAAAAATAAATATTGTACTGAATTAAATACGTTACCAGTCAGTAGGGCATGTCTGGGTTCGCCTCCTCGGCATGCATGGCAAACACTCTCCCCTGAGTTGGCTGCCTCCACTGTGGGCAGTCCTTCAGTATGTGATCACTGGCTCTACACTTGAAGCATTTGCCCGAGTCCCATGAACATTGTCCCATATTTTGGCAGTTGCATTTCAGGCACACTAGATACTCACCAGGCTTTTGAGAAGCCTTCCCTTGCGGTATAGGACATTTGGCCTTTCCGTTGTCCTTGAAACGGCCTCTTTCCCTACTGTCCCTCGAAAGGCCTCTAGAATTGTTGCTGCTGCTAGGGCGCCTGATAGGGCCTCTTTCCCTGCCTTTCATTCTCAATGTCTTTCTGGTCCTGCTCGGCCGCCAAGGCTCTAGATATAACAATGGCATAAGTGGTAGGACCAGCAACTCTAACATGATGACGCAAGATCGGCCGTAAACAGTCAATAAAATGCCGCAGTTTCTCCCGAACATCATTCGCAATCAGGGACACGAAGTGACACCCAATCTCAAACTTCTTCAAAAAATCTGCTACGCTTTTGTCTCCCTGTCTCCCTGTCGCAACGTCACAAAATCTGCCACGCAATTGTCTCAGTGAAGTACTTAGAGTAGAAGACCTCCTTAAAACCATCTCAAGACAGAGTCTGCAAATCCACTGACAGGGACTCGCTCTCCCACCATAATCTAGCATCCCTCGTCAACAGAAAAGTGGCACATCTGACCCTGTCTGCATTCTGTAGCTCCATAAAATCGAATATCACTTCGATGGACTTAATTCATCCCTCAGCTATCATCGGGTCAGTAATCCCCGAGAACTCCTTCGGATCCATTCTCCTGAATCTCTCATACACTGCCTCTGGCCTGGGCCTCGCCCCCATATCTACTCCAGCATTTTTCCCCGCAAACTATGCGAAGAATTGAGCCGTCCCTTCAGGCATATGTGCCTGCATATCTGGCGGTGGGCGAAGGGGAGTAGCCCTCCCTCCATCCTGAGCCTCTCTATCCTCTTCTCCTGCTCCACGTGCAATCATACGTCTAGGAGGCATACTGTTCCAAAATTTACCCAATATGTAAACCATCATGCAAGGGCATAATATACATATCATAAGGTGCACTTAAATCAAGTTTAAACATGTACATGTTGAACTCATGACTTTGAGGCTTACTGCATGAAAGAATTTTAAAACTTTAAAACTTACATACTTGAGGTGTGACTTCGTGAGATTCTCACAACTGGCAGTAGGCATAACTCTTTATGAGAACACCGCTCTGATACCAACTGTAACATACCGTACTTTTGAACATACTTAAAATTTGCGGAAAATAATAATTTTTCTTAAATAAGTAATTCTCCTCCAAAATGCCATAAAAAATAAAATTCTTGAACAAATATTTGAAGTGTAAACGAACTTGCAACAAGTACTTGTTTAAAATGACATAAAGTAATTCGTTTAAATCAGAGTAAATGAGTTCAACATGCATGAAAATCCTTAAAACTTAAGCGGTCCTCAGGTTAGTCATATGCCCAATTCGAGCCATCTCACTGGTCTCCGCCTCTCGTCTTCTCAAACTCGTCCTCACCTGCATCGATCAAGTCTAGTGAGTCTAAAGATTCAATATGTATAAATTAAGAATAGCAAGAAGTACATAATAAAGCCACATGCATTTTAAATTAGCACATACATATTTAAACATTGAACATACTTACATAAACATAGATGTGCCATCAATTCATAAACATTTTCATAAACGTGCTAGCATCGCACATAATTAAACATGCATAATCATCATCATTTTGCGTAGAGTTATGTTTCAAAGCAAGTGACCTATACATATTGCTCCTGATCAGACTAAACCACAGTACTGGACTGGCAGGTATGTCCACTACCACATACATAAGATTCCCGGTCATTATTTACCGGGTGGATTGGTCCCTGGTCATTCTTTAACGCTTCCCAATCCTGATCAAAACCCGGTTATGCTTTACCGGGGTGGAAAGGTCCCCAAACACGTTCTCCGGCTTCCAAACCCGTTCATAATTAGTCACAATGCAATTGACATACCTCAAAAACATAAACATTTTCTTTTGCACATCGAATATACTTATATAGCATTGAGGGCTTCGTTGGATTCCACTTGGACGACTACTGCACATGCTAAAAAACAAGGAGTTTTCATCGCCCGTTCGTCCTTCTTCGCACCCCATGCCAACTATCGTATATTCGAGCGTTCTAAAACGCAAAGGCACGTTTCTAAATTCCTTTAACGCATCATTCAAATTTTATTATGCTTGTTTTATTTATTTTTGCATGAAAAATATTGAAGCATGAACCGTTTAACGGTAGAACAAATATTTTTAAGGTTTTGACGATTTTAAGCTTGTTCGAAAAGCGTTATGATTTTCAAGGGATTGGCTGCCAACATAGGATGTTTAATGGGTGGAACATGGAAAATTTAAGGTGGAAACGAGGGCTGGAGTTGAGCTTGGCTGGGAATAATAACATAGGGTTTTCTTGGCTTCACGATTGGAAGATGGCACGACTAGGAAGGATGGTGCACCGGGGCTCGGCCAGGGCTGGTCAGGGGCTCGATGTGGGTCGTGGTTCAGGGTTAGGAAGAGTCATAACAGGGCTAGGACTCATGGAAGGCATCTAGGGAAGAGTTGACAAGGGGTAGGACTCTTCCCCATGAATACGGTTGGTGAGCTGCGGCTGGGTTGGGGCTGGCTAGGCTGGTCCAGTAGGGTCTAGGGTATGTGGCTAGGGGTCATTGTAGGGCCTAGTGCAGCTGTGGTCCATGGTGGCTCGAAGGGAGAAGGACCGCGACAAGGAGGAGTCTTGCGCGTAAGCCTCATGCGTGGACTGGGGCTGGGGTGCTGGTCCAAGAGGGTTCGACGAGGGTTTAGGAGGGCTAGGGTCTTGTTTGGGCCAAGGTGGCTTAGCCATGGCTCGTGGAAATTGGGCCGTGGCTCAAGGGGAGTGCTAGGGTTCGGTTGAAGGGTTAGGAGAAGAAAGGGTTCGAACCAAGGTCCATGGGGGTCAATTTATGGCTCACGAGGGTAGTTTAGGTATGAAAATGCTATGATTAAAGTTTGAGATTAAAATATTTAAGTTAGAATTAATTTAGAATTAAAAAGCTTCACAGTTTAGTAAATCAAAAATTAAATCAAAAAGCCCGAGTTTGCTTCAAACAAAAATATTAGAAGTCGAATTTAAGCTTAAATAATTATTTGGAATAGTCTCGAGCCAATAAAAGTGAATAGAAAAAAGTCAAAATCGGGAATTTTAGGGTCCAAGGGTATAACAGTCGTTTTACACCTGAGTAGTACAAAAAAGGTTGGCAGTATCCCGAAGAATCATAACGCATGCTAAATGATATTATAAAACTTTTATGATGAAAATATGAGATTTTATGATTTATGATAAAACTGTGCAATTTTTACTATTAAAATGCTATTTTTCGAATGTGGAAAGGACACAATATTTTATGAATAAAAAGAAAAGGAAAAATATTTTGAAGGATGTGAATTGAGTGTGACAAAAAAGATATGATATATGATTTATTAGAATATCGTGAGGGAAAAGACACCAGATGGAGCCCGTTTATGGGAGAAGGCCCTCAGCTTAGACGAGGCCACCCTAGGAACATGACCAGCCCGAGGACTCACCCCTGGACCAACCCTAGACCAACCCTCAGCCCCCAAACGTGCGCGCCACTCGAACTCCCAAAAGCGTACATGGCCGCGCCCCATTCGAAAAACCATCAACCCTAACACGAGCCGCCTCCTTCCTAGCCGAGACCAGCTGGTTAAGGGCCTTTCCTAGCCTCGGTTGTACCCTCCTGGAACGCCCCTCAGCATGGTGCAGCCCCCACACAGCCGAGCCTCCTCTATTAATCCACAAACACGCATCGAACCCCAACTGATTTGAACAAAAGGCTTCGGCCTTCACCCAAAATCGAGCATACCTAGGCTCCCCTTATCTAGTCACCTTAAACACAACACTCTCACCATAAAAAAAAAAACCAGAAGTCGGCAGCCCCTTGCAAAAAGGATCATAAAAACGTTAGTAGAAAGCATGAGAATGCATAAAACGTGCCAAATCGTTACAAAAACAAAGCTATGCAATAGATCACGAGTTTTATATGCACATACATATTCATCAGCATATAACTTGAGTGATGAGTAAAGGAATGATACAAAGCATGCCTTAGCGTTTATAAGATCGAAAGCTTAAAGATACGAGCGTAGGATGAACACCGGAGAAGCGAAGAATGTTTTCTCGAAAGAACCAAGCTATGACCGAACTTTGCAGCAACATTTGGACCTTGGTTTGATCAAAGCACGAATTTCACCATACAGCACCTCAGGATTCCTGGTAAGAAATCATGGTGAAATAGAAAGGAACAAACAGATTAGTTATTAATTATCAAGAAATTAATAAGATTCTGGAGTTTGATGGGTATTTTATACCTAGTAGAGAACATCTAATCAGTTGCATACGCAACGCAAAGATATTCTTGAAATTCGATTGTAAGTCTGGGTTTTACCAGATTCGGATGCACGAAGAAAGCAAGAAATTCACAGCTTTCTCTACACCACAGAGACACTATATTTGGGAAGTATTACCAATGATATTGGCTAATTCACCCCAAATATTTCAAAGAAAAATGGATAATCTATTTAAAGATTATTTAAGTTTATGTTTGTCTATATTGATGATGTGTTAATTGCATCTAAAAATATGGAGGAACATATTAAACATTTAGAGATTTTCTTTGATGTTTGCAAAAAAGAAGGACTGGTTCTATCAGAAAAGAAGGCAGTCATTGCCACAAGAAAGATTGAATTCCTCCAAATAAAATTCGATGAGTCAGGAATAATTTTGCAGGATCATATAGTAGAAAAAGTGAAAAATGTTCCAAATGAATTAAAAGAAAAGAAACAACTTCAAAGGTTTCTATGAGTTGTTAATTTTACTGGGATGTTTATTAAAATCCTAGCAAAACACAGAAAAGTGTTTAGTCCATTACTGAAAAAAGATGCAAAATTTATATGTACAGAAGAACACACACAGGGACTTAGCCAATTAAAAGAGATTTGTAAAAATATTCCAAAAATGGCTATTCCTCAGGATGAAGATGATCTGGTGTTGTATACAGATGCCAATGATCATTGGTGGGCGGCAGTTTTAATCAAACTCACACCAGAAGGAGAACAGTCATGCCGATATTGCAATGGACTATTCTCAGATGTAGAAGCCATAAGATGTCATATCAACGAAAATGAATTCTATACAGTAAAAAGAGATTTTGAAAAATGCCATTATTTTTACTCGCAAAAAAATTTACTTTAAAAAATGATAATACACATGTGAAAGCTTTCTTAAGGAATAAAATTGAGTCTAAACCTGAGAAGGCCAGATTATTAAGATGGCAAGCACTATGTCAGAATTATATTTTTGATATTGTGGTATAATTAAATCTCATGAAATATTCTTACAGATATTTTAACAAGATATGGACAGCGGTGATATTCGATGTCAGCATCAAGATGCAGAGGCATTTGAGGGAACACCTTGAAATGCTTCAAAACGAGTTGAACAAGCTGGTCTTAAACGCAGAAGTTGCGGGAAGACTACAACAAGCCGATAAGATAATTGTCTCTGATCGAATCACATGATTTTTACAGACTTATACTCAGTTATGGTCTGTAATGCAAAGGCATATCCTCCAAGGCATTGAGAAGCCACTGGTTTCCCAAATGGAGAGTTTCGAGTACTGAACTCTATACCTAGAGCAGGGGATTCAAATACCCCCAGCACAAGTCTTAAGTCGGGACCATCTCCAGATGAGTCGGCCGAAACAAAAATTGAGACTCCAGATCCTTATCTCGAGTCCTCAAGTCAACCCTTCACCTCGGGGATTGAAGAGGGAAATATCAACCTTAGACCTAATACTGACAAGGGTAAATCTAAGGTTGATGCTAATGAAGCTACAATTTCTCTATTACAGGTGTACCAACAAAATTGGGAGAAATTGAAACCCGAAGTAGGCATTAACCCAGCTACTATCAGGGTTGATGTTGCAGGAAAATATCCTAGGGTATGGATGAAACCAAATTCATATCCAAATGAGGTCAAATCTTGGTATGAATTCGGGGTTCTTGCCTCAGTTTATAACACATCACCAAGCTTTCCAGAAATTTCAGGTCTACCAAAATGGATCCAGGATGCTGTTCATGAAACTTGGCAAATAATGATTATTTGTCCAGAGAAGATATTCTGGAGTTATACTTTTTCAGTACAGCACCAGAACCAGCAGGAAAAGGCTCTCACGAAGCCTTTCATTTTATCAAGTTAAGGAGGCCAAATACAAATGTTCAAAAATTTATCAAGGATCCTCCGTCAGAAGAAACATCTATAGTTGTTTCAATTACTGAAGAAGATATTTCCTCCAGAAAAGTATGGGGTTTATGGGTCTATCTAATTGAGATGGACAAAGTCAAGTTTTCGTTTAAATTTTATCATAATTCGGTAACAGATCATTCTTGTTAAATACTATGACAGAAAAAACCACAAGTTTTGCAGAAGATCTATTTGAAAAGAAAAGAAATCTTTTGTGGAATAGAAAGTTGCCGAGGAGTAAAGAAACTCGTCGGAAATTCTGCAATATGGCTCATATAGGAAGATGGTCAGAACAAATCTGAGCAGAATGCCCGAATCAAAAAGAGCCAGAATTCGGCAAGGGTTCCGGACCTCGGTCACACAGGAAGCATCTTGCAGAAACATGACCAAGTGGTGAAGGACCACAATCATGTTTTCCTCGGGGACATCAAAAGTTTAAGATTACTCGACAAAAATAAGTGGACATGTGAATACCATCACATTTTCTTGGGGATTACAAAAGCTAAAAGATTCTCCGACAGGAGCTAGTGGGCATCTGATAAACCTACTAAATGACCAAGAAAAGTTGGACCCAAAACAACTATAAATAAAGAATAAATGAGAACAAGAAAATCACAAGATTCAAACAAAAATTTAGAACCAAAGAAAAATGTATGATACATATTTTAATTTTTCTAAAAGACGGATTAAAGCAATAAGAAAGTAGTTGATGAATTTTAAAGATCTCTACAATTTGTTAAAAGAAGAAAAGAACGATTTCTCAGCTGATGTAATACAAATGCATATCTACTGGTTATGCTACAAGATAAGATCTGAAGAACGAGCTATTTCTAGATAATGATCTAGAAAAGAGACAAATCAAGAAAAGGTGGAGGGACCGTTCAACCACCCACTCAAGAGATAATGCCAAACACAGCTGGATGACAATAAAGAAAAGCTATGGCAAGAATTTGAAGTCCGAAAATCAAATCCGAAGGGCTTCTATAAATAAGAAGGCAGAAGAAAGATGAAGGCATCACTCAACCTCTTCGTTTTTCTTCAAAACAATTTGTAATATTCTTTTTCAAGTTTATGAGTGTTGTAAGTTCAACTACTATTAGTAGCTCAACAAGTTTCTCCTCCTCTATAGGTGGTTACTATGTAATAATAGTTTGTATGTTTGAATAAAAGAACCAAGGCTTTTGCCCCTCTCATGTATTAGTTTCAAATTAAACTATTTTACTATACACCCTGAGGTAGGAAACGAAATAGGGTTGTGCTAGGTGCTGTTGAAGGAATCTACGTCAGGAACCATCTGTTGCGACTGCGTGGTTAGGCTGTGAGGATCAGTCTGTAAAACCCGGTGGATATAACCCGACGGCATTTAGGTCAAAGAGATAAATTGAAGGATCGTTTGCGGAGCATCTTGAGGTGTTTCAAACAAAATATTCTCCAAGAGTTGCAATAGCTCGTGTTCTAAGAATGTATACACCGATAAATTAGATCGAGTTTATAATTAAAACCAAGCGAAAAACACTCGAAATAATCATTCGTTAAGAAACATTGATATAGTTTATATATCCTGTGTAATTGAATAACTGAAAAGGATAGATTAATTTTTGCATTCATTAGTTCAGTTATGGTGACAACTGAACTGACGAATACTCTAACTGATCCAAACAGTTTAAAAACAACAGTTAATCAGATAAATACACAAGATATGTTTATGGATGTTTGGAGACTTCAACTGCTCCTACGTCACTCCTTCTACCTCATCGGGGAGGATGCACTTGAAGACTTTGATTTATACAACTACTTGTACAAACCCATTCAGCTTATAGGACTTACCTACTGCCTAACTAAACTCCTAGACTAGACTGAACCTTCCAGCCAATACTTCTTTAACGTCTATGTGAGAAAGACTACATACACAAGTTTTACGTCATTGTGCAAGACAGTATTTGAGTGGTGGTGTGTGTGTTTGTGAGAAATGATCTCTGAAAACTACCCGAAGTTGTTCTCACACACTGAGGGAAAAAGGCTTATTATCTAAGCTGATATATATTTGAAGTGTTCCCTCAACTGGGCTGATTGCTTCTCTCTTGCAAGCTAATATGCAATGTGCGTGCCTTTTGTTCTTCACACACTTGTGAACTCTTTTTCTCATTCTCATCATGTTTATTGGTCTTCACTGATCTTCTATTTATTGACGGGAAGATTATTCGTACAGTAAGACTCAGTGATTGTATCCGTTGCAGTTTGAATTTGTTCCCCCAAATAGATATCTGGAACATTTGGCTTTAAGCGCTGCTGCAACGTCTCTTATTGTACCTGATCGTACAAAAGCTTTTGTACCTTTGTGCACAACTGGAATAAGATTGTCGTATCTGCAAACTGGTTCGCTCCTAACTGATGTTCTGAACTGGTCTTGAATTGGTGAGGTGAAATCAGTTGACTCGTCAGCTGAACTGATTTCACTGATTCAGTTGAACTGGTCAGTTGGACTTTTCATCAGTTGAACACTTCATCAGCTGGCCGGGCTTCTGAAGGTCTTCTGTTGAACCACTTATCAACTGGACAATCAGTTGAACTACTCTTGATACTTTAGTTGAACTTGTTCAGTTCGATCAATCGGTTGACACTTTCAGTTTGCGTCTCGATAGCTTCAGTTTAAGCTTGGTAACTGATCAGTTTGAAGCCTGATCAGTTTCAGTTTCTGGCACTAGGTAAACTCATTAGAAACAAACAAAACAAGTTTTGTTAACATCAAAATCAAGATTGCGAACATGAAATGTTCCAACAAAAATAGTTCAATTTATTATACGGAAGCATGATAGGCATATATATATAAAGTCATTTGAGAATGATATATAGGCTGGAAACCTTGCGTATCTGCATGTCTTGGGGCTATATGCCTTCAAGAACATGCTCGATAGGTATAAAAATACCAAGTACCAAAATAAAAAAAAAAGATGTTTTTGAAAATTTTAGAAAATCGGAGGTTTAAAACAAAGAAATAAAAAGATGAAGAACAAGGAGAAAGTTGAGAAGCATATATATAAAGTCATTTGAGAATGATATATAGGCTGGAAACTTTGCGTAGCTGCATGTCTTGGGGCTATATGCCTTCAAGAACATGCTCAGGTATAAAAATACCACGTACCAAAATAAAAAAAAAGATGTTTTTGAAAATTTTAGAAAATTGGAGGGTTAAAACATAGAAATAAAAAGATGAAGAACAAGGAGAAAGTTGAGAAGCATATATATATAAAGTCATTTGAGAATGATATATGAGCTGAAAACATTGCGTAGCTGCATGTCTTGGGGCTATATGCCTTCAAGAACATGCTCGATATGTATAAAAATACTACGTACCAAAAAAAAAAAGATGTTTTTGAAAATTTCAGAAAATTGGAGGGTTAAAACAAAGAAATAAAAAGACAAAAACAAGGAGAAAGTTGAGAACGAAAATAAAGGGTGAATGCAAGTTTGTCCATTTAAAATCAGCCGACTATTACGTATGATTAGAAGTTTCGATCTTCGTACATATATTAACATCTATATTTCCAAAATAATTTTTCACTAAATAATTTAAAATTAGCTGACTATTATGCATGATTAGACGCATCGATCTTGGTACATATATCAACATCTATATTTCCAAAACCCAACAACCCGAATTCATTTTCCAACCCCATATTATCAAGAAATGGATCCACAGTCCAACAACCCGATCCCATTTCATCCTAAAACCTTTCGGCCTCTTCGGCGGGATCCATGGCTTCTCACGTTTTGCCCACAGCCGGAATCACCCTTAGCATGAGCCCACTTCTAGCATCTTCATACTCTTCTTTTAAACCTTCTCTTTGCACCAATTTTATATCTCCAATCGTGGGTGGCTGGGTCTCGGGTGACTTTTCGGGTAAAAAAATCTATTCCGCTTCACTCAAACCTTTTTCCTCAATCTCTTGTGGCAAAAGGGGTGTCGTCACAATGGTATGTATGGTTTTGCTATGGAGAGTTGTGCTTGTATTTTGATTGGTGAAATGGGGCTTTGTTGGATGATTTTAAAGAAATGATCTTTTTGGACACTTCGTTGATTAGTTATGAGAAAGATGTTCTGTTGCTTGTGAAATGATGATGTATGTGCTGTGATTGACGCTGTGATTTCTACTTACTACTTGTTTTGAGGCAGTGAAACTGTGAAAATGTTATTATCCTGATGATTGTTTCCATAAGAGGACATCTCATTGTGTCATTAAGATTCATTTTTTACACTAAATTATGGTGGTATATTTTTTACTTTCGTGTAATGTATAATTGGCCACCATTGGTGTTTGAGTTTATGGCAAATAGAGATGATGAGAAGAGGAAATAAATGTCATGTGGCAGATTTTTATGGCATTATTTGGAATTAAGGACCTTTGTTTTGAGTTCAGGTAAGGAAAAATATTGTGTTCCTTACTGTTGAGAGAGAATTTGTCGCTGTCAGCTGTAGCGCCTTTACCCGAGCCACTACTAAATGCACTAATAAACATGCAACATTAAACTTAATAACAATAATTAAACAGCTGAACCAAATACTTAATCATCTTACAACCCAAACGAAAATAGAACAATAACAACAGTCTCAAACATTAATACAATCATATCGAAAACATAATTCTGAACGAGAAAACAATAAACCATATAAAACCTCCACTGGATCACCATCGAAAACCCAACTGTTCTAGCTATTATCATGGTCGTCCGTACCGTCCAACCTAAGACCTGCCCCGTGGAATGGGGCGTCCAAGATGAAAACAAGGACGTGAGCGACAGTCGCCCAATACGAGAATATACGAGTATACAAACTGATATGATGCTTGCGAAAAGCAATATGCTCGGATATCAAGGACCAAGTCAAGAATCTCATGCTCAGTCTAGAAGCGCCTGAGTGTGTAGTCTCTGATCTGCCCTAGGCATGTTTTGACTCAGACACTCATCATCAAGACGCGGACCTACAATGACTAAGTCATCAGAGCCCGCGGGTCTCGTCAGACATTGTAGCTCTCGATGCCCCATCGTCCACAATACAGAATAGGGCTGAGCGGCCCCAACAAACGAGGTATATCTCGAAAGATATCAGGCTCAACATGATATGTCATGCATAATATGCCAAAGCAGTAAAACATATATCATGCAACGGATGAATATGCAGCATATAAGTGTATATACTACGCTTGGATATCTCAGTCAGTAAATCACGTATCTCACTAAAACAATTTGACAGAAAGCTCTGAACCTAGACAATACCAACATAATGAAATCACTATCAAACCAGATCCTGAATTACTAAACATACTACAAAGTTCTCCCTAATGATCCTTAAATCACTATTTAAGGCTTTAGGATTATACCTGCGTCCGTCGTCAGCCCGCTGATGTTGTCTCGATCTCAGTTCACCAACCCCTCCTCGAGTCGACACTAGCTCCAAAACTTCCCGACACCAAAGTGCCCTAGAAACTGGCTAGAAAACCTAAGGTATATTGCTAGACTCTTTCTGAAGAATGTGGTGTAGGAAACAAAAGAAATCAGCTTTTATTTATAGGCTGCATTCGGACTAGTTTAGAAAATTCGAATCAATCTTATCTGTCACGTGTCAGAATCTCATTTGTCTAGTTGGATTTCTTGGGATAATGTGATCTGAAGTAGATCGAGTTGTCCATTTTATATTCAGTGGATCCCAACAGCTTGATCCCAAATTATTAATTCCTTAATAATACTTAATTAACAACTCTTTAATTATCTCTTAATTTGTACTTCATTCAAAATAAGGATTCAGGTCATTACATCTTCCCATCCTTACAAAGATTTCGTCCTCGAAATCAGAACTGAAGTACAATACAACTGAATCAATATAATTCATGATTACAAAGATACAACTCAAAACAAATGTGGATACTCTGAGCGCATCCGACTCACTAACTTCTAAGTCGCTTCTGCAGTACCTTGGCTTTGGCATTGCACTAGAACAAGTGGAATGGTCTTTTTTTGAGCTTTTTCTCTTTCCTACCCAGAATTAAAAGCGGCTGCTCGACATAAGTCAAGTCTTCTTCATGTTGAACATCTGTTGGACCAAGAACGTGGGATTCATCTGCTACATACCGTCGTAACAACGATACATGAAAGACATTATGAATGATGGACAGGTACGGCGGTAAAGCCAATCGATACGCCAAATTTCCAACACATTCCAAGATCTCGAAAGCTCCGATGAATCTTGTGGCTAATTTTCCCTAGAGTCCAAATCTCATCACCCTGCGGAATGGTGAAACTTTAAGGAAAACTTTTTCCCCTGACTGAAACTGTAGAGGTCTACGCTTAGTATTCGTGTAACTCGATTGACAATCTTGTGTAGTTTTAATTCTCTTCTTAATCAATTCCACTTGGTCAATCGCTTGTTGCGCTAATTCAGGTCCTTGTACTTGTCGTTCTCCTACTTCGTCCCAAAACAATGGAGTACGAAAACGTCTACCATATAATGCTTCGAACGGAGCGATACCAATGCTGCTGTGGTAGCTATTGTTAAATGCAAACTTCACAAGTTGCAGATGATCATGCCATGCTGGTCCAAAATCCAGAGCACAAGCACGCAACATGTCCTCGAGTGTCTGAATAATCCTCTCAGACTGACCATCGGTCTCTGGATGATAGGTAGTACTCAGACTCAATGTGGTTCCCAACGCTTTTTGAAAACTTCCCCAGAATCTTGAGGTAAAGCGTGGGTCTCTGTCACTGACTATACTTGTTGGCACACCGTGATATTTAAAAATCTCTTGGATGTATAGTCTTGCCATGCGATGGAAACTCTATTCCCGGCTATACGGAATGAAATGTGTTGACTTAGTCAGTCAGTCCACAACAACCCAAATGGCATCACAAATTTTAGAAGACAACGACAAGTGGTGACAAAATCCATCGTCACATGCTCTCACTTATACTCAGGGATAGGAAGATTCTGAAGTAATCTTCCTGGTCATCGATGTTCAGCTTTCACTTGCTGACAAACCAAACACTTGACTACAAACTGGTAAACACTTTCTTCATACCTTTCCACCAAAATCTGGTCTTCAATTCCGTGTACATTTTCATGCTTCCAGGGTGGATACTCAACTTACTCCTATGGGCTTGAGATAAAATCTCGTCTCTTAATTTAGAATCTTCTGGAACTACGATTCTTCCTGACAGACACAAGGTTCCATCTGTTTGGAACGCAAAGCCAGATGTGTTGTCTCCGTTAGCTAATCTTGCTAACGTTTTTCACTTTCGGATCAGAAAACTGAGCTTCTCTGATTTTGGCATACAATGTCGGTTAAGATAAAATGTTCGTTACTCGAATGTGTTCCATTCCTTTCTTAGACGGAAGTGAAATCCCGGAGAACAACAATCTTGGATTACACTTGATATGAAACTTGTCTGAAGTGCAGATCATCTCATTTTGTGACTAAGAACATCTGCTATAAGATTCACTGATCCTGGATGATACTTGATTTCGCAATTATAATCCTTTAAAAAATCAATCCATCTTCTTTGGCGCATATTCAACCCTGCTTGAGTGAAGATATACTTCAAACTCTTGTGATCTATAAAAATCTCAAATCTCTCTCCATAGAGATAATGTCGCCAGATCTTCAAAGCAAACACAATCGCTGCCAATTCCAGATCATGAACTGGATAATTCTCTTCATTTTTCTTCAACTGTCTGGATGCAAATGCAATCACATGACAATTCTGGGTTAAAACACACCCAAGTCTTTGAACTGATGCATCAGTGTACACAATGTACCCTCCTGATCCAGATGGTAGAGCTAAAACTGATGCAGTTGTCAAACGTTGACGCAGTTCGTTGAAACTATTTTCACAATCATGTGTCCATTCAAACTGCACATTCTTACACGTTAGATGTGTCAATGGTTTGGAAATCTGAGAAAATCCTGAGATGAATCTCCGGTAATAACCTGCCAAACCTAGAAAACTTCTTATCTCTTGAGTTGATTCCGGTCGTGCCCAACTCAACACTGCTTCGATTTTGCTAGGATCCACTGATATCTCATCTTTGCATATAACAGGTCCCAAGAAGACAACTCTGTCGAGCCAAAATTCGTGCTTGTTCAACTTAGCATACAGTTGATGATTCCTTAAGGTTAGCAACACAATCCTTAAATGTTGTGCATGCTCTTTAAGGCTACGAGAGTATACCAGTATGTCATCAATAAAGACAATGACAAACTTGTCAAGATACTCCTGGAATACTCGGTTCATCAAATACATAAATACTGCTGGAGCATTCGTTAAACCAAACGACATCACTAGAAACTCGTAATGTCAATACCTTGTTCGAAATGCAGTCTTAGGGATATCACGTTCATGAACTCGAAGTTGATGATATCCAAACCGTAGATCGATCTTCAAGTACACTGAAGTCCCTTGCAGCTGATCAAACAATCATCGATCCATGGTAACAGATATTTATTCTTGACTGTTACTCGGTTCAACTGTCGATAATCTATGTAAAGTCGCATAGACCCATCCTTCTTTTTAACGAACAACACTGTTCCAAGGAGACACACTGGTTCTAATGTACCCCTTGTCAAGAAGATTTTGTAACTGTTGTTTCAACTCTTTCATCTCCGTTGGTGCCAATCTATAAGGCGCTCTTGAGATAGGTGCGGTTGCTGGTACCAACTCTATCTCCATTTCCATTTCCCTCTCCGAAAGAAATCCAGGAATTTCATCGGGGAAAACATCAGGAAATTCATCGACAACTGGAATTTTCTTCACGTCGATTACATCCTTTGATACGTCAACAACATAAATGAGGTATCCTTATCCTCTTTTCGCTAAAGCCCGTTGTGCCTTTACATCAGACATTACTGGCATTGGAGGTCGAGCTCTCTCATCGAAGAAGAACCAATTCTCGTTTCCTTCTGGACGAAACTGAACGAGACGTCGATAACAATCTACAGTCGCTCTATACTTAGTCAATAGGTCGATTCACATAATACAATCGAAATCTTCCATAGCCAATATCATCAAATTGGTATTTTCCTTCAAACTCTAACAAACAGTCTACTACAAGTCGCTTAGCTAAAACCTTTTGTCCCATCGGTGTAGACACCGACATCAAAACATCCAATGACACGTAGGGTAAATTATGCTTCTTAACAAACATTGATGCTATGAATGAATGCGATGCCTCAGTGTCAATTAATACATATACAAGAATACCACAAAAAAGAAAATTACCTGCAATGACTCTCTCGTTTTGCTGCTTAGCTTGTTCTTGGTCTAGGGCAAACACTTGTCCCTGAACAAGTGGGCGTTGCTTAGATCCTTGTGATATTCCACCACGACGAGAACCTTGAGCTGGAAAACCTTTCTGTTGCACAGTGGCCTCAGACTGTTTTCCACTGTAAAACCCTGTCATAGAACCTCCGCCTCCACTCTGATTCTCTTAGGGCAATCTATCTTCATGTGACCAAAACCACCACAATTTAAACAAGCACCTGTTGATGTGAATCTTTGTACGAACGAATAGCAAACACGATTAAAATCAAATCGCGCCCTCAATTCACTGACGAACAAAGAATCGTTGTTGTCCCGATCTTTTGAATCAAGCGTGTGTGTTGTGATTTTCACCTCTAAACTATGAAAAGTCTAGCAACAAATAATCACGAGATAAACATCCGAGATTATAACGAACCTTCGAAGAACAAGTCGACGACAATCCGCACAAGCACGATCGACAAACGCCACAAAGTTAAAAACTTTGATAAGTTTGATTTTTGAATAACAAAGCGAAGCTTTGAAAAGTTTGAGAGAAAACTCTAAACTTTGATAAAATATCAAATAATAAATCTGAAAAGTTCTCCAAAATTTTGTGCAACATATGTTTATATCAAAAGATAACAAAAAAAATCTAGTTGCCATAATAATTAAAACTCTAACTAGGAAACTAGGATTCTTCCCGAAACTGACTCGCGCTCGGGCGGTAGAATATTACCGCTCGAGCGCCAAGGCTTCTGTACTACTCGCGCTCGGACAGTAAGTATGGCGCTCGGGCGGTAATATTTGACCGCTCGAGCGCCGATGCTGCTGGACTCAACTTCATCTATCACTTGAATAATGTTCTTGTGACTTCCAAACTCACTTCCATGCATCAAAAACCCTCCAGCACTTTGCACCTTGCTTGTAAGACCTTCTTCATTGCTCATAAGTCCGTGCAACGCTTCCTTGAACTTCTTCAATCGTCCCCTCGTGATTGGTCCCTCCGGCAACTCCAAAGGGTCCCATGCTTTCCTTGGCGCCTGACCATCCGTGTTCGCATCATCCTCCCCTTCTTGAAAAGGATTTGTCCTCAAATCCAGCTCGTCACCTACATCAAACAACGACAAGTCACTAACATTAAAAGTAGAACTCACGTTATACTCACCTGGTAGGTCGAGTTTGTAGGCATTGTCATTGATCCTGTCAAGGACTTGAAATGGTCCATCGCCCCTAGGTAATAGCTTTGAACGTCTCTTCTCGGGGAACCTTTCCTTCCTCAAGTGTAACCACACCCAATCTCCCTTCTCAAATACCACCTTCTTTTTTTCCTTGTTGGCTTGCTTGGCATTTTTCTCATTCTTCTTTTCAACATTGGCCTTGACCTTTTCATGCAAACCCCTAACAAATTCAGCTTTCTTTTTGCCATCCATATTTAACCTTTCACTCACAGGTAAAGACATCAAATCCAACGGAGTGAAAGGATTAAAACCATAAACAATCTCAAATGGCGAATAATGTGTAGTTGAATGCATGCAACGATTATACACAAACTCAACAAATGGTAAACAATCTTCCCAATTCTTTAAGTTCTTTTTAAGAATAGCACGCAAAAGTGTTCCTAAAGTTCTATTGACAACTTCAGTTTGTCCATCCGTTTGAGGATGACATGTAGTAGAAAACAACAATTTTGTGCCAAGTTTAGCCCACAACGTCTTCCAAAAGTAACTCAAGAATTTAACATCGCGATCGGAAACAATAGTCCTAGGCATGCCATGCAACCTAACGACTTCTCTAAAGAATAGGTCCGCAATGTGAGATGCATCATCAGTTTTGTGACAAGCAATAAAATGTGCCATCTTAGAAAACCTATCCACAACAACAAATATAGAATCCCTCCCCTTCTTTGTCCTAGGCAACCCCAAAACAAAGTCCATAGAAATATCAACCCAAGGTTCACTAGGGACGGGAAGTGGCGTATACAAGCCATGTGGTTGTGTTTTAGATTTAGCTTGCCTACAAGTAATGCACTTATCACAAACACGCTCAACGTCACGATTCATGTGTGGCCAATAGAAATATTCATGCAATGCACTTAAAGTTTTAGCCACACCAAAATGTCCCATTAAGCCACCCACATGCGCCTCCCTCACAAGTAGCTCACGAATGGATGATTTAGGGATGCACAACCTATATTCTCTAAACAAGAAACCATGATGCAAATAAAATTTATCATGTGGACCATGCATACAAGTTTCAAACAAACTCTTAAAGTCCTCATCTAGCACATACAATTCCTTCACATGCTCAAACCCCAAAACTTTTGACTCCAAGGTAGAGATTAGTACGTACCTTCGTGACAGTGCGTCGGCCACTACATTTTCCTTACCTTGCTTGTACTTGATGATGTAGGGAAATGTCTCTATGAACGCCACCCACTTGGCATGCCGCTTGTTCAGCTTTTGTTGCCCCTTAAGGTGCTTTAGGGATTCATGATCCGTATGAATCACAAACTCCTTAGGCCTCAAGTAGTGCTGCCACGTCTCTAGGGTCCTCACAAGTGCGTAGAACTCCTTATCATACGTGGGATAGTTCAGCGCTGCTCCATTGAGCTTCTCACTAAAGTATGCCACCGGCCGCCCTCCTTGCATCAACACTCCACCAATACCTACACCTGAAGCATCACATTCAATTTCAAAAGTATTAGCAAAATCAGGTAAAACAAGTAAAGGAGCATTAATTATTTTTTGCTTGATAATATTAAAGGACTTCTCTTGCTCCTCGCCCCAATGAAATGGAACGTTCTTCTTGATCACTGCCGTCATTGGTGCGGCCAACGTGCTAAAATCTTTTACAAACCTCCTATAGAAGCTTGCAAGACCATGAAAACTTCGGACTTGACCAACAGTAGTAGGCGTTGGCCAATCTCGAATAGCACTTACCTTGTCTTCATCAACTTGTATCCCTTGTGAGCTTACCACAAAACCAAGAAAGACAAGTTTGTTTGTACAAAAATCACACTTCTTTAAGTTAGCATACAAATTTTCAGCCCTTAATGTGATTAGTACAAATCTCAAGTGATTAACATGCTCATCCAAGTCCTTGCTATACACTAGAATATCATCAAAGTAAACAACAACAAACTTCCCTATGTATGCACGCAAGACATGGTTCATTAACCTCATAAAGGTGCTAGGAGCGTTAGTTAAGCCAAAAGGCATGACCATCCACTCATATAACCCGTATTTGGTTTTAAAAGCAGTTTTCCACTCATCACCTTCTCTCATCCTAATTTGGTGATAACCACTCTTCAAATCAATTTTGCTAAAGATACAAGCACCATGCAATTCATCTAACATATCATCTAGCCTAGGTATGGGATGCCTATACTTAATGGTTATGTTATTGATTGCCCTACAATCTACACACATACGCCATGAGCCATCTTTCTTAGGAACTAATAAAACAGGTACCGCACAAGGTGACATGGACTCACGCACAAAACCCCTATCTAACAACTCACTTACCTGCCGTTGAAGCTCCTTCGTCTCCTCCGGATTGCTCCTCTAAGCTGGACGATTTGGCAATGCACTCCCGGGCACCAAATCAATTTGGTGTTCAATCCCCCTCAAAGGCGGTAGTCCTTGAGGTAGCTCCTCCGGAAATATATCATCAAATTCCTGCAATAGTGAAATAACAATGCTCGGAAGGGAACCGGCTATATCACTTGTGTTAAAGAGGATCTCTTTATAAAGAATCAACACAAGTGGTTCATGTGTGTGCAACAAGTGTTTCAACTCACTTTTTTGGGCCATATATGATTTCTTTTTGGCCTCTTTCCTCTCATTTTCTTTCCTCTCTTTTTCTTTCCTCTCATTTTTCTTTTGTATGGCTATCTCACTCTTTTTATCACTCTTTTTTTCAGCCATCTCATTTTTGTTTTCAAAGGCCATATCACTTTTTAGTTCACTCTTTTTTTCGGCCTCATCTCTCTTCTTTTTTTTTAAATGGTCCTCCAACACTTGCTTTGGGGACAAAGGAAGTAATACAATGGTTTCCTTCTTCAATACAAAGGAGTACTTATTCTTGTATCCATCATGTGCCACCCGCCTATCATATTGCCAAGGTCTACCCAACAAGATATGACATGCATGCATGGGTACCACATCACACAAAACCTCATCCACATACTTCCCAATAGAAAAAGGCACTAGCACTTATTTTGTTACCTTCACTTCCGCACAATCATTCAACCATTGAAGCCTATATGGTCGAGGGTGTTTTAGTGTAGGTAAACCCAATTTCTCCACCATTTCAACACTAGCCACATTAGTACAACTCCCCCCATCTATGATTAAGTTGCAAACCCTTTGATTCACAAAACACCTATTATGGAACAAGTTCTCTCTTTGGTTAGTCTCCTCCTCCTTGACTTGGGCACTCATGATACGCCTAGTCACTAGTGCTTCACCTATAACCGCCTCATATCCCTCATTAGGATCCTCTAACGCAGGCATCTCATCATCGTCACTCTCACTTTGGGACTCATATTCACCATAGTCATTTAAGATCATCACCCTTTTATTAGGACATTCACTAGAAATATGCCCTAACCCTTGACACCTAAAACATTTAACATCTCTAGATCGATTAGAAGGAGTTTCAGATTTACCTTGTACTCCTTGCTTAGGCGCCTCTGGTTTGGTCTCAAATTTGGGCTTGGTCACCACCTTATTCTCCTCACGCTTCACCGCATTTGATCTCCAAGAAGATGATGAACCCTCAGTTTGATTGGTGCGGCCAACTCCACGCCTTTTGAGTTGTTGCTCCACTTTTATGGCCATTTGCACCATCTCGTCTAGATCCAAGTAGTGCCGGAGCTCCACTTGATCTTGAATTTCCCTGTTCAAACCACAAAGAAAACGAGCCATGGTCGCCTCACTATCCTCCTCAATATTTGCCCTAATCATGACTACCTCCATCTCCTTATAGTAGTCCTCGACACTCTTCAACCTTTGCCTCAAAGTTTGTAACCTCTTAAACATCTCCCTATAGTAGTGATTGGGCACAAACCTTTTCCTCGTGACCCTCTTCATCTCATCCCAAGATTCAATAGGTCTCTCATTATACCTCCTTCTAGTGGTCACTAGTTGATCCCACCAAATGAGAGCATAATCTAAGAATTCCACCACCGCCAACCTCACCTTCTTTTGTTCGGAGTAGTGGTGACACTCAAACACAAACTCTACCCTCTTTTCCCACTCTAAATACGCCTCCGGGTTAGATTTCCCATGGAACGATGGAATTTTCATCTTAATGCTACCCATGTTACCATCTTCCCTATCCCCATCATATCCTACCCCGTACGGCTCCTCTTTTTCCTCTACCGTATCCTCTACCTCTTCCATTCCTACCCCAATTTTCATTTTGACTCTCCTCATCTCCACCCAAGTCATACTCCTCATCCTCTCTACTCAAATCCTCAGGTTTAGACTTACTCCCACTAACACCAACCTCAAGCTTATCCAACCTTTCATGTAACGACTCCATTTGGGTCGACATCATCCTACTAAAATGCCCAAATAACGCCTCCATTTGAACCTTAGACAACCCCGGGTTCGAACTATCTCCTACCTCCCTCTCCATCTAATTTCAAACTTGTACCTGCAAGAAAACGTTAGTACAAACAAAATAATCCTCACCCAAATGCTCACGGTCACTCCAAAGAAATTCACTGGTCTTTTCTCACAATTTTTTTTTTTTTTTTGCTCACAACAAATACTCACTAATCACTCCAAAGAAAATTCACTCACACTCAAGTTATGTCACTCAAGTTCGAGAGTCCTCTCAAGGTGCTCAAGCTTTGTATTTGAATTTATCAAACAATCAAGTTTAAGCTTGTGAACAAATGTGATCGACTCACTTGGACTGCGTAGAGAAGTAATTTGAAGATCAATAATAATAATTTTTTTTTTTGACTGTGTGAGGCAAGTGTGTATGACTCACAAAAAGGAATAGAACAAAATATCAAAAAGAAATAATTGTGGATTTTCGGAATTTTGTTTTTTTTTTTTTTGCTGAGTACTACTCGAAAATCCCAAAAAAAAAGACACCAACAAATTTCGAGAATCGCAGATTCACGAAAAAATCTACGAAGAACGATAGACCAAAACAGATCTGAAAACAAACGAAGAAATAATACAGATCTGCAAATTTAACAACAAGATAACTTGCTTGAATTTCAATGAACCTAAGCTCTGATACCAAATGATGTGAATCTTTGTACGAACGAATAGCAAACACGATTAAAATCAAATCGCGTCCTCAATTCACTGACGAACAAAGAATCGTTGTTGTCCCGATCTTTTGAATCAAGCGTGTGTGTTGTGATTTTCACCTCTAAACTATGAAAAGTCTAGCAACAAATAATCACGAGATAAACATCCGAGATTATAACGAACCTTCGAAGAACAAGTCGACGACAATTCGCACAAGCACGATCGACAAACGCCACAAAGTTAAAAACTTTGATAAGTTTGATTTTTGAATAACAAAGCGAAGCTTTGAAAAGTTTGAGAGAAAACTCTAAACTTTGATAAAATATCAAATAATGAATCTGAAAAGTTCTCCAAAATTTTGTGCAACATATGTTTATATCAAAAGATAACAAAAAAAATCTAGTTGCCATAATAATTAAAACTCTAACTAGGAAACTAGGATTCTTCCCGAAACTGACTCGCGCTCGGGCGGTAGAATATTACCGCTCGAGCGCCAAGGCTCCTGTACTACTCGCGCTCGGACAGTAAGTATGGCGCTCGGGCGGTAATATTTGACCGCTCGGGCGCCGATGCTGCTGGACTCAACTTCATCTATCACTTGAATAATGTTCTTGTGACTTCCAAACTCACTTCCATGCATCAAAAACCCTCCAGCACTTTGCACCTCGCTTGTAAGACATTCTTCATTGCTCATAAGTCCGTGCAACACTTCCTTGAACTTCTTCAATCGTCCCCTCGTGATTGGTCCCTCCGGCAACTCCAAAGGGTCCCATGCTTTCCTTGGCGCCTGACCATCCGTGTTCGCATCACCTGTTACTCTTCGACAATTCTCCGTCTGGTGATTGACTCCGTAGTGGCCACATTGCAGCTTTTTCCTACCAAAGCTGTGCACCCCTCTAGAACCGGAAGAAGAAGAAGAAAAAGATACAGACTTCTTGAAAGACCGACCTCTCGGTTCCAACGAACTAGAACTTTTGCTAGCTTGCATAGCCTTCCTCCTAGCAATACTAATCTCGGCTTGACGACAACGATTCACTAATCCTTTGTACGAAGTAGGATCGTCACAGATAGAAACCCGATCAAACCATTAAAAAAGTGAGGATATTTTGCTGCAGAATTCTCACTGATGTGAGGAGCGTACGGAACAGGTCCGTAAAACGCTTTTAGTAATTCTCAATGCTCGAATCTCCTTGCTTGATGGTCAACAGTTCCATCTCCTTCGCCTGACGAAGAGCTGGCGGAAAGTAATGATTGATGAAGGCCTGACAGAAATGTTCCCAAAGAATCGGCCCATGATGCTGAACTAGAATTGCAGAAACAAGTTTCCACCATTTCCAAGCTTTTCTTTGGATCATGAAATCGGCTACCTCCATTTTCTCATCCTCATCATAGTGCAGCACTCGAAAACACTGCTCCATTATATCGACTCAAGCTTCAGCAATATCAGAATTTTCATCTCCGGTCAACGGTGGAGTTCCAATCATCATGAAATCCATAATGTTGACACGGTTTTTACATCTCCTTTTATCATGATCTCGGTGACGCCTTCCGTCACAATCTCTACGACGATGTTCTCGGCCAGCCTCATCGTCGCCATAACGGCCATGTCCCACACTTCCGTGACTGCTTCCATATCTTGACATCTGAAAGGAACCAAAATCAATCTCTAAATCCTCAAAACAGAATTACTAATGTCCCAAAAATCTTTGCATGCTCTGATACCACCATATGTAGCGCCTTTACCCGAACCACTACTAAATAGACTAATACACATGGAACATTAAACTTAATAACAACAATTAAACAGCGGAACCAAATACTTAATCATCTTACAACCCAAATGAAAACAGAATAATAACAGCAGTCTTAAACATTAATACAACCATATCGAAAACATAATTCTGAACGAGAAAACGATTCATTTATTTGCATCAAGCTTTCGAGGGGCTCATTCAAAACTTACTCGAACTATTATTCAAAAGAAAATAAGAGCTTTAGTTTCGTCTCATCGGGATAGGGATAAGCAAAAGAGAAATTTTCGTCGAACCATATAAAACCTCTACTGGATCACCACCGAAAACCCAACTGCTCTAGCCACTATCCTGGTCGTCCGAACCGTCCAACCTATGACCTGTCCCGTGGAATGGGGTGTCCAAGATGAAATCAAAGACGTGAGCGACAATCGCCCAATACGAGAATGTACGAGTATACGAACAGATATGATGAATGCGAAATGCAATATGCTCGGGGATCAAGTCAAGAATCTCATGCTCAGTCTAGAGGCGCCTGAGTGTGTAGTCTCTGATCTGCCCTAGGCATGTTTTGGCTCACACACTCATCATCAAGACGTGGGCCTACAATGTCTAAGTCATCAGATCCCGCGGTTCCCGTCGGACACTGTAGCTCTCGATGCCCTATCGTTCACAATACAGAATAGGGCTGAGCGGCCCCAACAAACGAGGTATATCTCAAAAGATATCAGGCTCAACATGATATGTCATGCATAATATGCCAAAGCAGTAAAACATGTATCATGCAACAGATAAATATGCAACATATAAGTGTGTATACTACGCTTGGATATCTCAGTCAGTACATCACGTACCTCACTAAAACAATCTGACAGAAAGCTCTAAACCTATACAATAACAACATAATGAAATCACTTTCAAACCAGATCCTTTAATGATCCTTAAATCACTATTTAAGGCTTTAGGATTATACCTGCGTCCGTCGTCAGCCCGCTGATGATGTCTCGATCTCAGTTCACCGACCCCTCCTTGAGTCGACATTAGCTCCGAAACTTTCCGACACCAAAGTGCTCTTGAATCTGGCTAGAAAACCTGATAAGGTATATGGTTAGAACTCTCTCTGAAGAATGCGGTGTATGAAACAAAAGCTGATTATGGGCTGCATTCGGAGTAGTTCGAAAAATCCGAATAAATTTTATCCGCCACATGTCAGAATCTCATTTGTCTAGTTGGATTTCTCGGGATAATGTAATTTGAAGTAAATCGGGTTGTCTATTTTAAATTCGGTGGATCCCAACAGCTTGATCCCGAATTATCAATTCCTAAATAATATTTAATTAACAATTTTTTAATTATCTCTTAATTTGTACCTTCATTCAAAATAAGGATTCAGGTCGTTACGTCCA
Source organism: Primulina tabacum (assembly GCF_025594145.1). Classification (NCBI taxonomy): domain Eukaryota; kingdom Viridiplantae; phylum Streptophyta; class Magnoliopsida; order Lamiales; family Gesneriaceae; genus Primulina; species Primulina tabacum. Next base: position 24,199,757 of record NC_134560.1, on the reverse strand, counting down.
GCACTGCTAAGTAAATACCTAAAAATAACAAAACAAAAAAATTGTAGCACCCTTATCCAAGCCATTACTAAAGAGACTAATTAGCATGGATGATCAAAACTAATAACAACAATTAAACAGCAACAACCAAATTACTTTATCATATTATAACCCAAACGAAACAGAGCAATAGTTTCAGTCTTAATCGTTAATACAATAATTTCAAATTCATAATCTAGCACGAGAATACGAGAAATCAAATTAAACTTCTATTGGATCACCACCGAAAGCCCAACTACTCTATACCACTGCCCTAGCCGTCCGAACCGTCCAACTTAAGAGACCTGCCCTATGGAATGGGGTGTCGAAGATGAAAAAAGATCGTGAACGACAATCGCCCAATACGAGAATGTACAAGTATGCAAACCAATATGATGCATGTGAAATGCATATGCTTGAATATCAAGAATCAAGTCAAGAATCTCATGCTTAGTCCAGAGGTGCCTGAGTGTGTAGTCTCTCTGATCTGTCATAGGCATTTTTTGTCTCTCACACTCATCATCAAGACGTGAACCTAAAATGTCCAGAGTCATCTGAGCCCGCGGCTCCCGTGGACACTGTAGCTCACGATACCCAACCGTCCACAATACAGAACATGACTGAGCCGCCCAAACAAACGAGGTATATCTCAAAAGATATCAGACCCTACCTTATATGTCATGCATAATATGTTAAAACAATAAAACATGTATCATGCAACAGATAACTATGAAGCATATAAGTGTTTATACTACGCTTGGATATCTCAGTCAGTATATTACGTACCTCACTAAAACAATCTTACAGAAAGTCTACTCGTCTAAACTTAGACAATACCAACATACTGAATCACTATCATGCCTGATACAAAATCATTAAACATGCTTCAAAGTTCGTCCTAACGATCTTTAAATCACTATTTAAAGCTTTAGGATTATACTTGTGTTTGTCATCAGCAGGCTGAGGACGTCTCGATTTGCGTGTCCCGGTTCACCAACCTCTCCGAAGCTTCTCGACACTAGCTCCGAAGCTTCTCGACACTAAACTGCCCTAGACACTGGCTAAAAACCTAAGATAGATATAGACTAGAACTCGACCGAGAAGATGAGAGAAAGCAGGGTAGGAAACAAATGAAATCAACTCCTATTTATAGGCTGTATCCGGACTAGTTCAGAAGATCTGAACTCAATCTTATCTAGCACGTGTCATAATCTCATTCGTCAGTTGGATTTCTCGAAATAATACAATTTGAAGTAGATTGGGTGATCTATTTTAAACTCGGTGGATTCCAACATGTTGATCTTCAATTAATCAATGTCTTAATAATGCTTAATTAACAATTATTTAAATATGTCTTAATTAGTATTTTATTAAAATAAGGATTTAGGTCATTACAAGAAAAAACGAAACTATGCATCGCCTTGGAAAAAATGTTATGTGCATGTGTCACCAAAATTGCTCATACTTGTATTTTGAACTCATTATCTTATTTTGTGCTGCTGCTTATGAGATAAGTGTTTACTTTGCATAGACAAGGGAATCTCTGAAGTTTCTTGTGTGATTATATGCTACTTTTTTCAGGATGCGAGTAGTGGCTTCAAAGCATGTTAGATTGTTTTCTTTGGTGTGTCAAAGAAATTATTCCAAAATGCACTCGTCATTTGTTCGTTTTAAAAAATACACAACTCGAACTATATATTATCTATGTAGCACGGACACTCTTAATTTTTTTTTTGAAGTATCGAACACAAATACGATACATGGATACGCGTGTTAGATACGGCAAAATCCGTGTCGTTGACTTTTTGTATGTTTGATCAGTTGGATATGTTTTGAACACGGTTAGGATACGTCATGGACACGGCATAGATACGTTTCATTATAAAAATAATTTGAATTCTTTTAGCTTTATATTTTTAAATCACTGCACTGAAGCTGTACATTGTGTTTATTTACATAAATATGTATGTATATTTCTAGAATATATTTATATATATATATATCTACAATTTTTAATACTAAATATATATATATAATATTTATATATATTTTAATAATCGTAGTATCCTAGCCGTATCGTGTCTTATATTTTCAAAATTTGCAGTATCACCGTATCTATTTCATCTTCGATACGATACCCGAACTCGTATCCATGCAACATAGTATATTATCCATTGTCAATATTGTATAATAAGCATAAGAGGTACTGAAATCAAAATCGTAAATAAGATATTTTAGTTAATTTTGCATAGTAAATACTTAAATCGATTTTATAATTAGTTATTAAATATGTTTTAACCAAATTACATTATTCTAAAAAATAAAATTATTTTCATGCACATTGCTTGTGATTTCCTCTCTATTATTAATAGAGCTAGTGCCAGTCTTGCTTATTATCTCATTTGTGGTTGCCTCCAATTTGTTATAGGTTATTCCCTTCTCTAGGGGAAGTGCTTGGGAGCAAGCTCCACCAGATTTGGCATCGTACTTGTACAAGAATCGGATTGTCTACTTGGGAATGTCTTTGGTTCCATCTGTCACTGAATTGATACTTGCAGAATTCCTTTACCTGCAGTACGAAGATGAGGAAAAACCAATTTACCTTTATATAAATTCGACTGGGACAACCAAGGTTAGACAATGCTTTTTTCTTTTTATTTTCCCTTTTGGGAGAATCATTTAGTTTCTCAACAAAAGGGTAACATCATTTTGATGACTTTACCTAACAAAGTCCCCTATCTTTGCAAATGAACCCTGATACATTGACAATTCAAATCTTATCTGTCTACTATGTTGCATTATTTTTGGATAAATGTTTTCAGAATAATCACCATAGCAGTGCCATCAAGAGATTAATCATGTCACTTGCAGGAGCACATTTCATTGCCATGCATTATTTGCCTAAGAAATTGTCTGCATGTATATGCTAGTATCTATTCATGTTTATACTATAGTTTGTACATTTTTCAGGGTGGGGAGAAGTTGGGCTATGAGACAGAAGCTTTTGCAGTATATGATGTTATGAGGTTATAAATCTTTCCCTTATATTTTAAAATCGCAGACACAATTCTGATCTTGAATTCTTAAAGGTATTCCAAAATTTGAATGAATATGTTAACTTGTCTTGGGTTCGCTACCTCGGTTTCTGTACATGATTTCAAAATTGTAAAATCTCTATAGGTATGTGAAGCCACCGATTTTTACACTGTGTGTTGGCAATGCTTGGGGAGAAGCAGCTTTGCTATTGGCTGCTGGTGCTAAGGGGAATCGTTCTGCCTTACCATCCTCAACAATCATGATAAAACAGGTCGCTTTAAGGCACATTTACTTTTTGTTCGTAAACCCAAATATAGGGATTTCTCATCTGGCTTAGTTTCCAAATAACTGGTCTAGTTTAAGAATGATGCTAAAAAATCATCTTTTCTTTTCTTCTTTTATTTTTCTACGTTATGTTGTTTTGACACTAATACAGGACACCTGTGTAATTTTACAGCCAATTGCCAGATTTCAGGGTCAAGCCACTGATGTAGAGGTCATGAGGAAAGAGATTAGAAATGTGAAGGCGGAGTTGGTAAGCTTTTGACAATCATATTTGGCAATTGTGTCACTCATTTTGGCCCCCTGACAAAACCGAAAAGAAGATTTTGCTTATGTTTCTCTTATACACGTGGGATTCTATACCGTGTGTGAAATTTATTGTCTGAAATATTTTTTTGATTCGGTTGTATGTTGGAAACTGTTTATCACCTTTATTTTTTGAACATTTAGCTATAGACTGGCCAATTTCTCGGATCCACTTTTCTGTCACTGAAACAAGAAACCAACACAGTACCTATATTTGCATTGGAACCTACCTATACTTTTCAATTTCATGTTTGATTTTGAAAGGTTAAGCTCTATGCAAAACACATTGGAAAATCACCGGAGCAGATTGAAGAAGACATAAGGCGTCCAAAATATTTCAGTCCGAGTGAGGCCGTGGAATATGGGATCATAGACAAGGTAGTCCACTCCGAATTGTGGAATATTTTGCTTAGCCCTGAAATATCACAATCTTACACTTCCTCCTATTATTTGTAGGTTCTGTACAATGAAAGGGGTGATGAAGATAGAGGAGTTATGTCCGACCTCAAGAAGGCACAACTTATTTAATGTTGTCGAAGTGCTTTATTCTGTAACAACAATAGGAGTGAGATAGTGATTATCCACACATCGATTACCATGTATACTTGCGATTAACGAGTTGGCATATATGTTTTTGAGAAACCAATGATAGAATTGTGCAGATAAAGAATTCAGTTTCGACTGGCAATTCATCAAGAAAGAATGGAGTATTGCTCTTGCCTAGAAAATGCTTAAACTTCTTTATTCTGTATCCAATTCTTGAAAGTTTCAAGAGGGCTACTAATAAAATCAAGTGTCTATCTAGAGTTGCCACTCTTTTACTTAAGAGTGAGGAAATGATGGATGTATGTTGTTGGAATGTATGGGGAGCAATCACCTCACCTCATGTTGTTCCGTTATATGAAACAAATTATCGAATTTGATGCCATGTTTGTTGTACATTTAAGCATTCTGATTATTATCTGTAGTTCATTGTAGGCTAATAGTCGCGGAATTACATTTATTGCAAGGGATCTTCGTTGTTTACTAATCTAGGTCTGAGAAGTGGTTTTAAAACCAATGGTTTTGATTTCAGAACCAACGTTTCGGTGTTAGAGGAAAGTAGAACTATAACCATCATGGCCAGTTCTATTTTCATTTCCAAGGGTTCTATTTTCGTTAAGGTTATGCGTCATGTAACTTTTGTTAAGTAGTTGTGCGCTTTATTTATTTATCAAAGTTATACTTGCTAAACATTCTGTATATCATTTTATCAGAGGAAAGGAATTAAAATATGACTCGAACATTGTTTATAACAATTTAGATTGTTATGCATAGTTGAAAAATGGATATACGATTTTGGTTTTGGTTTCACATTGTTCTGGTCATGCAATTCGTATCCATTTTTTTTTTATCCTGCGACCATATATACATCTAACGGAGGGACTAGGTGGGTTTATGGTTTTTTAACCCACCTAATCCCATGTTTGGTAGGATTATTATTTAACCAAGTCAATCCCTCCTATAAATGATTAGATTATATTAACTGGATTAAAATAATCACTCTTCACCTCCTAAGATTATTTATCCAACTCTTAATCCATCATATTTTTTCAATTTTACCATTCTCCTGTATCCAAACTCACCACCATTGACCGCCCACTGGCCGCCGCCGTCGCCGCCAACTCCCGGCCGACCTTCGGCTGACTGCCGCCAGCCGAACGCTGCCGACTGCCGGCCGACCATGAGAAATTTTGTCAATTCATCAAAAGATTCTTAATTATCTCATTCTTAACAATCATACCAAACATAATATTATTTTATCATTATATATTATATTTCTACTTTAATCATTCTTTTTATCATTTTTATTTTAATCATTTCATAATTTTATCCTCTAACCAAACGTAGCATAAAGATACTCACAATCGGTTTGGATTAGCTTGGTTTAGTTTATTTTTATCCAAATTCTAAACCAAACAATTCTTTTTAATGTTTGGTTGATTTAAAATCAATCCAAACCGTAATTAACTGAAAATTGGTTCAAATCATGCGGTTTGATTTGGTTTAGTTTAGTTCAGTTTCTAAACACCATTATGTTTAGGGCCACAAAAATTGAAGTCCTTAAAAATCATTTGCAACGACAAACAACATTGATATGCTCCGAGTCCCAGCAAAACAGTACTAAATAAATATATATAGTCTGCTCATCATCTCCCCGGGTCAATGAGAAACCTGGATTGTTTGTCAATGGGCTTACAATTCATAGTTCAAACATGGTTGATAACTATTGAAATACATGTTGGAATTTTCGGTCCACACAGATAATAATTATAGATAAAAAATAATTAGATTGAGGCGTGATGGAGCACTGGACAAAGATTATTTTCGTTTCCTCGTAGGCAATACCTCGATGCAACATCTGTTGGAGTAGGTGCTCAACGAACCAACTTGTGTCTTGAGCTTTATTGACTCTTATGTAAAAAAATATGTAGTTTAATAATATTTTTTAGTTTTATCCAATTATAACATTTACTTTATCTATATACCTATGCAAACTGCATAGATAAAGTGCTTGAATATGCTGTAAGTTCCACGAGGTCTGCGAGTGTAGTGAATTATCATTAAGAAGTGTATTGTATATTCTAAATATGTTCCTAGTCGATTCAGCCACCTAAAACAAGAATAAAGGTTGCTCGAACTTGAGACTAACATATATGATGTAAACACCACGTTTCATTGGTAAGGGCATGAAGATTTTCCAAGGGCATGAAGATTTTCATACATACATAAGAGTGCTCATTTGATGAGGCATTGAACAAACCACCCCCAGACTTTCCAAGTGGTTATCATTTATCGAGTTGATTAGATCGCAGTTATGACTGTACACCGTTAATATTTTGACATGAGACAACATGAAGGCTCTACATACTATCATGCACTATGATGCTTTTATCAACTATATTGAGGGTCATCAGGTGACGAGGTTGGGTGTAGTTTCAAAATACATAGGAACCGATGTATTCTAGTCAGAGATTCACAACTCGCTTATGGGTAAAGATATCATATGTGATATGATGAGTTAATAATGCAATGAATATTTGACCAGAGTAAGACATGAGCTTTAGGGAAGGTGGTTCTCTAGTTTCATATCCGATGTCATTATTATTACTCAAAGATACATTACATTGTTATCGAATTCATTTGGAACTCTCGATCTACCAATGACTGCATATTCGATCAAGATATATGAGTTGAAAAGATTGTACTTGTAGAACCCGTTAAATCAGGCTACGTAAGCCGTGCATAATTTCTAGTATTTAAATTAAAAAAATGACGATTTCTTTATTATTTAAAGCATTTTTAAAGTTGTTAGTCATGATTATTTATTTTAAATCGCATAAGTTTAGTTTTATCTTTTCAGTTAAATAAGGAGGCTGGACTGGAGTGGGAGTTTTGAGATAAAATTTAATATTTAGAAAACATTCCTAGAATTTATTTAAGATAAATAATAAGTTAATTTAATGTAAAAAAATGTTTAAAGAAAGTTTAAGAATTTAATTAATTAATTAGAAGATAAGTAGTAAATGAATTTCTTTAGGTTCAATAATTAATTTAAAAGCCTAAAATGAAATATGTGACCAATTGAGATAAGTTAATCTAGACTTATTTTATTTAAGAAATTGTAACTTAACATGTTAGTGAATTTAATTTAAAAATTAGCCATGCATGCAAGATAATGCCTATCCTAAATTAATTTATTTATTCACTAAAATACTTAATGGGTATATAAAACTTTAAAGATTTAAAATACAAGATTTAAGTAATATTTCACCTCATTTATTTAAAAGATTTTCGGTCACCCCTTTGTAGAAGATTTGAATTTAGTTGACAACTCACAAACTTTGATTCTTTCCATATCCATCCTTGGTAGATAATCCCTTCATTTTTAATAAATAATAATTAATGATTTAAGCAATATTTTCCCTTCATATTTTTGTAAGAATCGGCCACTCCTTGTTGAATTTAAAAATATTTGGCAACTCTCCATCTTTAATTCATTTCCTTATCTTTTCTTGGGAGATAATTCCATCACCTTTTAATCTTCAATAATTAATTAAGAAATTTCCTACCCATATTTGATTGATGAAAATCGATCATCCAACTCTCTCACTCCCTCAATCAAATCTTTTCCCTTATCTCTCAAACAACTAGGATATCAAGATTCATTTTACCATTCAAATTTTCATTTATCTTGTAGACTTCCCTTCATTTCTTCTAGCCTTCTCTCCCTCTCCATTATTTCGAAATTTCAGTCTCCTTCAGCACTGAAAAATCGTGAGAGGCTAGGGTAATAATAAGAAAAGAAAACAAGAAAGAAAACAAGAGAAGCAACTCCGTCTCCTACGCGCCGTGTCGTCGTAATCGATTTGTTTTTGTTTCAAACAAATCTAAGGCATGTTTATACCATTCTTTTACTCTTCAATCAAGTCATATTATTATTTTAAACACTTCATGTGCATAATTTTAAAGGAAAAAACCGAAATATTGTCAAACCATTTTCGAAAAGGTAGTGCAGAATTTCTTGGCTTCACCCTATGCCTCACGGTTTTTGCTGTTTTTGTTGATTTACAGGTTGGCTTGATTTCCAGGGGCTCAAGGCTGCTTTTAGACATGTTAAAGGGTGTGTTAGGAAGGGATTAGTCCATGAGTTTCAGCCCCTTCCCCCTCCAGCCGCGCGTTGGGACAGCAACTCCCATAGTGCAGTTTTTGTGTTTCGATTTCTTGTTTTTCTTGTCTAAGGTGAAGATTCTGATCTTGGCTGCCCTAGGGGCTGTAGCCATGGTTAGAATCCCTCTTTGTCATGTCTAGGACATGACCAAGTCGGCCTTTCATGGCTTTGTTCATGGTCCTATCAGTTTTAAAAACAAACAAGAACAGCCCCCATTGGTTTCGGTTTTCTGATTTTCGTGTGTGTGAGTTTTGTTTCGGTTCAAGGGTGTTGTGTGGATCTTGGTTGGCTTCTAGCCCTTAGCCACGGTTCACACAATACCTCATGATGTCTAGATCATGCCATGGTCAATCAAATGGTCACTGAAATGGTCCATGACAGCCGAACAATCGCAGCAGCCCACGCATGAAGGTGTGCTCTCGGGTGGAATCACTTGGCTTGTTTTGGTTGTGGTTTGGATTGTGGCTGGCCTAGGGCCTTTAGCCATGGTCCAAGCCCACCCTTAGGATGTTGAGAAGAGGTTCTAGTCGGTGGTTCAAGCCCCAATGGCCATTAGCCTCGCAAACAACGCAAAGAAATGCAAGCGCCGCTGCTTTTTTTTTTTTGTGACAACAAGTTGTGCTTCGGTTCAGAGGTGTGTTTCGAAATCAAATAGGAAGCTTATAAAGGAGTTTATGAGCTGATTATATAGGATGGAAGAAATTGAAGTTTGCATGGTTGCTAAATAAGGAAGGAGAGTGAAACTGCCTGTTTTGTGAAGGAGTTCACTAAAACTGGCAGCTGCCAAATATGGTAACTGCCATATATGGTAAGTTCCAAATTTGGTATATGAAAATTTTGATTTTTGAAATTTTCATTTTACATTATTTGAACAAGATTTGTATCCTTGGTACATCGTCGTTCTCGAATCGTCGTTCGGGTTATAATGAGTTCGAAATAATTTTTTTTTTAGTGAATTTAGAATTTACTAAATGATTGTGCTAGTAGTGGTGACTACTAACATGCACAAATTCCCATAAATATTCTAGATGAATCTAGAATTAAATTAACCAAGGAGTAAGTTAATAAATTAAATAATGGTTATTTAATTTAATATACATATATATGTATATATTTTATATGGTGATATAAAATATGTGTATATTATATTATTATATAATGCATTATTTAAAGTTAATAAATACATTATATATTAATTATGTGGGAGTTTAAATATAATGAAATTATTAGAGTTCTTGTGAGAGATGGACTCCTAATGATATTAGGAGTCTCATTCAATAAATACACCATTAGGGCTCATTAATTGATGATGAAATTTTTTTCACACAAAACACATGAAAAATTCCTTCTTTTCTCCCTTGAAACCGACGGCCGACCTCATGAAATTTGGTGGAAAATTTTGGCCACAAAAGCAAATGAGATTTGCTTAATTGTTGATTAAAAATCAATAGTTAATTAATGATTAATAATCAATTAGCACAAGATCCATGATTTAGAATCATGGAAGTCTCGGCCACTTGCAAAGTTTCAAGGAAAATATTCGGCCTTTTGGTTTCTTCCGCCGTTTCGCCGTTTCGTCTCCGGATTTTAGAAATTCGGAGGCTACAGTCTCAACGCACAAATCGCTTGCGATTTCTAGTGCAATCCAAACGAGGAAGATAGTCTTCGATCTTGGACCTGATTAGATGATAAAAAAAAGAGAGTTTTTCGTAGGGATTTATAAGAAGGACTATCTCCGCCTAAAAATCGGAATAGTTTGGAGTCCAAGAGTTAAGAACGCAAAGGTATAATTCATAGAACGCCCTATGAATGTTTTTGAACACACGACGCCCTAGCAAAAAAATTTTTAACTTCCGCTGCGTCTTGGACGCGAGAATACGATGTCCCAATAGTGGTATCAGAGCCGGTAATTCTCAATCGTGTGTTTTAATTAAATTGTGTTGAGTTTATTATTTCTAACCGCGTAAGAATTTTTATGAAAAACGCCTCTAAAAATTATTTTTTGAAAAATCTGTTTTTGAAAAAAAAAAAATTATTTTTTGGGGTATGCCCGGAGCTGTTCCGGGTAGACGCGCGCACAGCGGCCGGGCGTCGTGCGCACAGCGCGCGCGCGGCCTGCCCGCAACGCGTGTACGGCGCTGCACGGCGGGCGTGCAGTCGGGCCGTGGGCGGGCGGCGCAGGCGGGTTCCAGGGAACGTCACGGGCACCGCGCTAGATCGAGGGCTTGAATTGTCGGGCCCAGGGACGATTTTCTGATTTTTAAAAATTTTAGGTTAAATTGATATTTTGTGAAAATACGGACGATTTTACCCCTACAATAATATTGATAAAATCAATTTCTTACAAAATAAATAATTAAAATATGATTTTAATTATTTATGGTGAAATGTGTTTTACAAAAAATTTAATTATTTGAAATTAGATAAATGTGTTTATTTAATTTGATAATTATGGCGGTTAGTGATAATTTACGAGATACACGATTTATTGATAATATGTGATATTAAGGAATTTATATAATATATGATATTATATTTTAAAAGGATGATCGAGAGCCATGACCATTGTGCTAGGTGTATGTTAGGATATTTTACATGTTTCAATTTTGTTTTTTTTTAAAATTAAAAGTGAACCTGGTTTATGGTCCGTTCTCACCCCCTAAATTTGTATCCCAATGTGCCATGAATATTTAATGTAAATATTAGAATTAGTGGGAGATCAAGATTTGAAAACGGTGGGACCGATCCTCGGAAGGTGTTTTGAAGATCGAAGACATGTAAAATATTGGAAACTTATGTAATATTGCATTTGCATCCCTACATTTACCTAGGTTATGGACATGGATCCATATGTGGCTCGTACGGATCAATTTGTAGAACTCGTTAAATCAGATTGCGTATAAGCCATTCATAATTACTATTATTTAAATTACAATGATTTTTATGCATGAGGGTTTAAATTCATTCTTTTTAAATTTGTTGAGTTATGATTATTGATTTTACGCAGAGGTTTAGTTTAACTTTTTAGTTAAATAAGCGAGGCTGGACTGGAGTTGGAGTATTGAGATAAAATTTAATAATAAGAAAATGTTCCTAGATTTAATTTAAGCCAAGGAATAATTTATTTTAATGTAAAAAAATGTTTAAGAATTTATTTAATTAATTGGAGTTAAGTTAGTAAATAAGTTCTTTTATGTCCAATACTTAATTAAAAGCCTAAATTAAAATGTGCAACCAATTGTGATAAATTAATCTAAGCCTATTTTATTCAAGAAAATATTACCCTAACATGTTAGTAAATTTAATTTAAGAATTAGCCATGCATGCAAGAAAATTACTATCCTAAATTAAATTATTAATTCTCTAAAATATATTATGGGTGTTTTAAAAAACTTTAAGGACTTAAAATACAAAATTTAAAACAATATTTCTACCTTATAAATCCTAGTAAATTTCGGCCCTTAGAGTCAATGCATGTATGTTGACAACTCTCCATTTTTAACTATCCTTCCATAACCCTTCATAGTATATTATTTCACTCACATTTAAATCACCAATAATTAGAGATTTTAGCACTATTATGCACCTAATCTAGCCCACCAATCCCCCAATTCTCGAGCAACAAAGAAGGGAAAAGAATCATTCCCTTTGTCATTCCATGTCCTCAATTGAAACTTCCCTCCAAAGCATTTTTGACTCCTTTATTTCCTAGTAGCCTTCCCTTCATTCCATAACATCATTCTCCCTCACTCTCATTCGAAATTAAGAGATGATCAGCTGCTAAAAATCGTTAGTTGCACTAGGAAAAACAAGAGAGAAAACATGAAAGAAAGGAACTCCGTCTCCACCGCGTCGTGTCGTCGTATAGTTTTTTTTCTTTTCAAACAAATTTCCAGGCATGTTTATACTTTTCTTTGCTCTTCAATCAAGTCCTATAGGTATTTGAAAACATCAAATGTCCATGATTTTTATAGCAAAACCGAAATTATGACATTAACTTTCTGAAAAATTATGTACATTATTTTTGGTTCTCATTTGTGCCTCACGGTTTTGATGGTTTTGTGGTTTCAAGAGGTTGGCTTGACTCCAGGCACCCAAGGCTGCATCTAGGCATGTACTAGGGTGGGTTAGGATCATGTTGGTCCATTAGTTTAAGCCCCCCAACTCGCTGGATTCAAGACTTGACAGCAACTCCACCATAGTTGCAAGTTGAGTCTTGAAATTTCTGGTTTTGATTGTTCAAGGAGGTTCGAATCTTGGTTTGCTTTTGGGCCTGTAACCATGGTTAGAACCCTTCCTTAGCATTTCTAAGACGTGACCAAGATGACCTTTCATGGCTTGGTTCATGGTCCCATTGGTTTTTAAAACAAACAAGACAAATGCCCCTTCGGTTTTCAATTTTCTGATTTTTGTTGTGAGTTGGTTTTCGATTTTGAGGAAGCTGGGTGGATCTTGTTTGGCTTCTAGCCCTTAGCCATGGTTCACACAATACCTCATGATGTCTAGATCAAGCCATGATCGATCATATGGCCATTGGAATGAGACAAGACAGCAAGATGAAGAAAGACGTCCCACGCGTGCAGGATGAGTTCTCGGTTGGGGCGTGGGGTTGTCTTGGGTGGTTGCTTGGATTGTGGTTGGCCTAGGGTCCTTAGCCATGGTCCAAGCCACCCCCTAGGACGTTGGGAAGAGGCTCTGGTTGGTGGTTCAAGCCCCAATGGCCAATAGCTTCGTAAACAAAGCGATGCAAGCACAAGTGCCGCGACTGTAATTGGACAGCAGCTTTGCTGCGGTTCAGAGGTATCGTGCGAGTTCTTGGTTGGCTTTTAGCCCATGGCCTTGAACTGGACAGTACCTCATTGAGTTAGGAAGTTCATGTTTTTGGCCGTTCATGATTTGGTTAAGTTTAGAGGTCGTACGAGAATTTACGGTGCAATGTGCCAAAGTGACTCTCGAAGGAGCGTTTCACGATTTTGGCCTCCATTCACTATTTTCGTGTATTACAGCCCTATGGTTATGTTTTTCAGTACTTTAGGAGTATTTTAATCATGGTTAAATGATATTTCAATGTTGGTTCGGGTTGGTACGAAGCCATGGTTGAATACTAAGTTTGTTAGGCGTAATTGTCTCGTTTCTAGTTCGATTAAGAAGTGTTGGTCAAGTTAAAATTATTTGCATGTTTCTCATGTTAGAATTAGGTTGCAGCGAGCCTGAGAACGATCCAACTCATTCGGTAAACAGGGTTATAATTATATTACGTGCCTAAAATATAAAATGTTTATTTTTGAGATATATGTGATGTCTTGTGGCTACCTTACGCTTATGAATTGCTTCACCTGGTGACCTACGACCGGTTTACGATTACGTATAGGTACGGATATCCAGTTCAAGGGCTGTGATGATCTCTACCGCCCAGTATACTGTGGTTTAGTCTAATCAGACGTGTATGTTATGTTATGTTATGTTATGGGCCACCTGCGTAGAACATTATCTCTACAGAAAATTACGATATGATATGTTAGGACAGATCTCTATCGAGCAATCTTTTATGTATGATTTTCAGATATGCACGTAATTATAATTATCGATGACATGATCTTTTTACCTTACGCTTTACGATACGATATTTTTATGTTACGCAAAATTTTATGATATATTTACTTGTTATTCACGATATATGCATGCTGAGTCTTTAGACTCACTAGACTTGATTGTTGTAGGTACTGATGAGGTCGAGACTGAGGGCGAGGACCAGTGAACGAGCTTGGGTCAGCAGTAGTAGGAACCCGGTGACCTCATGTTTCAGTCTATTCACTATTTTATGTTCAAACTCAGTTTTACTTTGACGAATTATTTTTAAGTTGTGGTTGGAAAACAATATTTTCTTCCGCTGTTACATTAAACATTAAATCTTTTTATCAGTTTATTTTATGAATGAGGCATGTTATTTATTTAAAAAGAAAAGTTTTACGTTTACGCGTTTCGTTTAAAGCATGAAATACTTTAACAGCATGTTTTCATGAAATGATTTATGTCAAGATTATGATTATGCAGTATTTTTTTAAATTTAAAGGAATAATGGAATTATGCATGTTGGTTACGTATGGATTATATGTATGGAACAGTATGCCTCCTAGACGCATTCCTGAGCGCATGAGAGATGATGAGCATCGTCATGAGGACGGTGAGGATCATAGACAGGAGAGAGATTTACCTCCGCCCCCTCCACCGGACATGAACGCCCAGATGCTAGCCGGAATGACGCAGTTCTTCGCGCAGTTTGCGGGGAATAATGCTGGGGTAGCCAGGCAGACGGGGCCTGAGGCTACCTATGAGCGGTTCATGAAGATGAGACTTAAGGAGTTCTCAGGGACGACAGATCCTATGATTGCCGAGGGTTGGATTAAGTCCCTCGAGGTTATTTTCGAGTTCATGGAGCTTGGAGACGAGGATAGGGTTCGTTGTGCGACCTATCTGTTTGGAGGAGACGCTCGCTTGTGGTGGGAAGGAGCATCCGTAGCCTTGAATTTGGATACTCTGAGCTGGACGCGCTTTAGAGAGGTATTCTACTCCAAATATTTTACTGACGAGGTGCGTTCCAGGTTGACCAGGGAGTTCATGACCCTGAGGCAAGGAGACATGACTGTTACGGAGTTCATCCGTAAGGTTGAGAGGGGTTGCCATTTTGTACCCCTGATTGCAAATGATGCTGGAGCCAAGTTGAGGCAGTTTATGGATGGTCTGCGGCCGATCTTGCGCCGTGATGTTAAGGTGGCTGGCCCTACTACTTATGATGTCGCTATCTCCAGAGCTCTAGCTGCAGAGCAGGATCTGAATGATATTGAGAGAGACCGTCAGGGCAAGCGACCAGTCCAAGCACCGCACCGCCCTCCCCATCAGCAGCATCAGAGTAAGAGGCCTTTCCACGGCCCATCCAGAAACAAAGGACAGCAGCAGCAGGGACGTGTAGTCCCGAGGGCCACAGATTATCCAGTCTGTGCTAAGTGCATACCTCGTCACGCTGGAGCTTGTATGTATGGCTCAGGAAAGTGCTACAAGTGTGGTAGTCCTGACAACCTACTGAAGAATTGCCCTCAGTGGATTCTGCCTACCCAAGGCAAAGTTTTTTCCCTTCATGCAGCGGAGACGAACCCGGAGACTATGCTCTTGACAGGTATCTTAAAGCTTTAAGTTTATATTTGAAAGTTATTGTTTCGAGGGTTTGGGTTAAGATTTTGAACATAGAATTGATGATAGAATTGCATGTTCTAATCAGTGTTAATTCGGGAATTTAGGTTAGAAGAACTTTGACCTTCGCATATCTATAAGTTAGTTCTTGTAATTATTGGGTTCAGCTTGATGTTCCAACCTTTCAGGGAGAATTTTTATAGCCGGTTCAGCTACGAATGCCTTGATAGATTCAAGGGCTACTCATTCATTCATTTCGGAGACCTTTGCGAATTTTCTCCAGATCAAGACCATTGGGCTAGATGTAGCGTATTCAGTAGTGTTGCCCTCTAGAGAGGAGCTAGCCGCTACTAATGTGATCCGAGACATAGACCTTGAGCTTCATGGTAATCTTGTTTATGCGGATCTTATCGTATTGCCGATGCCAGAGTTTGACATCATTCTGGAGATGGACTGGCTATTAAGGAACAGAGTTTTGATTGACTTCCAGAGGAGATCTGTCCTAGTCCGACCTCTTGGGAGAGAGTAGTTCTTATTCGAACCAGACAGGTACTTTCCTTTACCGCGTATAATACCTTGTGTCCAGGCTAGGAAGCTCATGCGCAAAGGGTGTCGTGCGTTTTTAGCGACTTTTGTATCTATCCCCGAGACACCCAGTCAGTCAGCCTTCGATGTCCCAATTGTTAGGGACTTTGTAGACGTGTTTCCTGATGACGTCTCTGGTATGCCACCTGTGCGGAAAGTGGAGTTTTCTATTGATCTTATGCCATGTACCGCATCGATATCGAAAGCGCCGTACCGATTAGCACCGACAGAGATGGCAGAACTCAAGAAGCAGATTCAGGAACTTCTTGACAAGGAGTTCATTCGCCCGAGTTTTTCACCATGGGGCGGCGCGCCAGTCTTATTCGTGAAGAAGAAGGATGGTTCGATGAGGCTCTGCATTGATTACCGGGAATTGAACAGGGTTACAGTGAAGAACAAATACCCACTTCCGAGGATTGAGGATTTATTTGATCAGCTGCAGGGAGCTTCAGTATTCTCAAAGATTGATCTGCGTTCTGGTTATCACCAGTCGAAGGTGAAGGATGACGATGTTCTCAAGACTGCTTTTAGGACTCGTTATGGCCACTTCGAGTTCCTTGTGATGCCGTTCGGTTTGACGAATGCGCCAGCGATCTTCATGGATCTCATGAATCGTGTATTTCAGCCGTATCTTGATCAGTTTGTGATAGTATTCATAGACGACATTTTCGTCTACTCAAAGAATCAAGAGGATCACAGCAGGCATCTGACCGCAGTTTTGCAGACCTTACAGAAGCACCAACTATTCGCGAAGTTCAGTAAGTGTGAGTTCTGGTTAAAGAAGGTGGCGTTCTTAGGCCACATCGTTTCTAGCAGCGGTATCGAGGTAGACCCAGCGAAAGTTGCAGCAGTCAGAGATTGGGTTGTACAGCAAAATGCATCAGAGATCCAAAGTTTCCTTAGGCTAGCAGGATATTATCGGAAGTTTATTCAGGGATTCTCCTCTATCGCAGTTCCACTCACGTCGTTGACGAAGAATAATGCGAAATTTGTGTGGAGCGATGAGTGTCAGAGGAGCTTCGATACTTTGAAGCAAGCTCTTATCTTAGCACCAGTATTGGCCATGCCGTCAGGGCCCGGAGACTTTGTCTTGTACACCAATGCTTCGAATGTAGGTCGAGGCGCAGTATTGATGCAGCATGGGAATGTGATAGCATATGCTTCTTGTCAGTTGAAAATCCATGAGAAGAATTACCCTACCCACGATCTAGAGTTGGCAGCCGTAGTATTTTCCTTGAAGATTTGGAGGCATTATTTGTTCGGAGAGAAGTGCCAGATCTTTAACCGACCATAAGAGCTTCAAGTACTTCTTTACGCAGAAAGAGCTGAATATGCGTTAGAGGCGTTGGTTGGAGTTAGTTAAGGAATATGACTGTGACATTAGCTCTAGAACCCGTAAATCAGTAGACGTATAAGCCATGCATAATTCTAGATTTTTAAAATTTAGTTGACTTCATCGCATGATTATTTTAAATGCATTTGTTTGAAGTTAATTATTTTATTATTTCATTGCAGTGGTTTGATTTTTATCATTTCAGTTATTTCAGTGAGGCCGGACTGGAGTTGGAGTTTTGTGATAGAATTTAGGATTTGAGAAATATTTCCAGAAGTTAATTTAGCTAGCAAGTAAGTTAATTTAAGTTAATAAGAAGATTTGGGGATTTATTTATGCAACTTGAGGTGAGTAGAAAATAAGCTCATTTGAGTTACTTAATTAAGGATTTATTCAATAAATTACTTAAGGGATTAGTGAGGCTTTTTAGAGTTATTAATCTAGTAAATAAACAACACTCCACATTCATTTTATTAGTAGATTTCGGCCACCCCTTTGTTACTAGAGGATTCAATTGCCAACTCATCAACTTTGACCATTTCTTTGCATGTAATTAGTAGGATAAATCTAGGATTTTTGGGAGCACCATGTAATTAATTAGTGGACATATCGTAGTCTAGAAACAAGAGAGAATTTGGCCACTTACATTCTAGAACCATCCCACATATCATTTGATAGCAACAACCATTCAAAATTCAAAATTTAGGAGACTTAGTCTTGATATGATCCTATTATTGTGCACCCTTCTCCTCACCTTCATAACCATCACTCCCCCTCCACCACCGCCGAAAATAAGACCCCTTTTCAGAGGTAAAAGTCGTGAGGCATAGCTAGAAAAAAAAAAAGAGAGAGAGAAAATCGAGAGCCAAGAAAGTAGAGAAGCAAGCCACTCAGTCTCCTACGCGCCGTCTCGTCTCTTCTTTTCGTTTCTATTTCAAACGATAATCAAGGATTGCTTTCAAACCTCAATCAAGTCATATTATCAATTATTTTTCAGTACATGATCATGTTTTATCATGCAAAAACCGAAATACATCATAGAATTTTCAGAAAATAATGCATGCAGATTTCGGCCCTTTCATGACAAGCTTCACGTTTTTCTGAGTTTTGTTGTTTCAGGTGATTGGTTCGATTCCGGGCTTCCAAGGCGACATCTATACACGTAATAGGATGCATTAGGATCAGATTTTTCCGTTCGTTCAAGCCCCTGGTTGCAGGAAATTCAGAAATGGACAGCAACCTCTCATTTGGTCCATTATGAGTTTCGAAATTCAGTTTTGATGGCAAGGAGGAAGGATCTGATCTTGGCTGCCCCAAGGGCCTATAGCCATGGTTAGATCACTCCCCTAGCATGTCTAAGACGTGATTAAGTTGCCCTTTTGGTGGCTTGGTCCATGGCTTATCGGTTTTAATAAAAACATCACAACAGCCCCATGTCCCTTCGGCCCCTTCAAATTTCAGCATATGCATTTCGGTTTTGGGTTTCTTGGTATGGATCTTGTTTGGCTTATGACCCATAGCCACGGTTCATACCATGCTCTTAGATGTCTAGATCGTGCCATGGTCAATCAAATGGCCACTGGAACGATGCAAGACATCGATCAAAGCAAAACACTACACACGCATGCACGTTGGTTCTCGGTTGGAGTTTCGGTTGAGTTATGGTGTGACGCGGATTGTGGCTGGCCTAGGGTCCTTAGCCATGGTTCAAATCACTCCTTTGGATGTTGGTAAGAGTCTCTAGTCGGTGGTTCACGCCTCCAATGGCCGGTAGTCTTGAAAACAACACAAGTTACGCAATGGTACAGTTGCTGAATTTTACAGCAAGTTGCTGTGTCGGTTTGGTGGCTCGTTCGAGTTCTCGGTTGGCTTTTAGCCTATGACCTTGGACTGGACAGTGACCCTTTGAGTTGGGAAGGTCATGTTTTTGACCGTTTTTGATTCGGATCATTTTTGAGGTCGTACGAGAATTTACGGTGCGATGTGCCAAATTGACTCTCGAAAGAGCGTTTCGTGTTTTGGCCTCCATTCCACCTAGATTTCGACCCTATCATTTTAAAAGCATTATTTTATGATTTTTCAGCGTATTTTAATCATGACTATACGTCGGTTCGGTGTCGGTTCAGGTTGGCTCGGAGTCATGATTAAATGCGAAGTCATTAGGCGTCGTAGTCGCATCTTTTGAACTAAATTGCGTAGTTGGTCAAGTTTAAGCTATTGCATATTTTTCATGGCACAGTTAGGTTGCAGCGAGCCTGGGGACGATCCAATCCAATCCAGTTGGTAAAATTACGGGACATTTTCATTATGCCAGTTAATTATTTTACATGCATTAAATAGAAAATGATTATTTTTGAGATTTATGTGATATGGCTTGTGGTTCATTCACTATGTGGGAGTATTATACGGTCGCCAGTGACCGCTCAATTCAGTTTGGTACCCACCCGTCGCCAGTGACCGGCCAGCTCAGTTTAGTTTCAGACTCCCCGGTAGCCAGTTACCGATCAGTTCAGCTTAGTGCAGTGGCCACAGGCGTAAAACATAATCTCAACAGAAAATTTTACCAGTTATTTCAGTACAGGCTCCAAGGAGCAAACATTTTTTTTTTTACTGTGATTATCAGTTCAGTTATGCACGTTTTATAATTGCTCAGTACAGATTATTTTCAGCATGCCTCAGGACAGGATATGTTATCTCATGCATATTTTAATTCAGATTTTTACTCGTTACCTGCGATATATGCATGCTGAGTCTTTAGGCTCACTAGACTTGATTTTTGTAGGTACTGATGAGGCCAGGGCCGAGGGCAGGGACCAGTGAGCCAGCTTGGGTCAGCAGTAGTGGCACCCGAGGACCTCAGAGCAGCAGTTGTTATTTTATTCCGCAAACATTTTATTAGTCGTTGGATATTTTTAAATTGTGATTTTTGGCAAACTTTATTTTCTTCCGCTGCAATATTTTGAAATATTGAACTTGATTCACTAGTGATTTTATGAATGAGGCCATTTAAGTTCTTTTAAAAAGAAAATTTTTAATTTTCCGCAAATTTTCAAGCAAGAAGTTTTAGGGTTTTTACAATTGGTATCAGAGCGGTGGTTCTGTATAGGGTTTCAATACTACTGACCGCGAGAAGCTCACGAAGCCACATCTTCGGTCTATAAGTTTTTCAAGTTCAGCATTTTGTTCAGCATTTTAGTTAAAGCATGAATTATTTTGACAGCATGCTTTCGTGAAATAGTTTCGACCAGATTTTCAGTAATTCAGTGTTCATTTAAAATAAATTATGGAATTACGCATGTTAGTTACGTATGGGTTATGTTGGAACAGTATGCCCCCTAGACGCATTTTAGAGCGCAACAGAGAGGAGGAGCCTCGCTGAGAAGACAGGGAGGAGCGTAGACCGGAGGGAGACCTACCACCTCCTCCACCACCCCCACCGGACATGAGTGCCCAGATGTTAGCTGGGATGGCACAGTTCTTCGCACAGTTTGCGGGGGACAATGCCGCAGCCGTAGCCACAGCCGCAGCCAGGCCGACAGGGCCCGAGGCTGTTTATGAGCGATTCATGAAGATGCGCCCGAAGGAATTCTCTGGGACATCTGACCCCATGGTTGCCGAGGGATGGATCAAATCCCTCGAGGTTATCTTCGAGTTTATGGAGCTGGGAGACGCAGACCGAGTCCGATGTGCCACCTACCTGTTCACTGGAGACGCCCGCTTATGGTGGGAAGGAGCTTCGGTAGCCTTGACTTTGGCTACACTTTCATGGACCCGCTTTACGGAAGTTTTCTACTCCAAGTATTTTGCTGAGGAGGTTCGCACCAGGCTGACCACCGAGTTCATGAGTCTGAGGCAGGGGGATATGACGGTTACGGAGTTCATCCGTAAGTTCGAGAGGGGCTGTCACTTTGTGCCCCTGATCGCGAATGATGCCAGAGCCAAGCTGATGCACTTCCTGGTGGGTTTACGGCCGATCTTGCGCCGGGATGTTAGGGTATCTTACCCTGCTACTTATGAGATTGCCGTCTCCAAGGCCTTAGCCGCAGAGCAGGATCTGCGGGATATCGAGAGGGATCGCCAGGGCAAGCGCCCAGTCCAGGCACCGCACCGCCCTCCTCCTCATCAGCATCAGCAGCAGAATAAGAGTCCTTTTCATGGACCGCCCAGGAACCGAGGCCAGCAGCAGCAGCAGTAGCAGCAGCGGGGACGCCCAGCCCCGAGGACTCAGGAGCACCCCGTCTGTCCCAGGTGCTCACGTCGCCATCCTGGAGCATGCATGGCTGGCTCAGGAAAGTGTTTTAAGTGCGGCAGTCCAGACCACATGTTGCTGCAGTGCCCTCAGAAGAATCTGCCTACTCAGGGCAGTGTTTTTGCTCTCCATGCCGCGGAAAGCAACCCTGAGACTATGTTGTTGACAGATACCATTAAACTTGAAGTTATTATTTGAATTTTCGTGCTTTGGGCATAAGGATTAAGATTGAACTTAGAACTGTGATAGGATTGCATGCTCTACACAGTAGTATTTTGGAGATTTAAGTTAGAAGAACTTTGACCATTGCATGTCTATAAGTTTAGTTCTTGTAACTACTGATTCAACTTAGAGCTCCGCTCTTTCAGGGAGAATTTTTATATCTGGTTCCGCTACCAAGGCCTTGATAGATTTAGGGGCCACTCACTCGTTTATTTCGGAGGTCTTTGCAAACTTTCTCAAGATCCAGACCATTGGGCTAGATACAGCCTTTTCAGCAGTGTTGCCGTCAGGCGAGGAGACGGCATCTACCAACGTTATCCGAGATATAGACCTTGAGTTGCACGGTAAACTTGTTTATGCGGATCTGATTGTGCTACCGATGCCAGAATTTGACATCATCCTAGGGATGGACTGGCTATTGAAGAACATAGTGTTGATAGACTTCCAGCGGAGATCTGTTCTTGTCCGACCGCCTGGAATGGAGCAGTTCTTATTTGAGCCGGACATGTACTTTCCTTTACCGCGCATTATTCCTTATGTTCAGGCTAGGAAACTCATGCATAGAGGGTGTCGGGCATTTCTAGCGACCTTTTTATCTGTCCCCGAGGAACCCAGCCAGTCAGCCTCAGATGTTCCGATTGTCAGAGATTTCTTAGACGTTTTTCCCGAAGACGTCTCTGGTATGCCACCCGAGAGAGAGGTGGAGTTTTCCATTGAGCTTATGCCAGGTACGGTTCCGATATCCAAAGCGCCGTACCGATTAGCACCGACAGAGATGGCAGAGCTTAAGAAGCAGATTCAGGAACTTCTCGACAAGGAGTTCATTCGCCCGAGCTTTTCTCCATGGGGCGCGCCGGTCTTATTTGTGAAAAAGAAGGATGGCTCGATGAGGCTTTGCATTGACTATCGGGAGTTGAACTGGATTACGGTGAAGAATAAATACCCACTTCCGAGGATTGAGGATCTGTTTGACCAGTTGCAGGGAGCTTCGATTTTCTCCAAGATAGATCTGCGTTCCGGTTATCACCAGTTGAGGGTGAGAGATGCTGATATATCGAAGACTGCTTTTAGGACTCGTTATGGCCACTACGAGTTCTTTGTGATGCCGTTCGGACTGACGAATGCGCCAGCGATCTTCATGGATCTCATGAATCGCGTATTTCAGCCATACCTCGACCAGTTTGTGAGAGTGTTCATAGATGACATTCTCGTCTACTCCAAGAGTCGGGAGGAGCACAGCAGACATCTGACCACAGTGTTGCAGACATTGCAGAAGCACAAATTATTCGCAAAGTTCAGTAAATGCGAATTCTGGTTAGAGAAGGTGGCGTTCTTATGCCACATTGTATCCAGCAGTGGTATTGAGGTTGACCCAGCAAAAGTTGCAGCAGTCAGAGATTGGGTTGTGCCTCAGAATGCATCCGAGATCCGCAGTTTTCTTGGGTTGGCAGGATATTACAGGAAGTTCATTCAGGGATTCTCATCCATTGCCGTTCCACTCACAGCACTGACCAAGAAAAATGTGAAATTTGTGTGGAGCGAGGAGTGTCAGAAGAGCTTCGATACTTTGAAGCAAGCTCTTATCTCAGCACCCGTTTTGGCTGTACCGTCAGGATCTGGTGAGTTTGTCCTTTATACCGATGCTTCGAAGCTTGGTTTAGGTGCAGTTTTGATGCAGCATGGGAGAGTGATAGCGTATGCTTCTCGACAGCTGAAAATCCACGAGAAGAACTACCCCACCCATGATCTGGAGTTAGTTGGCCGCCGTAGTTTTTGCTTTGAAGATTTGGAGGCACTATCTGTATGGAGAGAAGTGTCAGATCTTTACCGACCACAAAAGCCTCAAGTATTTCTTTACGCAGAAGGAGCTGAACATGCGTCAGAGGCGTTGGTTGGAGCTTGTGAAAGACTACGATTGTGACATTAGCTACCACCCGGGTAAAGCTATTGTAGTTGCGGATGCTTTGAGCAGGAAAGTCGCAGTGATGGCTCACTTGACGATTCAGAAACCTCTTCAGATTGAGATGCAGAGGTTTGATCTTGAGACTTACCCTCGAGGTAGAGTTCCTCGTCTATCTACCTTGACCATTCAGTCTTCCCTTTTGGACCGTATTCGCAGTGGTCAGGCCGCAGATGAGCAGTTGGCACAGTGGAAGAAGAGAGATGAAGCCAAGGGCAGTGTTTTGTATTCAGTCAGCGACGGTATTGTGAGATACCGAGACAGGATATGGGTTCCTAGCAGTGATTCTATCCGAGCAGACATCTTATCAGAGGCCCATACGTCCCCGTACTCCATTCACCCTGGGAGTACGAAGATGTACAAAGATCTGCAGCTATTGTATTGTTGGCCAGGGATGAAGAAGGACATCAGGCGTTTTGTATCCGAGTGCCTGACTTGCCAGTTAGTGAAGGCCGAGCATCAGAGACCAGCAGGTTTGCTCAAGCCTCTTCCTATTCCCGAGTGGAAGTAGGAGAACATTACCATGGATTTTGTGACCGGTTTGCCGAAGTCAGTTAGAGGATCGAATGCCATCTGTGTGATTGTAGATCGTCTTACCAAATCAGCGCACTTCTTGCCTATTAAGACGACTTTCACCATGGTTCAGTATGCAGAGCTGTATATCCGAGAGATAGTCCGACTCCATGGTATTCCAGTTTCTATCGTATCTGACAGAGATCCCAGATTTACTTCCTCGTTTTGGAAGAGTTTGCATTCGACTATGGGTACGAAGTTGCTATTTAGCACAGCTTTCCATCCGCAGACAGATGGGCAGTCGGAGCGAGTTATTCAGATTTTGGAGGATCTTATTCTCTCT
Organism: Primulina tabacum; assembly: GCF_025594145.1. Taxonomy (NCBI): domain Eukaryota; kingdom Viridiplantae; phylum Streptophyta; class Magnoliopsida; order Lamiales; family Gesneriaceae; genus Primulina; species Primulina tabacum. Next base: position 24,175,011 of record NC_134560.1, on the reverse strand, counting down.
TGCGTCATCGATTTCTCAGGGAGTTGGGAGACGAACTTGCCACTGGTTGAGTTCACCTATAACAACAGTTTCCAGTCGTCTATAGGTATGGCTCCATATGAAGCACTGTATGGCCGCAAGTGTAGATCTCCTGTTCATTGCGATGAGGTAGGAGAGATAGCAGAGTTGGGTCCAGAGATTGTCCAGCAGGCAGCAGAGGTAGTAGTCAAGATCCGTGATAGGATGAGGACTGCTCAGAGCCGACAGAAGAGTTATGCCGATCGGCGGAGGAGAGAGTTAGAGTTTGCAGTGGGCGATCATGTCTTTGTGAAAGTGGCACCTATGAAGGGTGTCATGAGATTTGGCAAGAAAGGGAAGCTCAGTCCGAGATTCATTGGACCCTTTGAGATCCTTGACAGAGTTGGGACGCTAGCTTATCGTGTTGCTCTTCCGCCGAATCTGGCCGGAGTACACAATGTGTTCCACGTCTCCATGCTGAGGAAGTATATGGCAAATCCTTCGCATGTGCTGAATTTCGAGCCGTTGCAGCTTACTCCGAACTTGTTTTATGAGGAGAGACCAGTGCAGATCCTAGACCGGCAGGAGAAGAAACTTCGGAACAAGTTGGTTAAGCGAGTCAAAGTCAAATGGCTCAACCATTCAGAGGAGGAAGCTACGTGGGAGTCTGAGCCGGAGATGAGAGATCGATACCCCGAGTTATTCGGTAAGTTCTAATTTCGATGACGAAATTTATTTTAAGGAGGGAAGGATTGTAGAACCCGTAAATCAGTAGACGTATAAGCCATGCATAATTCTAGATTTTTAAAATTTAGTTGACTTCATCGCATGATTATTTTAAATGCATTTGTTTGAAGTTAATTATTTTATTATTTCATTGCAGTGGTTTGATTTTTATCATTTCAGTTATTTCAGTGAGGCCGGACTGGAGTTGGAGTTTTGAGATAGAATTTAGGATTTGAGAAATATTTCCAGAAGTTAATTTAGCTAGCAAGTAAGTTAATTTAAGTTAATAAGGAGATTTGGGGATTTATTTATGCAACTTGAGGTGAGTAGAAAATAAGCTCATTTGAGTTACTTAATTAAGGATTTATTCAATAAATTACTTAAGAGATTAGTGAGGCTTTTTAGAGTTATTAATCTAGTAAATAAACAACACTCCACATTCATTTTATTAGTAGATTTCGGCCACCCCTTGGTTACTAGAGGATTCAATTGCCAACTCATCAACTTTGACCATTTCTTTGCATGTAATTAGTAGGATAAATCTAGGATTTTTGGGAGCACCATGTAATTAATTAGTGGACATATCCTAGTCTAGAAACAAGAGAGAATTTGGCCACTTACATTCTAGAACCATCCCACATATCATTTGATAGCAACAACCATTCAAAATTCAAAATTTAGGAGACTTAGTCTTGATATGATCCTATTATTGTGCACCCTTCTCCTCACCTTCATAACCATCACTCCCCCTCCACCACCACCGAAAATAAGACCCCTTTTCAGAGGTAAAAGTTGTGAGGCATAGCTAGAAAAAAAAAAAAAAAAGAGAGAAAATCGAGAGCCAAGAAAGGTAGAGAAGCAAGCCACTCCGTCTCCTCCGCGCCGTCTCGTCTCTTCTTTTCGTTTCAATTTCAAACGATAATCAAGGCATGTCTAGATTGCTTTCAAACCTCAATCAAGTCATATTATCAATTATTTTTCAGTACATGATCATGTTTTATCATGAAAAAACCGAATTACATCATAGAATTTTCAGAAAATAATGCATGCAGATTTCGGCCCTTTCATGACAAGCTTCACGTTTTTCTGAGTTTTGTTGTTTCAGGTGATTGGTTCGATTCCAGGCTCCCAAGACGACATATATACACGTAATAGGATGCATTAGAATCAGATTTGTCCGTTCGTTCAAGCCCCTGGTTGCTGGAAATTCAGAAATGGACAGCAACCTCTCATTTGGTCCATTATGAGTTTCGAAATTCAGTTTTGATGGCAAGGAGGAAGGATCTGATCTTGGCTGCTCCAAGGGCCTATAGCCATGGTTAGATCACTCCCCTAGCATGTCTAAGACGTGACTAAGTCTCCCTTTTGGTGGCTTGGTCCATGGCTCATCGGTTTTAATAAAAACATCACAACAGCCCCATGTCCCTTCGGCCCCTTCAAATTTCAGCATATGCATTTCGGTTTTGGGTTGCTTGGTATGGATCTTGGTTGGCCTATGGCCCATAGCCACGGTTCATTCCATGCTTTTAGATGTCTAGATCGTGCCATGGTCAATAAAATGGCCACTGGAACGACGCAAGACATCGATCAAAGCAAAACACTACACACGCATGCACGTTAGTTCTCGGTTGGAGTTTCGGTTCAGTTATGGTGTGACACGGATTGTGGCTGGCCTAGGGCCCTTAGCCATGGTTCAAATCACTCCTTGGGATGTTGGTAAGAGTCTCTGGTCGGTGGTTCACGCCTCCAATGGCCGGTAGTCTCGAAAACAACACAAGTTACGCAATGGTACAGTTGCTGGAATTTTACAGCAAGTTGCTGTGTCAGTTCGGTGGCTCGTTCGAGTTCTTGGTTGGCTTTTAGCCTATGGCCTTGGACTGGACAGTGCCCCTTTGAGTTGGGAAGGTCATGTTTTCGACCATCGTGATTCGGATCATTTTTGAGGTCGTACGAGAATTTACGGTGCGATGTGCCAAATTGACTCTCGAAAGAGCGTTTCGTGTTTTGGCCTCCATTCCACCTAGATTTCGACCCTATCATTTTAGGAGCATTATTTTATGATTTTTCAGCGTATTTTAATCATGACTATATGTCGATTCGGTGTCGGTTCAGGTTGGCTCGGAGTCATGATTAAATGAGAAGTCATTAGGCATCATAGTCGCATCTTTTGAACGTAAATTGCGTAGTTGGTCATGTTTAAGCTATTGCATATTTTTCATAGCACAGTTAGGTTGCAGCGAGCCTGGGGACGAACCAATCCAATCCAGTTGGTAAAATTACGGAACATTTTCATTATGCCAGTTAATTATTTTACGTGCATTAAATAGAAAATGATTATTTTTTAGATTTATGCGATATGGCTTGTGGTTCATTCACTATGTGGGAGTATTATACGGTCGCCAGTGACCACTCGGTTCAGTTTGGTACCACCCGGTCGCCAGTGACCGGCCAGCTCAGTACAATTTCAGACTCCCCGGTAGCCAGTTACCGATCAGTTCAGCTTAGTGCAGTGGCCACAGGCGTAAAACATAATCTCAACAGAAAATTTTACCAGTTATTTCAGTAAAGGCTCCAAGGAGCAAACATTTTTTTTTTACTGTGATTATCAGTTCAGTTATGCACGTATTATAATTGTTTAGTACAGATTATTTTCAGCATGCCTCAGGACAGGATATGTTATGCCATGCATATTTTAATTCAGATTTTTACTCGTTACCTGCGATATATGCATGCTGAGTCTTTAGGCTCACTAGACTTGATTGTTGTAGGTACTGATGAGGCCAGGGCCGAGGGCGGGGACCAGTGAGCCAACTTGGGTCGGCAGTAGTGGCACCCGAGGACCTCAGAGCAGCACTTGTTATTTTATTCCGCAAACATTTTATCAGTCGTTGGATATTTTTAAATTGTGATTTTTGGCAAACTTTATTTTCTTCCGCTGCAATATTTTGAAATATTGAACTTGATTCACCAGTGATTTTATGAATGAGGCCATTTAAGTTCTTTTAAAAAGAAAATTTTTAATTTTCCGCAAATTTTCAAGCAAGAAGTTTTAGGGTCTTTACATTAGCTACCACCCTGTCAATGCTAATGTAGTTGCGGATGCATTGAGCAGGAAAATCGCAGTGATGGCTCATTTGGTGATTTCGAGACCCCTTCAGTTTGAGATGCAGAGGTTTGATCTAGAGACATATCCTCGAGGTAGAGTTCCCCGTCTATCTACTTTGACGATTCAGTGTTCTCTTGTAGACCATATTCGCAGTGGACAGTCAGCAGATGAGCAGTTGGCAAAGTGGAAGCAGAGAGATGAGGCCAAGGGCAGTATCTTGTATACAGTTAGCGACGGCATTGTGAGATATCGAGACAGAATGTGGGTTCCTAGCAGTGATTCTATTCAAGCAGATATTTTATCCGAGGCCCACAAGTCGCCGTACTCTATTCATCCTGGGAGTACGAAGATGTACAAAGATCTGCAGTTGTTGTATTGGTGGCCCGGAATGAAGAAGGATATCAGACGTTTTGTATCCGAGTGTCTGACGTGTCAGCTAGTGAAAGCGGAACATCAGAGACCAGCAGGTATGCTCAAGCTTCTTCTTATTCCTGAGTGAAAGTGGGAGAATATTACCATGGACTTCGTTGTCGGTCTGCCGAAGTCAGTCAGAGGATCAAATGCTATCTGGGTGATTATTGATCGTCTTACCAAGTCAGCGCACTTCTTGCCTATTAAAACGACCTTCACCATGATTCAGTATGCAGAGTTGTATATCCGAGAGATAGTCAGACTTCATGGTATTCCCGTTTCTATAGTGTCTGACCGAGATCCTAAATTCACTTCCTCATTTTTGAAGAGTTTGCATTCGGCTATGGGTACGAAGTTGTTGTTTAGTACAGCTTTCCACCCACAGGCAGATGGGCAGTCAGAGAGATTTATCCAGATTTTGGAGGATCTTCTCCGTGCATGTGTCATCGATTTCTCGGGAAGTTGGGAGTCGAAGTTGCCATTGGTAGAGTTCACCTATAACAACAGTTTTCAGTCGTCTATAGGTATGGCTCCGTATGAAGCATTGTACGCTTGTAAGTGCAGATCCCCTATTCATTGGGATGAAGTAGGTGAGAGAGCAGAATATGGTCCGGAGATTATTCAGCAGACTGCCGATATAGTAGTCAAAATCCGTGATAGGATGAGGACTGCTCAGAGTCGACAGAAGAGTTATGCGTATCAGAGGAGGAGAGATCTTGAGTTTCTCGTTGGCGACCATGTTTTCGTGAAGATAGCACCTATGAAAGTTGTCATGCGGTTTGGGAAGAAAGGAAAGCTTAGTCCGAGATTCATCGGACCATTTGAGATCCTCGACAGGGTTGGGACAATAGCTTATCGTGTTGCTCTTCCGCCGAATCTGGCCGGAGTACACAATGTGTTCCACGTCTCTATGCTGAGGAAGTATATGGCGAATCCTTCGCATGTCTTGAACTTTGAACCGTTGCAGCTCACTTCGAACCTGTCTTATGAAGAAAGACCAGTGCAAATCTTAGGCAGATAGGAGAAGAAGCTTCGGAACAAACTGGTGAAGCTTTAAATTAAAATGATTTTTATGCATGAGGGTTTAAATTCATTCTTTTTAAATTTGGTGAGTTATGATTATTTATTTTACGCAGAGGTTTAGTTTTATCTTTTCAGTTAAATAAGCGAGGCCGGACTGGAGTTGGAGTATTGAGAAAAAATTTAATAATAAGAAAATGTTCCTAGATTTAATTTAAGCCAATGAATAATTTATTTTAATGTAAAAGAATGTTTAAGGATTTATTTAATTAATTGGAGTTAAGTTAGTAAATAAGTTCTTTTATGTCCTATACTTAATTAAAAGCCTAAATTAAAATGTGCAACCAATTGTGATGAATTAATCTAAGCTTATTTTATTCAAGAAAATAATAACCTAATATATTAGTAAATTTAATTTAAGAATTAGCCATGCATGCAAGAAAATTACCATCCTAAATTAAATTATTAATTCACTAAAATACATTATGGGTGTTTTAAAAAACTTTAAGGACTTAAAATATAAAATTTAAAACAATATTTCTACCTTATAAATCCTAGTAAATTTCGGCCCTTAGAGTCAATGCATGTATGTTGACAACTCTCCATTTTTAACTTTCCTTCCATAACCCTTCATAGTATATTATTTCACTCACATTTAAATCACCAATAATTAGAGATTTTAGCACTATTATGCACCTAATCTAGCCCACCAATCCCCCAATTCTCGAGCAACATAGAAGGGAAAAGAATCATTCCCTTTGTCATTCCATGTCCTCAATTGAAACTTCCCTCCAAAGCATTTTTGACTCCTTTATTTCCTAGTAGCCTTCCCTTCATTCCATAACATCATTCTCCCTCACTCTCATTCGAAATTAAGAGATGATCAGCTGCTAAAAATCGTTAGTTGCACTAGGAAAAACAAGAGAGAAAACATGAAAGAAAGGAACTCCGTCTCCACCGCGTCGTGTCGTCGTATAGTTTTTTTTCTTTTCAAACAAATTTCCAGGCATGTTTATACTTTTCTTTGCTCTTCAATCAAGTCCTATAGGTATTTGAAAACATCAAATGTCCATGATTTTTATAGCAAAACCGAAATTATGACATTAACTTTCTGAAAAATTGTGTACATTATTTTTGGTTCTCATTTGTGCCTCACGGTTTTGATGGTTTTGTGGTTTCAAGAGGTTGGCTTGACTCCAGGCACCCAAGGCTGCATCTAGGCATGTACTAGGGTGGGTTAGGATCATGTTGGTCCATTAGTTTAAGCCCCCCAACTCGCTGGATTCAAGACTTGACAGCAACTCCACCATAGTTGCAAGTTGAGTCTTGAAATTTCTGGTTTTGATTGTTCAAGGAGGTTCGAATCTTGGTTTGCTTTTGGGCCTGTAACCATGGTTAGAACCCTTCCTTAGCATTTCTAGGACGTGAACAATATGACCTTTCATGGCTTGGTTCATGGTCCCATTGGTTTTTAAAACAAACAAGACAAATGCCCCTTCGGTTTTCAATTTTCTGATTTTTGTTGTGTGAGATGATTTTCGATTTTGAGGAAGTTGGGTGGATCTTGTTTGGCTTCTAGCCCTTAGCCATGGTTCATACAACACCTCATGATGTCTAGATCAAGCCATGGTCGATCATATGGCCATTGGAATGAGACAAGACAGCAAGATGAAGCAAGACGTCCCACGCATGCAGGATGAGTTCTCGGTTGGGGCGTGGGGTTGTCTTGGGTGGTTGCTTGGATTGTGGTTGGCCTAGGGCCCTTAGCCATGGTCCAAGCCATCCCCTAGGACGTTGAGAAGAGGCTCTAGTTGGTGGTTCAAGCCCCAATGGCCAATAGCCTCGTAAACGAAGCGATGCAAGCACAAGTTGTAGAGGCCTAAAAATCCGTGTTTGAAAATTTGCGGAAAAATTAAATTTTTTTTTTTAAATTGCCTCATTCATAAATGAACTGATAAATAAATTTTGATGTTCAAAATGGCAGCGGAAGAAATTAACATTTTCCAAATAACAGTAAAGGTTTATCCAACAACAATCAAAATGTTTGAGCAATCAAATAATAATAAATGCTGAACTGAGGTCCTCGGGTCCTACTATTGCCGACTCGAGCTGGCTCACTGGTCCCCGCCCTCGGTCCCGACATCTTCAGTACCTACAACAATCAAGTCTAGTGAGTCTAAAGACTCAACATGCATATATCGTAAATAACAAGTAAATAAATAGTAAAATTTTGCATGGGATAAAAATATCATATCATGAGGCATAATGTGAAAATAACTTGTCATGAGCAATTATAATACGTGCATAACTGAACTGAAAATCATAGTGAAAATGTTTGCTCCTTGGAGCTCTGTACTGAAATAGCATGTAATAATTTTCTGGTGAGATTATGGTCTACGCAAGTGGTCCCTGAACTGAACTGAGCTGACCGGTAACTGGCGACCGGACCGGTAACTGGTGACCGGGTTTAATAATGTACGTCTGATCAGACTACTGCCACAGTATACTGGGTGAAACAACTGAACTGACCGGTAACTGGCGACCGGACCGGTAACTGGCGACCAGGTTTAATCATGATAGTAAAGTGACCACAAGCAATATCGCATAAATCTCAAAATGAATATTTTTGCACGTAATATAATTAATCAACATAATTAATTATCCTGCAATAATTTTACTGAATGGATTGGATCACTCCCAGGCTCGCTGCAACCTACATATGCCGTGAAAAATATGCAATAACTTTTACTTGACCAAACTATGCAATTAAATCCGAAAACTGAGACAATTGCGCCTACGACTTCGTATTTAATCATGACTCTGCACCAACCCGAACCAATACCAAACCATCAAGTATTCATGATTAAAATACGCCTAAAATGATGAAGTAATACCCCTAAAATGGCGAGGGTCGAAATCTAGGTGGATGGAGGCCAAAACATGAAACGCTCTTTCGAGAGTCAATTTGGCACATCGCACCGTAAATTCTCGTACGACCTCAAAAATGATCTGAATCACAAAAGGCCAAAAACATGACCTTCCTAACTCAATGAGGCACTGTCCAGTCCAAGGACATAGGCTAAAAGCCAACCGAGAACTCGAAACACGCCTGAGAACTACAGCACCACTTGCTGTCAAATTACAGCAGCTGTGCAATCGCATTTCTTGTGTCGTTTTCGAGACTACCAGCCATTGGGGCTTGAACCACCGACCTGAGACTCTTACCAACATCCCAAAGAATGATTTGAAGCATGGCTAAGGGCCCTAGGCCAGCCACAATTCGCACCATTCCAGTAGTAACCCAAAAGGTTCACCCGAGAACACCTTGTATGCGTGTGTGGTGTTGTGCTTCGTTTGCTGTCTCGCGTCATTCCAATGGCCATTTGATTGACCATGGCACGATCTAGAAATCTTGGGGTATGGTATGAACCATGGCTAAGGGCCATAGGCCAACCAAGATCCACACGATTCCACCATATTCGAAACATATAAGTTGTAAACATGAGGAAGCCGAAATGGGGAGGGGCTGTTCTTGTGTTATTTTGTAAAAACCGATTCACCATTGACCAAGCCTCCAAAAGGGCGACTTAGTCACATCTTAGACATGCTAGGGAAGTGTTCTAACCATGGCTATAGGCCTTTTGGGCAGCCATGATCAATAACTTTTCCCTTTGACAGCAAACTGAATTTTCGAAACTCAAATGGACACAAATAGGGAGTTGCTGTCATTTTCTCGACTTCTAGCGTTCATGGGTTGACATGAATGGACCAACATGGTCCTAATGCATCCTATTACATGTCTAGATGTTTCCTTGGGAGCCTGGAATCGAACCAATACCTGAAACCATCAAAACAAATGAAACCGTGAAGCTTGAAATGGAGGGGCCGAAATCTGCATGTTTATTTTTCTGAAAATTCTTGGTGTGTTTCGGTTTTTGCCATGGAAATGATGATCATGTAATGAAAATAAATGATAATAGGACTTGATTGAAGAGTCAAGGAAGAACATATGCATGCCTGGTTTCGTTTGAAAGAAAAACGAAAGAATAAGACGATTCGGCGCGGAGGAGGTGGAGTGATCTTGCTTCCTTGTTCTTCCCTCGATTTTTTTTTTCTTAATGAGCTATCGATTTTTCCTCACTAAACCCACGATCAAGCTCTGAAATTCTCTCAAATATTCGGTGGTGGGGGAGGGGAAATGGTTAGGAGGGTGAGGGAGATCCAATAATAAAGGTCGTACGAGAATTTACGGTGCAATGTGCCAAAGTGACTCTCGAAGGAGCGTTTCACGATTTTGGCCTCCATTCACTATTTTCGTGTATTACAGCCCTATGGTTATGTTTTCCAGTACTTTAGGAGTATTTTAATCATGGTTAAATTATAGTTCGATGTTGGTTCGGGTTAGTACGAAGCCATGGTTGAATACAAAGTTTGTTAGGCGTAATTGTCTCGTTTCTAGTTCGATTACGAAGTGTTGGTCAAGTTAAGATTATTTGCATGTTTCTCATGTTAGAATTAGGTTGCAGCGAGCCTGGGAACGGTCCAAATCATTCGATAAACAGGGTTATAATTATATTACGTGCATAAAATATAAAATGTTTATTTTTGAGATATATGTGATATGTCTTGTGGCCACCTTACGCTTATGGGATTGCTTCACCCGGTGACCTACGACCGGTTTACGATTATGTATGGGTACGGATATCCAGTTCAAGGGCTGTGATGATCTCTACCGCCCAGTATACTGTGGTTTAGTCTGATCAGACGTGTATGTTATGTTATGTTATGTTATGGGCCACCTGTGTAGAACATTATCTCTACAGAAAATTACGATATGATATGTTATGACAGAGCTCTATCGTGCAAGCTTTTACGTATGATTTTCAGATCTGCACGTAATTATAATTGTCCATGACATGATCTTTTTATCTTACGCTTTACGATACAATATTTTTATGTTACGCAAAATTTTATGATATATTTACTTGTTATTCACGATATATGCATGCTGAGTCTTTAGACTCACTGGACTTGATTGTTGTAGGTACTGATGAGGTCGAGACCGAGGGCGGGGACCAGTGAGCGAACTTGGGTCAGCAGTAGTAGGAACCCGGTGACCTCATGTTTCAGTCTATTCACTATTTTATGTTCAAACTCAGTTTTACTTTGACGAATTATTTTTAAGTTGTGGTTGGAAAACAATATTTGCTTCCGCTGTTACATTAAACATTAAATCTTTTTATCAGTTTATTTTATGAATGATGCATGTTATTTATTAAAAAAGAAAAGTTTTTAATAATTCCGCAAATTTTCAAATACGAAATACGGGCCTCGACACAATTAGCTCTCGGTTATCGATCATTCTTTATTATTTATGATGTGTTTGATATATTATAAATAATCAGTATGTGCGTTATTATTAATATAATAACAAGAGTTGCATGAATCCGGCAATCATACAAACATTCATGGCACGAGTTTTAAAATTAATGATGAGACAAAAGTTTAAAATTAAAATCTAAAATCCCTCATTTTGGATGAGATCCAAAAATTTAAATCAAGCCCATTAAAAGGATAATTAAAAGAAAGTTTAATAATTCCTTGCCTTCCATCGATGGTGGTTGCATGATGAACGCTACCCGCGGTCAGTGTCTGGATCATATTATTGGGGAGGCCTGGACGCCGAAAAGCTGTGACTCCCACTGACATATTTGATGTTAACTACGTGGAACTCCCATGACTTCGGCTCATATTATTGGGAGATCTCATGGCGACCGTCCACTAAGGTTCAACATTGATGGGTCGGGCTCGACATGTGAAGAGAAATGGGATCATAATATTGGACCCTCCTCAAACGTGAGACAAAATTACGTAAGGGTTGCAAGGAGTTGCAATTGGGCTCTACCTGTTGGAAGTTATGATTGGCTGATATTATTCGGGATCATAATTTCGCAATTGGACCTTGCGTACTTACTAAGGAAATTGGATTTTCCGTTTTTCATTAGAGGGTGGTGAAAATGTCAAAATAGTGGGAGGCAATTCGTAAAAACAAAAGTCCATATTTTACGTCTTAAAAATATTTTAAAATAGTCGGTAACGTTTATTCTGTTTTCATATCAGTATATTTATGATTTCGCCGCTTAATTCATATATGTTATTAAAACAAGCTAACCTAACACTAATTTTCAAGATTGTCTGGGAAAATTGTTCTAAATTCGGAGAGAATAGAATACACACTAATGTCAGTCTTGCTGAACTGACAAAGCATGCAAGATGGTAGGACCATAGTGTGCAAGCTAAAGTTTAATATGCACGTTTCTATGTCAAATGAACTGTAGAGACAGTTTAAAGAAATGTTGAATGCTGTTGACATTCCAATACACATGCAAGAGTTGTATAGTGCATGAAACTCGCATAATGATGCAACCACTTTCAAGGAACACATGACTACACGCATGCAAGATGGGGCTCTTGCCAATGAGCATGATGTAAGTATGATTGGGTCTATTGAGAAGGTGGTGGGCCAGGAATTTGACAAAGCCCTATAAGTCAGAACATATTTGATTCACTGCAAGAAGTCTGGACATAAGAAATTATCTGGGCCAGAAATGTTTTGACAATGATAACTGAATGTCCAAGTAAACACAATTTCAACAACAACAAAAAAAAAAAACAAGATGGTCTAAACCAAGCACATTTGTGACACGTTAGGCTGGGACATATTTCCCAAAGAAGGATGCACAAGCTTGTGAGAGAGGGTATGTTTGACTCATCAGACATAAACTCTCTGAGAGACATGTGAGTCCTGTCTGAAAGGAAAAATGACCAAGGCCCCTTTCCTAGGGGAAGTAGAACATGCACATGATCTGTTAGATTCGATCCATACAGATGTGTGTGGCCCGCTAAGTGTTAGCACGAGATTTGGCCATTCCTACTTCATTATCTTACCGATGACCTTTCGAGGTTTGGATATGTGTATTTAATGAAATACAAGTCTAAAGCCTTTGAAAAGTTCAAAAACTCATAACAGAAATATGGAAAAATTTAGGAAAGAGTATTAAAACACTACGATCAGATCGAGGTTGAAAATACTTGAGTACTCAGTTTCAAGACTGCCTTAAGGAGAATGAGATTCTCTCACAGCGGACTCCGCCTGCCACACCCAGTTCAATGGTGTGTCAGAACGTCGTAATCGGATATTGATGGACATGATCCGATATATGATGGGATTCACTGAATTGCCGCCATCTCTTTGGGGAAATGCTTTTGAAACAGCGGCAAGGTTGTTGAATCAAGTCTATACAAAGACAGTGAATAAAACTCCATATGGGATATGGATGGGAAAGCCGCCCAAATATTCTTACTTAAGAATATGAGGATGCCCTGCTTACGTGAAGCAGGCAGTGGGACAAAAATTGGATAGTAGAGCTAATTTGTGATACTTTGTGGAGTATCCAAAGAACTCTGTTGGATATTACTTCTATTATCCTAGTTAAACAAATGTGTTTGTTTTAAGGAATGCATCCTTCTTGAAGAAGGAGTTTCTATTGGATAGAAAAGGCGGGATGATATAACTCGATGAGATTCGAGAACCACCTACTACACAAATAGCAGAACCCACACCCCAACAGCCAATCAAAGAAAAACAAGCTCATAGAAGATCCGTAAGGATCTAAAGCCTGCCTAATAGGTTGAGCCTGCTTCTTGAAGAGGGCAAAGGTGAGCCAATTCCTGGATGTGATCCAAGAAATTTCAAAGAAGCATTGTCTGATGCCGATTCATCTAGATGACTTGAAGCCATGCAGTCCGAGATGGACTCCATGTATTCGAACCAAGTATGGTCCTTAGTAGATCCACCTGAGGGAATTGTTCCCATAAGATATAAATGGATTTACAAAAGGAAAATTGGAGCAGATGGGAAGGTGGTGACCTTCAAAGAAAGATTGGTAGCAAAAGGATATACTCAAAGGCAAGGTGTTGACTATGAGAAAACCCTTTCTCCAGTCGCAATGTTCAAGTCCATTAGGATACTGCTAGCCATATAAGCATGGTATGACTATGAAATATGGTAGATGGATGTGAAGACAACGTTACTTAATGGGGAGATTAAAGAAGAGATTTACATGTCTCAACCTGAAGGATTCACATCAGTAGGAAATGAGCAAAAAGTATGCAAACTTCAGAGATCCATTTATGGACTCAAACATGCATCAAGGAGCTGGAACCTCAGATTTGACAGCACTATCAAAGAGTTTAATTTTGCCAAAAGTCCCGAGGGACCTTGTGTATACAAGAAGATTAGTGGGAATGCATTGACATTCCTGGTACTTTATGTTGATGACATACTATTCATTGGGAATGATGTAGGGATGTTGCAGTCAACTAAAGTATGGTTAGCTGGTAAGTTCTCCATGAAAGATATGGGTGAAGTATAATATGTATTAGGAATATTGATCTATAGGGATAGATCAAAAGGATGCTAGGGCTCACCCAATCCACATGTATCAATACCATACTGGGGAGATTCTCTATGGAAGAGTTCATGAGAGGATATCTCCCAATGTCTCATGGTGTGAATCTATCCAAGTCTATATGTCCTAAGACTGATGAAGAGATAGAAACCATGAGCCGCATTCAATATGCGTCTGCCATAGGCAGTATTATGTGTGATTTGATATCTACTCGACCTGATATTGCATATACACTGAGTGTTGCAGGCAGATATCAGTCGAATCTCGGTACATTACAAAGGAAAGTAGTGAAGAACATTCTTAAGTACTTGAGAAGAACTAAGAATTTGTTCTTTGTACACGGGAGCGGAGAACTAAAATTGGAAAGCTACACTGATTCTAGCTTCCAAACAGATGTAGATGATTCTATATCGACCTCTGGATTTGTATTCAAACTCAATGGTGGTGCTGTCCCTTGAAAGAGTTCCAAGCAAGACACCACATTGGATTCAACCACTGAGACATAATATATAGCTGCATCGGCTGCAACAAAAGAGGGTGTTTGGATGAGAAATTTCATCCAAGAGTTGGGTGTCATTCCTCAAACAGTTGATCCAGTCCCGGTCTACTGTGACAACACCGGTGCCGTTGCACAAGCAAAGGAACCAAGGTCTCATCAGCGATCCAAACATATACTGAGGAAGTTCCATATAATCTGGGAGATTGTAGGAAGAGGAGACATTTCTATAGAGAGAGTCGCCTCCGCAGATAACGTTGTTGATCCACTGACGAAGCCCTTGCCAGGACCATTGTTTGAGAAGCATCGCGAAGCAATGAGTCTAAGATCTATGGGTAGTTGGCTATAGGGCAAGTGAGAGATTGTTAGAGTAGGTGCCTAACAAGCCAACTTGTGGCTCGGGCTTTACTGACTATAATGTAAAAAAATCTTTATTTTAATAATAATTTACGATTTTATTCGATTATGGCATTATAAATGGTGGTATTTGCTAGCAACAACATAATTGGGCGTTCTTCTTAGCAAGAATTATTGTAGTAAGTGATTTTAGCTCTTATAAAAAGAAAACTGATTCTTTTTATCTGTATACCCATGCAAGCTTCATAGATAAAGTCCTTGAATATAAAATAGGTACCATGAGGTCTGCGTCGCAACGTAAGATCATGAAACTCATTAGGAAGTGTACCGTATATTCTAAACTGGTTCCTAGTCGAATCAGCCGCCTAAAACAAGGATAAAGGTAGCTCGAGCTTGAGACTAGCATCTGTGGTATAAACGCCATGTTTCATTGGCAAGGGCATGGAGATGTCCATTCACACAGATGGGTGATCATATGATGATGCACTGAACAATTCTCCCTCGGACTATCCAAGTGGTTCCCACTTATCGAGTGGAATAGTCCGCAGTTATGGTTGTACACCATTAGTCCTTTGAACCGGGATAATGTAGGGGCTATACGTACTAGAATGCACTTTGATCCGTTTACCGACTCCATCGAGGGTCATCAGATGGCGAGGTTGGGTGTAGTTTTGAAATACGAGGAGAAAATGCATTGTTGTCGGGGATTCACCGTTAGCCTACGGGTGAAGATATCCTGTAGCATCCGTAAATCAGTAGACGTTTAAGCCATGCATAATTCTAGATTTCTAAATTTAATTGACTTCATTGCATAATTATTTTAAATCCATTTATTTGAAGTTAATTATTCATTATTTCAGTTCAGTAGTTTGATTTTTAGCATTTCAGTTATTTCAGTGAGGCCGGACCGGAGTCGGAGTTTTGAGGTAGAATTTAAGATTCGAGAAATATTTCCAGAAGTTAATTTAGCTAGAAAGTAAGTTCATTTAAGTTAGTAAGGGAGGTTTGAGGATTTAATTTAATTATTTGAGGTGATTAAGAAATGAGCTCATTTAAGTTATTTAATTAAGGGGTTAGCTCACTAAATTATTTAAAGGATTAGTAAGGCTTTCAAGGATTATTAGTTGACTAGATAACCATCACTTCCCACTCATTTTATTAGCATAATTTCGGCCCCTTAGTTGCTAGGCAACTCAATTGCCAACTCATCAACCTTTTGACCATTTCTTTGCATGTAAGTTGTAGGATAATTCTAGGATTTTTGGGAGCACAATTTAATTAATTAATGGATATATCCTAGTCTAGAAACAAGAGAGATTTCGGCCACTTACATTCTAGAACCATCCCACATATCATTTGATAGCAATTCAAATTCAAAATTCAAATGCATGAAGACTTGGTCTTGATATGATCCTTATATCTTGCACCATCCTCCTCACCCCTCATAACCACTTATCTCCCCTCCCTCACCACCGAAATACCTCATCATTCAGATCCATTTTCAGTGTAGAAAAATCGCGAGTCTTAGCTAGAGGGAAGGCAAGAAAAATCGAGAGCAAGAAAGGTAGACAAGAAGCGCTCCATCTCCTCCGTGCCGCGTCGTCGTCGTTTCGTTCGTTTTCTTTCGAAATGAAACCAGGCATTTCTAGATTTCTTTCAAACCTCAATCAAGTCATATTATCATTTATTTTTCATTACATGATCATGTTTATTCAAGCAAAAATCGAGATCCATGTCAAAACTTTTGAAAACAACACATGCAGAATTTTTGATATTTCTTGGCAAGCTTCACGTTTTTCTTGGTTTGTGAGTTTCAGGTGATTGGTTCGACTCCAGGCTCCCAAGGTGACTCCTAGACACGTAATAGGATGCATTAGGACCATTTTGGCCCATTCATTCAGCCCCCATGCTTGCTGGAAAACTGAAATGACAGCAAGTTTCCCATAGGCGCAGATTGGTGTTCGAAATTTCAGTTTTTGTGTCAAGGGGTTGGATCTGATCTTGGCTGCCCTAAGGGCTCTTAGCCATGGTTAGATCACTTCCCTAGCAAGTATAAGACGTGACTAAGTCACCCTTTTGATGGCTTGGTCCATGGCCCCTCGGTTTTTAATCAAAACATCAAAACAGCCCCTTTCCCCATTCGGCTTCTTCCTTTGTTCAGCATATGGTTTCGGTTTGTGTTTGCTTGGTGTGGATCTTGGTTGGCCTATGGCCCTTAGCCACGGTTCATATCATGCTCCTAGATGTCTAGATCGTGCCATGGTCAATCAAATGGCCACTGGGACGACGCAAGACATCGATCTAAGCAAAACACTACACACGCGCATGCACGTTGCTCTCGGTTGGACCCTTCGGTTGAGTTTTGGTGTGATGCGGATTGTGGCTGGCCTAGGGCCCTTAGCCATGGTTCAAATCATTCCTTGGGATGTTGGTAAGAGTCTCTGGTTGGTGGTTCACGCCCCTAATGGCCGATAGTCTCGAAACCAACGCAAGTCTTGTAGTTGCGCAGCTGCTGGAAATTACAGCATGTTGCTGTGTCGTTTAGAAGGCTTGTTTGAGTTCTTGGTTGGCTTTTAGCCCATGGCCTTGGACTGGACAGTGCCTCATTGAGTTGGGAAGGTCATGTTTTTGACCGTTTGTCATTCGGATCATTTTCGAGGTCGTACGAGAATTTACGGTGCAATGTGCCAAATTGACTCTCGAAAGAGCGTTTCGTGTTTTGGCCTCCATTCCACCTAGATTTCGACCCTATCATTTTTAGGAGCACTATTTTAAGATTTTTCAGCGTATTTTAATCATGACTATACGTCGGTTCGGTGTCGGTTCAGGTTGGCTCGGAGTCATGATTAAATGCGAAGTCATTAGGCGTCATAGTCGCATCTTTTGAACGTAAATTGCATAGTTGGTCAAGTTTTAGCATTTGCATGTTTTTCATGGCACAGTTAAGTTGCAGCGAGCCTGGGGACGATCCAATCCAATCCAGTTGGTAAAATTACAGGATTTTTCATTACATCAGTTAATTATATTACGTGCATGAAAACAGAAAATGATTATTTTTGAGATTTATGCGATATGGCTTGTGGGTCATTCACTATGTGGGAGTGTTATTTTATACGGTCGTCAGTGACCGATCAGTTCAGTATGGTACCACCCGGTTGCCAGTGACCGGCCAGCTCAGTTCAGTTTCAGCCTCCCCGGTAGCCAGTTACCGATCAGTTCAGCTTAGTGCAGTGGCCACAGGCGTAAAACATAATCTCAACAGAAAATTTTATCAGTTATTTCAGTACAGGCTCCAAGGAGCAAACATTTTTACTGTGATTATCAGTTCATTTATGCACGTATTATAATTGCTCAGTACAGATTATTTTCAGCATGCCTCAGGACATGATATTTTATCCCATGCATATTTTAAATTCAGATTTTTACTCGTTACCTGCGATATATGCATGCTGAGTCTTTAGGCTCACTAGACTTGATTGTTGTAGGTACTGATGAGGCCAGGGCCGAGGGCGGGGACCAGTGAGCCAGCTTGGGTCGGCAGTAGTGGCACCCGAGGACCTCAGTGCAGCAGTTATTATTTTATTCCGCAAACAATTTTTATCAGTCGTTGGATAATTTTTAAGTTGTTATTGTTGGCAAAACTTTATTTTCTTCCGCTGCTATTATTTTAAACATTGAACTTGATTCCCCAGTGATTTTATGAATGAGGCCATTTAAGTTCTTTTAAAAAGAAAATTTTTAATTTTCCGCAAATTTCAAGAAAGGAGTTTTAGGCCCTTTACATATCCTATGTGATTTGATTAGTTACTAGTGCAAGGAGTCTCTGGCCAGAGCAAGAACTGTGCTTTAGGGAAAGTTGTTTTCCTAGTTGCACATGCCATGCCACTATTAGTAATCAAAGATAAACCGTATCGTTATCGAATTTATGTGCAACTCTCGATATACCAATGTTTGCAGATTCGATCGGGATATATGTGTTGAAGGTACCTTACTATATGCTAACTATGACTAAAGGTTCTTGCAGGCACTATCACTGATACCTCGGGGATCATGGGGCGATGCTACTAGACGCTCTTACCATGATTCGATGGGTGCAATCAGAAACAAGTTCTGACATTCTTGATCAAGGATTTGATGAAAATAATGGAGTTAACTAGGGTAAACCCGAATAAAAATAAATGTTATTCTGAATCACATTGAGATGTGAACACACGGCTAGCTGTATCCCTGAACCATTGAGGGTCACACAAGTATTGAATTCTGTGTTCTCGTTGAGATAGTCAAATTTCAAGGAGTTGGAATTTGGCGACTATAGTTTGATGAAAATCAAACAGGAAGCTTATAAAAGAGTTTATGAGCTGATTCCATAGGATGGAAGAAATTGAAGTTGGCATGGTTGCTAAATAAGGAAGGAGAGTGGAACTGCCTCTTTTGTGAAGGAGTTTACTAAAACTGACAGCTCCCAAATATGGTAATGCCATATATGGTAAGTTCCAAATTTAGTATATGAAAATTTTGATTTTCGAAATTTTCATTTTTCATTATATGAACAAAATTTGTATCCTTGGTAAATCGACGCTCTCGGATCGTCGTTCGGGGTTATAATGAGTTCGAAATTATTTTTTTAGTGAATTTAAAATTTACTAATTAAATGATTCTGCTAGTAATGATAACTACTAACATGCACAAATTCCCATAAATATTCTAGAGGAGTCTAGAATTAAATTAACCAAGGAATTAGTTAATAAATTAAATAATGGTTATTTAATTTAATATAAATATACATGTATATATTTTATATTCTTTCACACAAAACACATGAAAAATTCCTTCTATTCTCCCTTGAAACCCACGGCCGACCTCATGAAATTTGGTGGAAAATTTTGGCCACAAAAGCAAATGAGATTTGCTTAATTGTTGATTAAAAATCTATAGTTAATTGTTAATTATTGGTTAATAATCAATTAGCACAAGATCTATGATTTAGAATCATGGAAGTCTCGGCCACTTGCAAAATTTCAAGGAAAATATTCGGCCTTTTGGTTTCCTCCGCCGTTTCGCAGTTTCGCCTCCAAATTTTAGAAATTCGGAGGCTACTGTAACGTACCGTACGTTTAAGCTACTTGAATTTTGCGAAAAATAAAAATTTTCTTAAATACCAAATGAACTTTCAATTTTCGTTCATAAATCAATTGTTCATCCAAAAATATTTGCGTTAAAAGAGATCACCAATAAAGTTTGATATAGAAAAATAATTGTTCCAAACATTGTAAACAAAACGTGAAATCAGAGTATTTTAAACATTTCATAAGAACTTAAAATATGGCGGTCCTCGGGTTTAGCCTCCCGCTCAGTTCAAGCCAGCTCACTGGTCCCCACCTCTTGTCTCTTCAAACTCATCCTCACCTGCATCGATCAAGTCTAGCGAGTTTAAAGACTCAACATGTATAAACTGGAAGTAACGAGTACTACGTAATAAGATCACATGCAGCTTTAAAATAGAACGTACATACTGGAACTTGAACTTGCATAACTAAGATTGAGCATACGTACATACATCCATAGACGTGCCATCAACATAAAACTTTTCTTAAACATGCTTTCATCGTACATACTTGAACATACATAAACTTCATCATTTTACATAGAGATATGTTTCAAAGCAAGTGACACATACATAAATACGCCAGATCAGACTAAACCACACTACTGGGCTAGTAGGGAAAGTCCACTACCGCATACATGAGATCCCCGTTCATAATTTAACGAGTGGATTGGTCCCTGGTCATACTTTACCGCTTCCCAATCCTAATCTAAATCCGGTCATACTTTACCGGGGTGGATTAGTCCCTGATCATACTTTACCGCTTTCTAATCCCATACATAATTTGGTCACAAGACATTTAGCATACCTCAAAAACTAGAAATATTTTCTTTTGCACGTCGAACAAACTTACTTGGCGTTGAGGGATTCGTTGGATCTCGCTTGGGGCCAATCCTGCACATACTATCATGAGTTCAAACACTTATCTTGCATAACTTAGACATAGGTAGCTCGTGCTCACCACCGAAGTAAATAAATAGCTTATGACATTCTAGATCACTCGGGACTTGACCTCGTTTAATAATCTTACTAAACCATGGCATAGAACCCCAAAACAAATCTCAAGGGGAAGCCCAAACTATTCCCAAACAGGAGGTACATGGATCCCGTGCCCAGGTCCGGCTCTAGGTCCGTGTAGGTTCTGGAAAGACACACCGAAAAGAAGGAAGGACACGAACCCCGTGCTAGGGTCCATCTAGGGGTCCGTGTAGGCACTGGAAAATGGCACTTTGGAAGAAACAAGGGCACGGACCCCGTGCTAGGGTCCGTGTACGGGTCCGTGTACGGGTCCGTGTACCTGCGGGAGGAATAAATTAACGAAAATTTCTGTGCTTGTGACTTAATCTCCCTAACTCGATCATCCCGGCCATGAAT
This sequence comes from Primulina tabacum, assembly GCF_025594145.1. Lineage (NCBI taxonomy): Eukaryota > Viridiplantae > Streptophyta > Magnoliopsida > Lamiales > Gesneriaceae > Primulina > Primulina tabacum. The sequence continues at coordinate 24,153,949 of NC_134560.1, read as the reverse complement.
CGACACCTCGAGACACATACTAGGATACAATAATACTGACTCAAGCCTATACAATCGCCCCAAAACAACCACTCATCACAAGTAACACAATAAACCCGCGAACATGACTTTTGACAACAAAACGATTTTCACGACTACTCTTTATCCCAATTGCCTAACGACACAAAACGAAACATCAATAACCATCCCAACATCATTAACAATATACCTATATGTAGCAGCGATCACCCGTCGATCCCCAACGAAGCCTGCAACAATAAAACTTCAAGAACACGTCAATAGCATATATTTTCAGAAAACGCAGTTTGAGCAGTCCCACAAAAACGATCATAACTCACTCATTTCTTATATTAATATTTCTAATTTACTATCAAATAGAAGGTATCAAAAAGTTCTACGTTTTGTATGTTGAAAGTTTTTCCAGAAACTCGACCGAAAAATCGCAGTAATTCAAATGACAGCAAATTAAGAGTTTTAGATCTAAAAACATTTCAAAAAATCGATCCAACAATTTTCTGCTCAAACTTTACACTTCACATATGGATTTTTACGCCTAATAAACAACAAAACGCATAATATGACGAGATCGACATAGGAAAAATAAAATATACATGTTTTAAATATTTAACATTACCGAAACAACGACACCGAAGCGGGAAGGAAGCGAGGGTTGCTCCGGGACGAACGTGGCGCGATTTTCCTTGAAGAAAAGTAGCGAAACTTGCTGGAAAAACTGAAGAAAAGAGGCGGCTGCTCTATAGTAGAAGAACCCTAGGTTTTCTCTTTTAAAAATTATCAAGAACAATGAATTGTGTGTGTGTGTTTTAGCCGATAATGTGTGTGTGTTAGTTAGTTTAGATAATATTTAGGGAATAAAATTTTGCTTAATTAATAATTAACAACTAATTAAAAGTACTAACCCTATTAACAAGTTAATCACAATGGTAAACTACTACATATTCTAATAAAATCCTCTAATTAAAATAAAGCACAAAATTGTTAAACTTTAAAAGTTATAAAAATCTTAAAATCATTAATTAAATAAATTAGGTTTTAAAATGCTAAAACTAAATAAATTATTTAAAATGTCACATCCTTAACTTAAAATAAAATACCACGATTTAAAATTGCCAAACTCGTCGCCGGTGTCCTTTCCTCGATCCCGCATCGAATAATCGCCTGAAACATGACACTCAAGAAAATATTTTTAATGTGCATCACAAAAACATACATAAATTTCAAATAATGCAATTTCAGAAAACTTGCATAGCTAAAATCGTTTTAAAATTAAATAAATGATTTAACACTTAAATAAATGCATGAGATTTACGTGTACTGATTTTGAGCCCTACAGTTCCTCCCCCACTTATATAAATTTCGTCCTCGAAATTAAACCTTACCAAACAGTTCTGGGTAGCGGCTTCTCATATCTGTTTCGGTCTCCCAAGTGGCCTCCTCCACTGATTGATTCAGCCACTGGACCATGACCAACTTGGTCACCTTGTTCCGAAGTCTCCGCTCCTGTCTGTCTAGGATTTGGACAGGTCTTTCCTCATACGACAGATCTGGAGCCAACTGCAATGGCTCAAAACTCAAAACATGCGAAGGATTCACTAAGTACTTCCTCAGCATCGAGACGTGGAACACATTTTGTACACAGGCCAAATTCGACGGTAAGGCTACACGATAAGCTAGTGTTCCAACTCTGTCAAGAATCTCAAATGGTCCAATAAACCTCGGACTAAGCTTGCCTCTCTTCCCAAATCTCATAACACCCTTCACGGGTGCTATCTTTACAAAAACGTGATCGCCTACGGCAAACTCTAGATCTCTCCTCCTCTTGTCAGCATAGCTCTTTTGACGACTCTGGGCGGTCTTCATCATGTCTCAGATCTTGACCACCACATCTGCAGTCTGATGAACAATCTCTGGACCAAATTCTGATCTTTCACCGATTTCATCCCAGTGAATCGGCGATCTGCACTTCCTTCCGTACAATGCCTCGTAGGGAGCCATACCTATGGATGATTGAAAACTGTTGTTGTACGTAAAATCCACTAGAGGTAGCTTAGATTCCAAAGTCCCATGGAAATCGATCATACAAGCTCGCAATAGATCCTCCAAAATCTGAATCACTCGCTCAGACTGGCCATCTGTTTGCGGGTGGAAAGCTGTACTGAATAGCAACTTCGTCCCCATGGTTGCATGCAAACTCTTCCAAAAGGACGATGTAAACCTTGGGTCCCTGTCGGACACAATAGAAACTGAGATTCCGTGCAATCGAACTATCTCCCTGATATAGAGCTCTGCATAATGCGTCATGGAGAAAGTCATCTTTAATGGCAAGAAGTGTGCCGACTTAGTAAGTCGATCCACTATAACCCAAATAGCATTGGATTCCTTGACTGGCCTCGGCAACCCAACAACGAAGTCCATGGTGATATTCTCCCATTTCCACTCGAGGATAGGGAGTGGCTTAAGCATTCCTGCTGGCCTCTGATGCTTTGCCTTCATCTGCTGACAAGTGAGACATTCAGACACAAATCGGCGGATATCTCGCTTCATACCTGGCCACCAATACAGGATCTGCAAATCCTTGTACATCTTGGTACCTCATGGATGAATGGAGTACGGAGATGCATGTGCATCTGTCAGAATATCCTCTCTGATCGAATCAACATTAGGCACCCACATTTTATCTCTGTATCTCACAATACCATCAGACACAGTGTAGAGTACACTGTCCTTGGCCTCATCCTCCAGTCTCCATTTCTGCAACTGCTCATCTGAAGGCTGACCTGCACGGATTCGGTCTAGCTAAGAAGACTGGACTGTCAAATTAGACAGTTTAGGAGCCCTGCCCTTAGGATAAACCTCTAACCCAAATCTCTGAACCTCTGACTGAAGATATCTCTGTACTGACAGCTGTGCTATGACTGCAACCTTTTGGCTCAAGGCATCTGCCACAACATTAGCTTTCTCCGGATGGTAGCTAATTTCACAATTGTAGTCTTTTATCAACTCCAACCACCGTCTCTATCTCATATTTAATTCTTTCTGCGTGAAGAAATACTTGAGGCTCTTGTGATCAGTGAATATCTAGCATTTATCGCCGTACAAGTAATGTCTTCATATCTTCAACGCAAAGACCATGGCGGCTAACTCAAGATCATGAGTCGGGTAGTTCTTCTCATGCACTTTCAACTGCCTAGTAGCTTAAGCTATAACCCGCCCATGCTGCATCAACATTGCGCCTAACCCGAGCTTAGATGCATCGGTGTATAACGCAAAATCTCCTTGCCCTGATGGCATGGCTAACACTGGCTCTGAAATAAGAGCTTGCTTCAAAGTATCGAAGCTATTCTGACATTCATCACTCCATATGAATTTACCATTCTTCTTAGTCCATGAAGTGAGTGGCACTGCTATCGAAGAAAACCCCTGAATGAATTTCCTGTAGTAGATTGCTAGGGCTAGGAAACTACGAATCTCTGATGTATTCTTTGGTTCAACCCATTCTTTAACTGTTGTTACCTTAGCTGGAATCACCTCGATACCACTGCTAGATATTATATGCCCCAAAAACGCTACCTTCTCCAACCAGAATTCACACTTACTGAATTTCTCAAACAACTTGCGACTCTACAAAACATGCAAAGCTGTACTCAAATGTTGGCTGTGCTCCTCGTGGCTCTTCGAGTATATAAGAATGTCATCAATGAATACTATGACGAACTGATCTAGGTAGGGCTGAAATACTCGATTCATCAAGTCCATAAATATAGCTGGAGCATTTGTCAGTCCGAATGGCTTCACTAGGAACTCGTAATGACCATATCTGGTTCTGAAGGCTGTCTTATGAACATCTATATCTTTCACCTTCAGCTGATGATACCCTGATCGAAGGTCTATCTTTGAGAACACTGTAGCTCCCTGCAATTGATCGAACAAGTACTCGATCCTTGGAAGTGGGTATTTATTCTTGATCGTTACATTGTTCAGTTCTCGGTAATCGATACACAACATCATGCTCCAGTTTTTCTTCTTCACAAAGAGCACTGGCGCGCCCCATGGTGAGAAACTAGGGCCAATGAATTCTTTGTCTAAGAGCTCCTGAATCTGCTGTTTAAGTTCTAACATCTCAGCTGGAGCTAGTCGGTACGGTGCCTTAGAAATTGGCACAGTGCCTGGCACAAGGTCAATTGAAAACTCCACCTCTCTCTCTGGTGGAAGGCCTGTGACGTCATCTGGAAAGACGTCAGGAAAATCTCTGACTACTGGCACATCAGTTAATGACGGAGCGGGTACGTCAAGTGCAGAAATAACACTGCCCAAGAAAGCCTGACACCTTTTGTGCATAAGTCTCCGCGCCTGCATGCAAGAGATCATGCGAGGGAAACTCCTCCATCTCGCTGGCTCAAAGAGATACTGCTCCATGCCCAAAGGTCTTACCAACACTGACCTTTTCTGGAAATCGATAAGAACTATGTTCTTCGTCAGCCAGTCTATTCCCAAAATGATATCAAATTCTGGCATCAGCAACACGATTAGATTGGCATACACCAAGCGACCTTGTAGTTCGAGATCGATGTCTCTGACGACGCTAGTAGCTGATAACTCTTCCCCGGATGGGACTGTCACTAAATAGCTCACGTCGAGTCCAATAGACTTGACGTCTAGATGATTGGCGAATGTCTCCGAAATAAAAGAGTGAGTGGCCCCTGAATCTATCAAGGCCTTCGTGGCTACTCTCTTTATGAAAATATTTCCTGAGAGAAGTTGGTAAAACACGAACTTATATTCCAAAATTCTAACCTTAACCTCAATCATAGAAGAAATTTATATCCCATATCACCCCAAAATATTACTAGCACACAAATAACCCTAAATAAAAACCAACACATGCATGGCAATCAATACGGTGATTAATTAAATAAGTTTACCGGTCAATAGTGTCGTGTCTGGGTTCAAATCCTGAGCTTGCATGGAGAACATTCTTCCCGAGGTCGGCTGCCTCCATTGTGGGCACTCCTTTAACATGTGATCGCTGGCTTCACATTTAAAGCACTTGCTTGATCCATATAAACACTGCCCCAGATGTTGACGGTGGAATTTCGAGCACACTGAGTACTCAACGGGCCTCTGAGGAGCCTTCTGTTGAGGAATAGGACCCTTGCCTTTCGGCGGTCCTTGAAATGGATTCTTCCCTGGCTGCCCCTGGAATGACCTCTTGAACTGAGGTCGCTGCTGCTGCTGCTGCGGCGGTGCTTGATAGGGCCTTTTGCCTTGCCTATCACTCTCGATATCCCTTTGGTCCTGCTCTGCCGCCAAGGCTTTAGATACGGCAACGGTATAGGTAGTAGGACCAGCAACCCTGATGTCATGGCGCAAGATCGGTCGTAACCCATCCATAAAATGCCTCAGCTTCCCCTAGGCATCATTAGCTATCAGGGGCACAAAATGACACCCCCTTTCAAACCTCCTGAAGAAGTCTGCAACGCTGCTGTCTCCTTGTCGCAACGTCATAAACTCCCTTGTCAATCTGGATCGTACTTCCTCAGTGAAGTACTTGGAGTAGAATACCTCCTTAAACCCATCCCACTTAAGTGTCTGCAAGTTCACTGACACCGACGCATTATCCCTGTGGAGGGCCTAAAACTCCTTTCTTGAAAATTTGCGGAAAATTAAAATTAATCACTGGTGAATCAAGTTCAATATTTCAAAATATTGCAGCGGAAGAAAATTAAAGTTTTGCCAACAACAACGATTTAAAAATATCCAACGACTGATAAAAATTGTTTGCAAAAAAATAACAACTGCTGCTCTGAGGTCCTCGGGTGCCACTACTCCCGACCTAAGCTGGCTCACTGGTCCCCGCCCTCGGCCCTGGCCTCATCAGTACCTACAACAATCAAGTCTAGTGAGCCTAAAGACTCAGCATGCATAAATCGCATCTAACGAGTAAAAATCTGAATTAAAATATGCATGAGTTAACATATCCTGTCCTGAGGCATACTGAAAATAATCTGTACTGAGCAATTATAATACGTGCATAACTGAACTGGAAATCACTGTAAAAATATTTGCTCCTTGGAGCCTGTACTGAAATATCTGGTAAAATTTTCTGTTGAGATTATGTTTTACGCCTGTGGCCACTGCACTAAGCTGAACTGATCGGTAACTGGCTACCGGGGAGGCTGAAACTGAAATGAGCTGGCCGGTCACTGGCGACCGGGTGGTACCATACTGAACTGATCGGTCACTGGCGACCGTATAAAATAACACTCCCACATAGTGAATGAACCACAAGCCATATCGCATAAATCTCAAAAATAATCATTTTCTATTTAATGCACGTAAAATAATTAACTGGCGTCATGAAAATGTCCCGTAATTTTACCAACTGGATTGGATTGGATCGTTCCCAGGCTCGCTGCAACCTAACTGTGCCATGAAAAATATGCAATAGCTTAAACATGACCAACTATGCAATTTACGTTCAAAAGATGCGACTATGATGCCTAATGACTTCGCATTTAATCATGACTCCGAGCCAACCTGAACCGACACCGAACCGACGTATAGTCATGATTAAAATACGCTGAAAAATCATAAAATAATGCTCCTAAAATGATAGGGTCGAAATCTAGGTGGAATGGAGGCCAAAACACGAAACGCTCTTTCGAGAGTCAATTTGGCACATTGCACCGTAAATTCTCGTACGACCTCAAAAATGATCCAAATGATGAACGGTCAAAAACATGACCTTCCTAACTCAATGAGTCACTGTCCAGTCCAAGGCCATGGGCTAAAAGCCAACCAAGAACTCAAACGAGCCTTCTAAACGACACAGAAACTTGCTGTAATTTCCAGCAGCTGCGCAACTACAAGACTTGCGTTGGTTTCGAGACTATCGGCCATTAGGGGCGTGAACCACTGACCAGAGACTCTTACCAACATCCCAAGGAATGATTTGAACCATGGCTAAGGGCCCTAGGCCAGCCACATTCCGCATCACACCAAAACTCAACCGAAGGGTCCAACCGAGAGCAACGTGCATGCGTGTGTAGTGTTTATGCTATGATCGATGTCTTGCGTCATTCCAGTGGCCATTTGATTGACCATGGCACGATCTAGACATCTAGGAGCATGATATGAACCGTGGCTAAGGGCCATAGGCCAACCAAGATCCACACCAAGCAAACACAAACCGAAACCAAAAGCTGTCCAACCGAAGTAGCCGAAGGGGTATAGGGGCTGTTGTGATGTTTTTATTAAAAACCGATGAACCATGGACCAAGCCACCAAAAGGGCAACTTAGTCACGTCTTAGACATGCTAGGGGAGTGATCCAACCATGGCTATAGGCCCTTGGGGCAGCCAAGATCAGATCCTTCCTCCATGACAACAAACTGAATTTTTCGAACAACATTTTCTGCACCTATGGGGACTTGCTGTCATTCTGAATTTCCAGCAAGCATGGGGCTGGTTTGAATGGACCAACATGGTCCTAATGCATCCTACTACATGTATACAAGCCGCCTTGGGAGCCTGGAGTCGATCCAATACCTGAAACTCACAAAACAAAAGAAACCGTGAAGCTTGCCAAGGAAATCGAAAATTCTGCATGTGTGGTTTCAAAATATTTTGACATGGATCTCGATTTTTACTTGAATAAACATGATCATGTACTGAAAAATAAATGATAATATGACTTGATTGAGGTTTGAAAGAAATCTAGACATGCCTGGTTTCGTTTCGAAAGAAAACGAACGAAACGACGACGACGCGGCGCGGAGGAGGTGGAGCGCTTCTCTTATTTACCTTTCTTGCTCTCTATTTTTCTTCCCTTGCTTCCTACTGAATTCCCACGGTTTTCCTCTCTCAAAAACACTCTGAATTTCGTGACTAAGGGAGGGGGAATGATGGTTAGGAGGGTGAGGGAAGTGAGTGCAAGATATAAGGAAAGAATCAAGACCAAGTCTTCTCATTTTTGAATTTTAAATTGTGAATTGATATCAAATGAGTTGGTGGATGCTTCTAGGAGGTAGTGGCCGAAATTTTGCTTATTTTCTAGTCTAGGATATGTCCATTAATTAATTAAATTGTGCTCCCAAAAATCCTAGAATTATCCTACTAATTACATGCAAAGAATTGGTCAAAGTTGATGAGTTGGAAAATGAATCTTCTAGCACTAAGGGTGGCCGAAAAATGCATGATAAAATAAAGGGAAATGTTGATTATCTAGTCAACTAATAATCCTTGAAAGCCTTACTAATCCTTTAAATAATTTTAGTGAGCTAACCCCTTAATTTAATAACTTAAATGAGTTCATTTCTTAATCACCTCAAATAATTAAATTACATCCTCAAACCTCCCTTTCTAACTTAAATGAACTTACTTGCTAGCTAAATTAACTTCTGGAAATATTTCTCGAATCTTAAATTCTACCTCAAAACTCCGACTCCGGTCCGGCCTCACTGAAAATACTGAAATGCTAAAAATCAATCTACTGAACTGAAATAATGAAATAATTAACTTCAAACAAATGCATTTAAAATAATCATGCAATGAAGTCAATTAAATTTAAAAATCTAGAATTATGCACGGCTTATACGTCTACTAATTTACGGGTTCTACAATCCCACCAAAGTCTTGCGTCCCCTGTCAGAAGGAAAGTGGCACATCTGCCCCTATCTGCATCTTGCAACTCCATAAATGCAAAAATTACTTCGATGGACTTAATCCATCCTTCAGCTACCATCGGGTCAGTAGTCCCCGAGAACTCCTTAGGATTCATCCTCCTAAACATTTCGTATATCGCCTCTGGTCTGGGCTTAGCCCCCGCATCCACTGTCGCCTGGTTCCTCGCAAACTGTGCGAAGAACTGAGTCATTCCTGCAAGCATCTGTGCCTGCATATCTGGCGGTGGAGGAGGAGGAGAGTCTCTCTCCTCCTCTCGAGCCTCTCTGTCCTCATCCCTTGCTTCCCGGTTAATCATGCGTCTGGGAGGCATACTAATCCAGCAATTTACCCAACACGTAAACCCAACATGCATGAACATAATATCAATAGCATAAGATGCACGTAATTTGAACTTTAAACATGACATGCTAAAATCATGACTTAATGCTTAATACATAACATAATTCAAAACCTTAAAACTTACAGACTTGAGTTGTGGTTTCGTGAGCTTCTCGTCACTGACGGTAGGCATAACCCTTTACAAGAACACCGCTCTGATACCAACTGTAACGTACCGTACTTTTATGCTACTTGAAATTTGCGAAAAATAAAAATTTTCTTAAATTCCAAATGAACTTTCAATTTTCATTCATAAATCAATGGTTTATCCAAAAATATTTGCGTGAAAAGAGATCACCAATAAAGTTTGATATAGAAAAATAATTGTTCCAAATATAGTAAACAAAACGTGAAATCAGAGTATTTTAAACATTTCATAAGAACTTAAAATATGGCGGTCCTCGGGTTTAGCCTCCCGCTCAGTTCAAGCCAGCTCACTGGTCCCCACATCTCGTCTCTTCAAACTCATCCTAACCTGCATAGATCAAGTCTAGCGAGTCTAAAGGCTCAACATGTATAAACTGGATGTAACAAGTACTACGTAATAAGATCACATGCAGCTTTAAAATAGAACGTACATACTGGAACTTGAACTTGCATAAATAAGATTGAGCATACGTACATACATCCATAGAGGTGCCATCAACATAAAAATTTTCTTAAACAAGCTTACATCGTACATACTTGAACATACATAAATTTCATCATTTTACGTAGAGATATTTTTCAAATCAAGTGACCCATACATAAATACGCCTGATCAGACTAAACCACAGTACTAGGCCGGCAGGGAAAGTCCATTACCGCATACATGAGATCTCCGTTCATAATTTAACGGGTGGATTGGTCCCTGGTCATACTTTACCGCTTCCCAATCTTGATCTAAACCCGGTCATACTTTACTGGGGTGGATTGGTCACTGGTCATACTTACCGCTTTCTAATCCCATACATAATTTGGTCACAAGACATTTAGCATACTTCAAAAACCTGAAATATTTTCTTTTGCACGTCGAACATACTTACTTGGTGTTGAGGGATTCGTTGGATCTCGCTTGGGGCCACTGCTGCACATACTATCATGAGTTCAAGCACTTATCTTGCATAACTTAGACGTAGATAGCTCGTGCTCACCACCGAAGTAAATAAATAGCTTATGACATTCTAGATCACACAATGTCTTTTTGTTTTTGTTTTTGTTTAATTGTTTGAATCTTTAATTGGTAATTTTTAATTGTTCAAATTTTAATTTAAGCAGTTGAAATTAAAGGATCCACTCTTGTTATTTTAATAAAGTTAACATTAATGAACATTATTGAAATCCACTTAATAAAATGGTTCCAATATATTAAATAATTATATTTATATTATGTTATATATTATTATCTTATAAGTATATATACCAAAACTTATAAATATTGTCATGTATTTATTGTGCTATATATATATATTTGTAAACACTAAATCAAAGTTCCACTTTAAATGGTTGGTAAAACCAAACTAACATTTAAATGGTACCAAGAAATTAATATTACGATATATTCATATATAATAAATCAAGGCATCCACTTTAAATGGTTGGTAATACCAAACAAACATTTAAATGGTTCCAAGAATTTAGTGTAACATATAGCAACAATAAATCAAAACTCCCACTTAAAAGTAGGGTATAATAATGCTTAAACAAATAAATATAACATAAACAATAAATAATGATTAAATAATATAAAATATAGATTCTTACCTTTTAATAACCTTATTATCATGCCAAGAGTTTCACCTTTTCATCTCAACTTTGGGAAGTTAGTTACCCATTATTCAAAGTGTAAAACTTTGAATATGAAATTAACGTGCTAATTATATTTAAATGAAGAAATAAAAGAAAAAAAAGAGAGAAATGTTATGAAATCAAAGGTTTGTTCATAAAATGAGGGGTATCTTAATACATTACAATGCACCCTTATTTATAGCCAAATTTGGGGAGATAACCACAAATAAAATATTTTTTTACACAAAAGTCTTCATTGGTGTTCCAAGAAATTATATTTTAATACACGTTACTTTTGAAAATCTTCTCATCCAAATTTTCTTCTCCACATAAAACAAAACATGTAGATATCTGAGTTGTTTGAATTGTGTTATTTTTTTTTATCATTTGGCCAAGTAATTTGATAAATATGGTCAAAATGCTAGAGCATGGTAAAACTGCCACTTCTTTGTTAACTTTATTTGTTGCTTAATTTGATCCCAATTGTGAGAAGATTTTTATCTCATGCTTGCCACCAATATTGTAGATATTAACATCAACTTTCTACAGGTCCAAGAATCATCTTTATCTCATTTGCAACGCCAAGGTTATTCTTGTTTTATCGAACCTGTAAAAAGAGTAAAAACTTATAATTATACAACAACTTATATTTTATACAATTTATTATAAAACATATAATATTTAAACATTTAATAAAACAAAAACTATAAATTTATATTATAAAACATTTAATTACTATACAATTTTTATGTTTATCACAACCCCCAACCAGCTTATTGCTAGTCCCTAGCAATTTAAACGTTAATAGCAACACAAACATATTGATTAATTTAAATAGAAATGTAATCGGAACTATCCAAGTGTTTAAATTAAATTTGAAAAATGTCAAAGTTATATTAAGATCATTATAATTATAATTTATGAAATAATCATAACTGATCAATTCAAAGCTTATTTTAAGGTAGTTAAATGTACATGACCTTCAGAAGTTCCTAGTAAGAGTCTCAAATCCATATCCTCACAGGTTAATAAATGTTTCAATTTATGGTACCGATTTCTCTCATGGAGTTGGAATACAGATAAATGCTCAGAAAATGGTTTACAGAATGCAGACAGACAAACGAGCCAAACTAATCAAAAGATATGAAATCCATTGATTCAAAATCTAGTTGTTCTTATTATATTTTTTTTCCTGATGTTTTTTTTCTTTTTTTTGAACGCATGGAATCAGATTAAGTTTATGCTTCTTGACCACATAATTATTTAATTTGTACAATAAATTTCTCTCTTTTTATTCTTTTTTTTTAAAAATTTTTATGAGAGATAAATGGGTCATAGCATATAACTTAAAAATTACATAGATCTTCAACATCTTTTTTTTCAGGAAATATTTTTTTTTTCAAAATAAGAACTCAAGATCTAAATAATAGATAGCCTCTCTGATGATCAATAAAGGCTCACAAACTGTTTTCTCAATCCTCTCCACTCACTCAAAAAATATGTGTGAGGTTAAAAATTTTAGGCACTCTTATCTGGTATATCTTGGGCCATATACTTTAATAACTGATTTTATCACAATGGATAATCATTCAAAAAGATTTAATAAATCATATTTTTATAGTGATCAGAATATTAAAATTGACTTTTTTTCAAATAAAAATTTAAACATCTTTAGATAGATTAATACATTTTCTATTTAAACCTTTCAAACATGTAATGTAATGATATTTTTGCAAAAATTACTAAGATACAAACAATAAACATAGTTTTATTTTAAAATAATATTTCTAATTTTAATTTTTTTTTTAAATTTGTTCTCCCCCCAATTAGAATATGATATTATCCATAATGTCAAAATAACTATTAATAAAGAGTATATAATGAAATAGATATCACCTGGAATTTTATTGAAGATAACAAACTGAAACAAACGCAAACCAATCCACGACTTTTGAATCAAAGATCCAACTTTCTTTTCTTACTTCTTGATTGCGACCAATTGATCTTTGTTATTATCGGATCAGGCTTATAAACAAAAACTTCCAAATCATAAATTAATTGGTCAGCAGTCAAAGCAGAGATGAGCATCCTTCGTGAATTTTCTGAAATGAAATTCTGTTCCACAGCTTTATCAAGAAATGTCAACAAACTGTCATAATAATTATTGATATTCAACAAGCCACAGGTTTATTATGGATATTATGTTGTGCCCAAGAAACAGTGTAAAAGATTTCTTCTAATGTACCAAAACCACCTGGTAGTGCGATAAAAGCATCAGAATTTTCAATCATTTTGGTGATTCTTTCATACATAAAGCTTTTAATTCCTCCCCAATCGTAACACTTGTAATATTTCTTTCAGCTAAAGCTGTAGGAATAATACCCAAAACCTGACTACCTCCAAGATGAGCAGATGTTGAAACAAATCCCATTAACTCAATATTACCTCTCCCATATACCAAGTGAATTTTTCTCTCAGCCAATATTTTTCCAAGATTATTCGCTGCTTCTACAAACACTTCATTTTTTCCAGAACTCGAGCCACAAAATACACAAATATTTTTCAATGTTTGTGCTGAGGATCCAGCCATGTTTTTACTTTCTTTTTTGTCTACGAAAATAGAGAGAAAGATGAGAGATTTTATAGGGATAATATGTTAGCATGACAAAACTATGGGTCACAACTGTAAGCAGAATAAACAGTAAAAACAATAATGACACACATGCATATAAACAGTAGTGTGATTGTGGCTCACAATTTTTCTCTGGTTTTACGTTCAGAAACGGCTTCAACGCCTTCTATGAGTCGATGATATGCTTCCCATCCAGTTTTCTTATAAATTGGCAAACAGGGTCTTTTTTGTCGGATTCCCAAGACTATGACGCTCATCTTGGAATTGTTTCCATAAACGGAGAAGTTCAATATGCACGTGTCCACTAGAATGCGTCTCAAGAATCAATAAGATGTTATCTAAAGACTCCTTACTCAGCCCATTCTTAATGAAACCAATTTTATCTTCTCTGTTATTGGAAACATATCCCAAAGATCTGCATCGTTTGTCACAAGGCCATCTTGCACACTTATGACAAACCCCTGACCTTTTGGCCCTTCGTTTTTTCGCATAAGTGCTTTTTCCTAATCCAGGAAAATACCAAATGAGCAGTGATTGTGGAAATCACCTCCTAATCAGACCTTAGCTTCTATTACAAGACGAATATCTTCTGGAATTTCTTTTTGCATTAGCAATCTCAATCTTTCTCACCTACCTGCATAAATTTTTCTTAGAACATTTTCAGAAACAGAAGGAAAATATTTACAAATTTTCATGAGAATTTCATCCCTTTTGAAAAGAAAAGAAATGATTTTTTTTTAAATTTTTTTATCAGCAATTGTGGGAAACTGATTTAACCAACTATGAGAGTCACGGAGTACCGTTATCCGTCATTTAACCGGGAAAATAAAAAGATTAAGGAAACCTGAAATAAAAACAAACAAAATTAAATGCAACATAAAAATTTAAAGATCGGAAAGGAAAATAAATTCTTCTTGAAAGATTTCATTTTCTAAAAATGGTTTAAGCCTTTGTCCATTTACTTTAAAAACATCACCATTTTTAGGATTTTCAATATTCACAGCTCCATAAGGATACACATGCTTTACAACATATGGGCCTGTACATCTTGATCGTAATTTTCATGGGAATATGTGAAGTCAAGAATTATAAAGCAAAACTTTTTTACCAATCTCAAAAGATTTTCTAAGAATTGTTTTATCCTGAAATGATTTGATTTTTGCTTTATAAATCCTCGAATTCTCATACACATAATTTCTAAGTTCATCAAGTTCATTAAGTTGCAATTTGCGCAATTTGTTGCAATCATCCATGCTTGAATTAAAAGTTTTGATCGCCCAATAAGCTTTATGTTCCAATTTCACGAGCAAATGACAATGTTTTCCGTAAACCAACCTATAGAGAGACATATTCATTGATGTTTTAAAAGCTGTTCGATATGCCCAAAGTGCATCATTAAGACGCAGAGACCAATATTTTCTATTTGAGTTAACAGTTTTTTCCAAAATTTGCTTTATCTCCCTATTAGTTAATTCAACTTGTCCATTTGTTTGAGGATGATAAGGAGTAGTTACTTTGTGAGTAATACCATATTTTTTCATTAATGAAGCAAATGGTTTATTAACAAAGTGAGTTCCCCCATCACTTATCATGGCTCGAGGAATTTCAAATCTACTAAATATATTTTCTTTCAAAAATTTGATGACGATTTTATGGTCATTTGTTCGACATGGAGTTGCCTCTATCCATTTGGAAACATAATCAACTGCAACTAAAATATACAAGTATCCAAACGACGGTGGAAAAGGTCTCATAAAATCAATTCCCCAACAGTCAAAGATTTAAATTTCAATGATAGGATTCAAAGACATCATGTTTCTTTTTGAAATCGCACCCAATTTTTGACAATTTTCACAGATCTTGCAGATTTCGTGGGTGTATTTAAACAAAGTGGGCCAATAAAATCCACACTGCAAGATTTTTGCATCCGTTTTCTTTGAAGAAAAATGTCCTCCGCATGCTTCTGAATGACAAAATTTAATGACACTACTTCTCATTGTTGGATATGCAACGTCAAAAAATTTGATCTGGACAATACTTGAACAGATACGAATCATCCCAATAAAAGTTTTTTACCTCATTCAAAAATTTTCTTTTATCTTGGGAACTCCATTGCAGTGGCATTTTTCCTGTCACAAGAAAATTTACTATGTTAGCAAACCAAGGTGTAGTAGTAACTAAAAATAGATGTTGATCAGGAAAACTATCGTTAATTGGTGTCATTTCACAAGATTATCATGTTACTAGTCTCGATAAATGATCGGCTACGACATTCTCGGTTCCTTTTTTTTCTTTGATCAAAATGTCAAATTTTTGGAGCAACAAAATCCATCGTATCAGTCGTGGCTTTGCATCCTGTTTGGTAAACAAATATCTAATAGCAGAATGATCAGTAAACACAATAGTCATTGATCCAATCAAATAAGAACGAAATTTATCTAATGCAAATATTACAGAAAGTAATTCTTTTTCAGTTGTGGAGTAATTCATTTGAGAATTGTTTAAAGTTCTACTTGCATAATATATCACGTAAGGCTTACCGTTTCTTCTTTGACCCAGTACTGCACCGACTGCATAATCACTCACGTCGCACATGATTTCAAATGGTAAAGACCAATCAGGAGGTTGCATGATAGGAGCTGATGTTATATGTCGAACGATTTTATCAAAAGCATTTTGACATTCATGAGTCCACTCAAATGCAGTGTCTTTTGTTAAGAGGTTACAAATGAGTTTAAAGATTGAACTAAAGTCCTTTATAAACGTCCTATAAAATCCAGCATGTCCCAAAAATGGGCGAATTTCTTTAATGGTTTTTGGAGGGGGGAAAATTGGCAATGACATCAACTTTGGCTTTATCAACTTCAATTCCATGAGATGACACGACATGTCCCAAAACAATACCAAAAGTAATCATGTAATGACATTTTTTTTCCAATTTAAAATAAGATCTTTTTCCTTGCATCTTTTTAAAAATTTTTCCAAATTTTCAAAACAATTATCAAATGTATTCCAAAACACATTTACATCATCCATGAAAATCTCCAAACAATTTTCAACCATGTCGCTAAAAATGCTTAGCATACATCTTTGAAATGTTGCTGGGGCATTGCATAATCCAAATGGCATCCTTCTAACTTCAAATGTTCCAAAAGGAGATGTGGTTGCAGTTTTATCTTGATCTTCGAGTGCAATGGGAATTTGATAATAGCCTGAATATCCATAAAGAAAACAGTAGTATGGATGACCTGCTACTCTTTCTAAAATTTGATCCAAAAATGGTAATGGAAAATGATTTTTTCTAGTGGCATCATTTAATTTTCTATAATAAATACACATCCGCCAACTAGATGGGACTCGATTTGTTAACAATTCACCTTTTTCATTTTTTATCAGTGTGATGCCAGATTTTTTTGGAACTACTTGTATTGGGTTACCTAGTTACTATCAAAAATAGGGTAGATAATTCAACATCAAGTAGTTTGAGAACTTCAGTTTTCACAATATCTTTCATGTGTGGATTTAATTTCCTTTGTGTTTGTTGAGATGTTTTTGCATTTTCTTCTAAGTGAATTTTGTGAGTGAAAATTAGTGGATTAATGCCCTTGAGATCTTTTAGTGTCCAACCAATTGCATTTTTATGTCTTTTAAGCATATCAACTAATTTAACTTCTTGATTACTTGCTAGTTTGGAAGAAATTACCACCGGATATGTTTCATCTTCTCCAAGAAATGCATACTTCAATTCTTCTGGCAAGGGTTTTAAATCCAATATGGGTGGTTCGTCTTTGTTCTCATATTTTGCCTCAAATTCTTTCTCTGATCCTGGTAATGAGTGATACCTGATAAAATCATCAAGATCAATTTCAATATTTTCTTTATCAGTTTCAATTGAATAAATATCTAATTGATCACGAGTACTCCCTTCTTGAATGTTTTCTATCACAAGAGTTTCAATAAGATTTTTATCTTCACTTTCATCTCCTTTGTCATGTGGTTGCTTACAAAAATTAAAAACATTAAGCTCCAAGGTCATGTTACCAAATGACAACTTCATTATTCCATTTCTGCAATTTATAAGAGCATTAGAAGTTGCTAAAAATGGACGACCCAGAATTATAGGAATTGCATTACAAGCTTCGATAGGTTGTGTATCTAAAACTATGAAATCGACATGATATACAAAGTTATCAACTTGGACCAACACGTCTTCTACCATACCTCTTTGCACTTTAACAGATCTATCGGCAAGTAAAAGTGTTACTGAAGTAGATTTTAACTCGCCTAGATTGAGTTCTTGATAAACTGAATTTGGAAGTAAATTCACACTAGCTCCAAGATCAAGCAAGGCTTTCTTAATCTTTCGTTCTCCAATAATACATGAAATAGTAGGACAACCAGGGTCTTTGTATTTCAAAGTATTATTATTTTGAATGATTGCACTTACTTTTTCAGCTAAAAATGCTTTCTTTTTCACATTCAATTTTCTTTTCACAGAGCACAAGTCTTTCAAAAATTTGGCATATGATGTTACCTGCTTTATTGCATATAATAAAGAAATATTAACTTTTACTTGTTTTAAAATATCATATATATCAGAATTCAAATTTAATTTTTTTTATTTTTCAATGCATGAGGGAATGGTGGTGACACTGTCTGTTGAACCTCCTCTTCGCAAGTTATGGGTTCCACTTCCTTACCCTTTGGAGTTGATTTATCATCATCTTCACAAGGTTCAAGAATGGATTTTTTCACAACCTTACCACTTCGAAGGTTAATAACAGATTTTACCAGATCCATCGATTGAGTTCTAGAAGTTCCAGTTTGTGAATGATGATCCTTGGGATTGGGCTGTGGTTGTGAAGGAAATTTACCTTTTTCATGAACATTAAGTGCAGATGCAAATTTAGCAAGAGTATCTTTCAAATATGTCATGGTTTGAGCAGTTTGAGTATTGATAGACTCTTGCTTTGCAATGAAAGAATTCAATATATCTTCCAAGTTCCTTTTAGGTGGGGAAACATAAGGTGCATAATTTTGAAAATTTTGTTGATTTTGGAAATGTGGTTGTGAAAATTGTGCATCATTATCATTCCTCCAACTAAAATTTGGATGATTTCGCCAACCTGGATTGTAATTTTGAGAAATTGGTTCAAAATTTGGTCTTTTGAAATTGTTCAAAACATTGGCTTGTTCATGGAGACATTCTTTAAAAGAGGGCAAAGTGGGACAATCTTTTGTAGAATGATCACTTGTATCACAGATGTGACACGCAATTTCTTGAACATATTTTAATTGACCATTCTTTTTCCATTCAAGTGCCTCAACTTTTCTTGCTAAAGAGGTAAATCTAGCTTGGAGATCATGTTAATCTTTGAGGGTGTACATACCTCCACCAGATGTGGGAGATTGAATCTTGTTTGATGGTTCGATTGTACCTATAGTATCCAAATTTTGAGCATTTTCAGCTAATGAATCGAGATATTCAATTGCTTGGATCTTTATCTTCAAATGTTCCATTACACATAAATTCAACCATTTGCCTATCTTTTGGTGTTAAGCCTTCATAAAATTGAGAAACAACTCTCCAAATTTCAAAATCATGATGTGGACAAAGATTAAGCAATTCTTTGTATTTATCCCAACACTGATAAAAATTTTCTTGTTTTTGAGTGAAAGTGATGATTTGCCTTTTGAAAGAATTTGTTCTGTGTGATGGGAAAAACTTTTTCAAAAATTGTTGTTGCAATTCATCCCAAGTTCAAATGGATCTCGATCTAAGATTTTGTAGCCAAGTTTTAGCTTTATCTTTTAAAGAAAAAGGAAAAAGCTTAAGTCGAATGGTGTTCATGCTACAATTTAGATCATTATATGTGTTGCACACTTCTTCAAACTCTCGTAAATGCATGTATGAATTTTCAGAATCTAAGCCATGAAAATTGGGTAAAAGTTGGATAATACCAGGCTTAAAATTGAAATGAGATGCATCAGGGAGAAAAACTAGACATGAAGGTGCACTAGTACGTGTAGGATTCATGTGATCTCTAAGTGTTCTTTGTCTATCATGATCATGCTGAGATTGAATTTCATCTTCATTTTCTTGGATGGGTTCTTCCGCCATGTTTTGTAAAGATAAAGGGTTATTTCGAATAAATCGACCACTAAGTGTACGTGACCAACTGCTCATGCAAATGCAAATCCAAAAGAATAAAAACACACAAAAGCAATAAAATTCAAAGAAAGAAAAACAAACTATAAACAAAATAAAATAGACTTGAAATTAAATTATACTTCCCCGACAACGGCACCAAAACTTGTTGCGACTTTGATTGTTGCACTCCCAAGAGCAGGTTGTCCACAAGTAGTATAATTCGGTGAGTCCGAGTATCGTATCCACAGGGAAGCTAAGGTAATTACAAGTCCACTACAATATCTTTTTGTTTTTGTTTTTTTCGTTTAATTGTTTTAATCTTTAATTGGTAATTTTTAATTGTTCAAATTTTAATTTAAGTAGTTGAGATTAAAGGACACACTCTTGGTAATTTAATAAAGTTAACATTAATTAACATTATTGAAATCAACTTAATAAAATGGTTATAATTTATTAAATAATCATATTTATATTATGTTATATATTATTATCTTAAAAGTATATATACCAAAACTTATAAATGTTGTCAAGTATTTATTGTGCTATATATATATTTGTAAACACTAAATCAAGGTTCTAACTTTAAATGGTTGGTAAAACAAAACTAACATTTAAATGATACCAAGAAATTAATATGATGATATATTCATATATAATAAATCAATGCATCCACTTTAAATGATTGGTAATACCAAACAAACATTTAAATAGTTCCAAGAATTTAAATAGTTCATAGAATTTAAATAATGCTTAAAGATATAAATATAACATAAACAATAAATAATGATTAAATAATATAAAATATAGATTCTTACCTTTTAATAATCTTATTATCATGCCAAGAGTTTCACCTTTTCATCTCAACTTTGGGAAGTTAGCTACTCATTATTCAAAGTGTAAAACATTGAATATGAAATTAACATGGTAATTATATTTAAATGAAGAATTAAAAGAAAAACAAAGAGAGAAATATTATGAACTCAAAGATTTGTTCATAAAATGAGGGATATCTCAATACATTACAATGCACACCTATTGTAATGCCCGAATTTTAAAAAAATGTGGCAGTAGTTGTGATGGTTCTTGGCTTTACATTATGGTATGAATGGTAAAGAATGTTATAGAATGAAATAGATAATGCAGGGGTAGAATCTAAGGTGGAATTTGAGCTAAATAGGTAATGAAAGTGCATAAACGGTATGAAAAATGTGGCAGTAGTTGTGTTTTTGAGCATAATGTTTCGTATATAGATCCATTTGATGTGAGGCCACTTCCATTAGAAAGATAAGACATAAGGCTATAACTTTCCTGTTTTGGGTTTTGTTCAAATCATTAGGGAAGACGAGCCAAAAGCGCCCCGAAGTGTGTCGTGCGTATCGTCGTTCCTACAATGACACATGTTGGGAAATTGAGCATAACGTTTTACTCAGACCTCCAAGTGACATTGAGGCCAATTGGAGATGCAAGCCAAGACATAGGGCTACAACTTTCCTGTTTACCACTTTTTCTAATTCAGAAGGGAAGAGACGTTTCAGAAGCGATCTTTACAGTAGCTGTGCGCAGAGCGGTAAGAAACGGCCGCCCTAGCGCCACTGCTTCTGAATTTTTGAGTTGTGGGCACTAAGTTCGGCGCTAGGGCGGTAATAAGTGACCGCCCGAGCGCCCAGCAAGTTAAAAACCGTTTTTTGAGGTTTGGGAAGGCATAAAATCGAATGGGATCATCTTTTTACTCATTTTCCTTCTCCTTCTTTTCTCTCAATTGGTTAAGAGCTAGGGTTCTCCATTCTCCTTCAATCCAATTTCTTCCAAGACATTAATCTTTGATTGAAGCCTTAATATTTGCTTGGAGATTAGAAGTTCTTCTCGAGTTTATAAGCAAGGTAAGAAAGCTTATTTCCTTGGTTTAGTGATTGAAGGGAAAACAATGTGTTGTTTGGTTTGAGTGTTGAGGTAAAGTTGTTAATATAATGATTGATGGTATTATTATTGTATGTATTGATATTTTGAAAAGAAATGGAATTGAAGGTAAGGGCAAAGTAAAGGAACTAACTCTTTAGCACGCATGTCATGTGTTTGATAAAATGATTCAATAAATGTTTTTATGGCATATTACGGTTAAGAAATTTACGGATCTTGATTCGAAGCAGTATTGAATTAATTATGAATTTTGAACAGAAACTACTTTGTTTTGATAGATGATCAAAGTTCTTGAGTTATAGTAGAATTCAAAGGTTCAAGACTTCTCACCTACACATTTCGATCTTCTTTTGGTAATATTTGAAAGGTATGTTACGATCGGTAACATACGAGGTAAAAGCATCATTTTTATTTTAAATTGAAAACTCTATGGATGGATGAACTATTGGTGATTTGATGATGATTGTTGTATTGAGATGAGTTGATTATGATATCGAAATGATGATATTGATTTGCATCATTACATTGCATATTGAGCCACTTTTTGATTCAGATTTGATATGGCGGAGGTCGCCTTGATTTATTGATTTGTTGGACGTATGGGGCTATAGTTGAGTTGGCATAGTGTATGCGGAGGTCGCTGCTATGGCCTGAACACTCTCTATAGGCGCACCATAGTCCTGGGATTATAGAACACAGCACCCCACCCCGAGCTGATGAGTCGGTGGATGTTGCTGGATGATTCTATTCCCTTGGGTACCCTATGACCAGATGATTCATTTGATCTTGAGATTTATTGATAGCCCACAACTTCTGATCATGCATTGCATTATATTGCATCTTTATGAAATTTATATGAGATATTTGAAATGTTAAGTCTCATATGTTATTGATTGTATCATACTGAGTTTATACTCACCGGCACGTCGGCTACCTCTTGTTTTCATGTGCTTGACGGTAGGTGAGGCTAGGTTTGGGATGCCAGAGTCCAGCTCCAGGCGAGAAGATACGAGTTAGAGTGGGATTCTCGGGTCTTAGGAGCTATGTGATGATGTTTGGATTTCTTTGGTTCACTGCTTTTTGTTGGCATGCTGAAAATTATATTTCAAACATTTGAGACCATTAAATTATTTTGACGATCTTTATGTGAATTTGTGAACCACAAATTATGTATTTACTAAATCATTTGGTTTGTTACAATTATAACTATTAGTATTAGATATCGTACCCGGGGCCCCACATTAGGTTGTATCAGAGCGTAAGATATTTGGGAACATGGTAGATCGAGTCAGTTTGAATTGCTTGATCATGTGATATATTTGTTAGCATTTTCATTGTGCTATAATGTGAAATACATGATTTAAATTGAGATATTATATTTTTGAGTTTTATTCGAGATTTTTGAGATTGTTGAGTCTCAAGAGCCAGAGATGATTGATACAAGATTGAGATGATTATGATATTATGATTTTATATGTGTTTGATCTATTTTATATCAAACATGGCTACTCGAGGTAGAGGTCGTGGTAGACCTAGACAGGACATACCAGTGGCACAAGATCAGGGCAGTGCTACTCATACTCAGATGGATATAACTCCGACTCCGATGGAGATATTGTTAGCCAGATTTCAGTCTTTGCACCCACCGATGTTGAAGGGTACCGAGAATGCATTAGAGTGTGAGAACTGGTTGGAGAATATAGATCAATTATTTGAATCTCTTGAGTATCCAGATGATCGTAGAATCAAATTAGTTGTTCATCAGTTATTGGATGTCGCTAAGAGTTTGTGGATAATGACCAAGAAAGCTTTAGAGGGTCGAGGTACGATTGTTACCTGTGATATTTTTAAATCTGAATTTTATCAGCGTTTCTTTCCTATCTCTTACAAGAAAGATAGGGGAGCCGAGTTTGCAAATTTAAAGCAGGGAAATCTGAATATTGAGGACTATGTTGCCAAGTTCTCGAATTTACTTAGATTTGCTCCTCATGTAGCATCCGATGAAGAAGCTAAGGCCGATCATTTCATAAATGGTCTTAATCCTGATATATTTACCCTGGTTAATACTGGAAGGCCTAACACTTTTGCTGAGGCTCTTGATCGAGCCAAGGGAGCTGAAACTGGAATCATTAGGCAGAGAGATTCTCAGTATTTGCAATGACCCCAACAGCCACAGTTCCGACAGCAGTTCAGACAGGGTAATAGTGGCAACATAAGAGAGCATTTTAGGGCTAGAGAGAAGCAATTTAAGAGGCATGGCAGTAATTTTTTGAATTCTAGTGGATCGAAACAGTCTAGTTCAGTTCAGAGCACTGGTTATTCAGGCACAACTTGTGGTCAGTGTGGTGGTAGACATTATACCGATCAGTGTAGAGGAATCTCGGGAGCTTGCCACTTGTGTAACAAGGTGGGACACTATGCTCGAGTGTGTCGTAATCGTGGCAGTGAAATATCTCAGAGTGGGAGATCATCGAGACAGACACCTCACCAGAATCGTCAGACCCCTACAGTTCATTCTTATCAGCAATCAAACCGGTCAGATCAGAACAAACATAGTGGTGGCCATAGGGTAGGACAGCCACCTAGACAGCAGGCTCGAGTTTTTGCACTCACTGAGGATGAGGCACATAATACTCCAGATAATGTTATTGCAGGTAATTGTTTTCTTTCAAGTTATCCTGCTTATGTTTTGATGGATACTGGTGCATCACATACTTTCATAGCTGAGCACTTTGTTTCGTTGCATTCATTGCATTCTATGCCATTATCATCTACATTATCTATTTCTACTCCACTGGGCAAAGTGATGAGGTCAGCAGAAATGATAAGTGGTTGTGAATTTCGTTATGAGGATAATGTCATTGAGATTGATTGCATTGTGTTGGAGATGTCTGATTTTGACTGCATAGTTGGTATTGACATGTTGACAAGATACAGGGCTACTGTAGATTGTTTTCAGAAGATTGTTAAGTTTAGGCCTGATATGACAGATCACTGGACATTCTATGGTAAAGGTTCTCGAGCTAAGATTCCTTTGATATCTGTTTTGTCCATGACTCGTTTGTTGCAGAAAGGAGCCGAATGTTTCTTGGTTTATGCAATTGATATTTCAAGGTCAGTACCTAAATTGGCAGATATTCCAATTGTTAGTGAATTTTCAGATGTATTTCCAGATGAAATTCAAGGATTTCCTCCAGTCCGAGAGATTGAGTTCAACATTGAGTTGATGCCAGGTACACAGCCTATTTCTAGAGCTCCTTATAGGATGGCGCCAATTGAACTAAAAGAACTAAAGGAACAACTTGAGGATCTATTAGCCAAAGGATATATAAGACCAAGTGTTTCACCTTGGGGTGCTCCAGTTTTATTTGTGAAGAAGAAAGACGGGTCTACGAGGCTTTGTGTCGATTATAGACAGTTGAATAAAACCACAATAAAGAATAAGTATCCTTTGCCAAGGATTGATGATCTCTTTGACCAGTTGCAGGGTTCTTCAGTATATTCTAAGATTGATTTAAGATCCGGATATCATCAGTTAAGAGTTAGAGAGACAGATGTGCCTAGGACTGCTTTTCGTACCAGGTATGGGCATTTTGAATTTTTGGTTATGCCTTTTGGGTTGACCAATGCACCTGCGGTAGTTATGGATTTGATGAACCGTGTGTTTCAAAGGTATATAGATCAATTTGTTGTGATGTTCATTGATGATATTCTTATTTATTCAAAATCTGAAATTGAGCATGCCGAGCACTTGAGAGCTGTTTTGCAAATTTTGAGAACTGAAAAGTTGTATGCTAAATTATCGAAATGCGAGTTTGGGTTGGATAGAGTGGTTTTCCTTGGACATGTGATTTCAAGTGCTGGTATATCAGTTGATCCGAGTAAAGTTGAGGCAGTCATCAATTGGTCTAGACCGACATCAGTTCCTGAGGTACGCAGTTTTATGGGTTTGGCAGGCTATTATCGCAGATTTATTGAATGATTCTCACAGATTGCGAGGCCAATTACCCAGCTGACACAAAAGAATGTACCATTTATTTGGTCGCAAGCATTTGAGGCTAGTTTTGTTGAACTTAAGCAGAGATTGACTAGTGCTCCAGTTCTGACTATTCCATCAGGTGTAGGAGGATTTACAGTGCACACTGATGCTTCACATCAAGGACTGGGTTGTGTATTAATGCAGCATGGCCATGTGGTTGCCTATGCTTCACGACAGTTGAAACCACATGAGTCTAGATACCCAGTGCATGACTTGGAAATAGCAGCAGTTGTTTTTGCCTTAAAGATTTGGCGTCACTACTTGTATGGGAAGAAATTTGAGATATTCACTGATCATAAGAGTTTGAAATATCTCTTTTCACAAGCGGAGCTGAACATGAGACAAAGACGTTGGTTAGACTTGTTGAAAGACTATGATTGCGAAATAAAATATTATCCATGCAAGTCAAAATCAGCAGTTGATGCTTTGAGCAGAAAAGCAGAGCCAGAGTTGTTTGTAAAGATTAAAGAGGCTCAAAGGTTAGATCAAAGCATTCAGAAATCAATTTAACTCGTCAGATCAGGACATCGATCAGAATTTCAGTAAGTTCAGTGTACACCCTGGAAGTAAAAAGATGTATAATGATTTGAAGAAACAATTTTGGTGGAAAAATATGAAATCTGACATAGCAGAGTTTGTATCTCGTTGTTTGAATTGTCAACAAGTGAAAGCAGAAAGAAAGAGACCAGGAGCTCTTTTGCATAGCTTTAAGGTTCCAGAATGGAAGTGGGACCATATCACCATGGACTTTGTCACGAAATTGTCGAGGTCGTCGAGGGGTTGCGATTCAATTTGGGTTATCGTTGATAGATTAACCAAGTCTTCATTTTTATTCCTTATCAGATGACATATAGGCATGATCAGATGGCCAGATTGTATATCAGAGAAGTT
The DNA here is from genome assembly GCF_025594145.1 of Primulina tabacum. Classification (NCBI taxonomy): domain Eukaryota; kingdom Viridiplantae; phylum Streptophyta; class Magnoliopsida; order Lamiales; family Gesneriaceae; genus Primulina; species Primulina tabacum. Next base: position 24,127,469 of record NC_134560.1, on the reverse strand, counting down.
TTGAGATTGCATGGTGTGCTAAGTCCATTGTATCAGATCGTGATCCCAGATTTTCTTCTCATTTTTGGCAGAGTTTACAAGAGGCCCTTGGTACTCGTTCGCATTTGAGTACAGCCTATCATCCTCAGACAGACGGACAATCAGAACGTTCTATTCAGACATTAGAGGATATGCTGAGAGCTGTAGTTATGGATTTTGGCATTGGTTGGCAGGATTGTTACCACTTGTCGAGTTTTCTTATAACAATAGTTATCAAGTGAGCATTGGAATGTCACCATTTGAAGCACTATATGGCAAGAAGTGTCGATCTCATCTGTATTGGGACGATTTATCTGAAGCACCAATTGTAGGACCTGATATGATAAGAGATATGACAGAGAAGGTGAAATTGATTCAGAGTCGTATGAGAGCTGTTCAGGATAGACAGGCTAAGTATGCGAACATCAGGAGACGGCCGTTGATTTTTGAGAAAGGTGACAGAGTTTTTCTGAAAATATCTCCTTTCCGTGGTACAGTTAGATTTGAAAGAAGGGTAAATTATCACCGAGATTCATATGTCCGTATGAGATTTTGGAACGTGTTGGTGATTTGACTTATAGATTAGCTCTTCCTCCTGCGTTATCAGGTGTTCATGATGTTTTTCATGTATCCATGTTGAGGAAATATCATCCAGATCATTCTCATGTACTTCCACCCGACGAGGTTGAGTTAGATCAGAATTTGAGCTACATTGAGAGACCGATTCAGATTCTAGACAGAAAAGATAAACAACTCAGAAATAAATTGATACCATTGGTTAAAGTACAGTGGAGCAGACATGGTGTCGAGGAGGCAACTTGGGAATTAGAAGATAAAATGAGACAAAAATATCCAGAGTTATTCAAATGAAGTATGCTTCTATTCTCGGTTTTATTTTCATTATTGATTATTACATGTTAGACTTGAAAGAGATGATTGATTTCGAGGACGAAATCTATTTTAGAGAGGAGGAATTGTAATGCCCGAATTTTAAAAAAATGTGGCAGTAGTTGTGTTGGTTCTTGGCTTTACGTTATGGTATGAATGGTAAAGAATGTTATAGAATGGAATAGATAATGGAGGGGTAGAATCAAAGGTGGAATTTGAGATAAATAGGTAATGAAAGTGCAGAAACGGTATGAAAAATGTGGCAGTAGTTGTGGTTTTTAGCATAATGTTTTGTATATAGATTCATTTGATGTGAGGCCACTTCCATTAGAAAGATAAGACATACTATAACTTTCCTGTTTTGAGTTTTGTTCAAATCATTAGGAAAGACGAGCCAAAAGCGCCCCGAAGTGTGTCGTGCATATCGTCGTTCCTACAATGACACATAATGGGAGATTGAGCATAACTTTTTACTCAGACCTTCAAGTGACATGAGGCCAATTGGAGATGCAAGCCAAGACATAGGGCTACAACTTTTCTGTTTACCACTTTTTCTAATTCAGAAGGGAAGAGGCGTTTCAGAAGCGATCTTTACAGTAGCTGTGCGCAGAGCGGCGCCCGAGCGGTAAGAAACGGCCGCCCTAGCGCCACTGCTTCTGAATTTTTGAGTTGTGGGCAGTAAGTTCGGCGCTAGGGCGGTAATAAGTGACCGCCCGAGCGCCCAGCAAGTTAAAAAGCGTTTTTTGAGGTTTGGGAAGGCATAAAATCGAATGGGATCATCTTTTTACTCATTTTCATTCTCCTTCTTTTCTCTCCATTGGTTTAGAGCTAGGGTTCTCCATTCTCCTTCAATCCAATTTCTTCCAATACATTAATCTTTGATTGAAGCCTTAATATTTGCTTTGAGATTAGAAGTTCTTCTCTTCAAGTGTTTATAAGCAAGGTAAGAAAGCTTATTTCCTTGGTTTAGTGATTGAAGGGAAAACAATGTGTTGTTTGGTTTGAGTGTTGAGGTAAAGTTGTTAATATAATGATTGATGGTATTATTATTGTATGTATTGATATTTTGAAAAGAAATGGAATTGAAGGTAAGGGCAAAGTAAAGGAACTAACTCTTTAGCACGCATGTCATGTGTTTGATAAAATGATTCAATAAATGTTTTTATGGCATATTACGGTTAAGAAATTTACGGATCTTGATTCGAAGCAGTATTGAATTAATTATGAATTTTGAACAGAAACTACTTTGTTTTGATAGATGATCAAAGTTCTTGAGTTATAGTAGAATTCAAAGGTTCAAGACTTCTCACCTACACATTTCGATCTTCTTTTGGTAATATTTGAAAGGTATGTTACGATCGGTAACATACGAGGTAAAAGTATCATTTTTATTTTAAATTGAAAACTCTATGGCTCGATGAACTATTGGTGATTTGATGATGATTGTTGTATTGAGATGAGTTGATTATGATATCGAAATGATGATATTGATTTGCATCATTACATTGCATATTGAGCCACTTTTTGATTCAGATTTGATATGGCGGAGGTCGCCTTGATTTATTGATTTGTTGGACGTATGGGGCTATAGTTGAGTTGGCATAGTGTATGTGGAGGTCGCTGCTATGGCCCGAACACTCTCTATAGGCGCACGCACCATAGTCCTGGGATTGTAGAACACAGCACCCCACCCCGAGCGGATGAGTCGGTGGATGTTGCTGGGTGATTCTATTCCCTTGGGTACCCTATGACCAGATGATTCACTTGATCTTGAGATTTATTGATAGCCCACAGCTTCTGATCTTGCATTGCATTATAGTGCATCTTTATGAATTTTATATGAGATATTTGAAATGTTAATTCTCATATGTTATTGATTGTATCATACTGGGTTTATACTCTCCGGCACGTCGGCTACCTCTTGTTTTCATGTGCTTGACGACGGTAGGTGAGGCTAGGTTTGGGATGCAAGAGTCCAGCTCCAGGCGAGAAGATGCGAATTAGAGTGGGATTCTCGGGTCTTAGGAGCTATGTGATGATGTTTGGATTTCTTTGGTTCACTACTTTTTGTTGGCATGTTGAAAATTATATTTCAAACATTTGAGACCATTAAATTATTTTGATGATCTTTACGTGAATTTGTGAACCACAAATTCTGTATTTACTAAATCATTTGGTTTGTTACAATTATAATTATTAGTATTAGATATCGGACCCGGGGCCCCACACCTATTTATAGCCAAATTTGGGGAGACAACCACAAATAAAATATTTTTTTTACACAAAAGTCTTCATTGGTGTTCCAAGAAATTATATTTTAATACACATCACTTTTGAAAATCTTCGCATCTGAATTTTTTTCTCCACGTAAAACAAAACATGTAGATATCTGAGTTGTTTGAATTGTGATATTTTTTTAACCATTTGACCAAGTAATTTGAGAGATATGATCAAAATGCTAGAGCATGGTAGAACATACACTTCTTTGGTAACTTTATTTGTTGCTTAATATGATCCCACTTGTGAGAAGATTTTTATCTCATGCTTGCCACCAATATTGTAGATATTAACATCAACTTTCTACAGGTCCAAAAATCATCTTAATCCAATTTGCAACGCCAAGGTTATTCTTGTTTTATCGAACCTGTAAAAGTAGTAAAAACTTATAATTACACAATAACTTCTATTTTATACAATTTATTATAAAACATATAATATTTAAACATTTAATAAAACAAAAAACATAAATTTATAATATAAAACATTTTATTAATATACAATTTTATGTCTATCAATAAATCTTAGAACGCCCTGTGATTGTTTTTGAACACACGATGCCCAAGCAAAATTTTTTTTTAACTTCCACTGCGTCTTGGGTGCGAGAATACGATGTCCCAACATCTCACACGCACAATATTTTTCGGCCATGAAGAAAAAGGAGATTTTCCGACCATCTCTATTTTTGAAGAGCAAGTCTCGGTCAAATACTTCATTTTGAATCAAAAGATATCACAACTTTATGAATAAAAATTATGCAAGTCTCGGTTTAAAATCTGATTGAGAATCAAGAACATGGCTTGGCCACTTTTGATTGGGAATAAAGAAAAGTCACGGCCTACAAAAATTTCTTCGAGAGAGAAAAATTCGGCTAGTGTATATCGTCGAAAGTCGACGATTTTTTCTCGGCGTCAAATTTTTCCTAGCACAAATTAGAAAATAAATATTGTTTTCAATCGTAGACCTTATTCGAAGAATGTTAGAAAGTGGTCGATCCACTTGATTATTAGTAGGAATTACAAAAAAAACCAACTCCGCTAATCTCGTTTTCTACCAGCTTAAGAAATCCAAAATAATCTCAGTCCCTGAAAATTTTAAAACAAAAAAAAATTCTGCGTGTACTGCCCGAAACAATTCCGGGTAGTACTGTAAGATCTAGAAATTTGAACGATCTAAGCTGACGGCATGCAAATCTAGGATTTTGTTAAAATGTGTATTTAATTATTTTTAATGCATTAAATGCATGATTATGTCATGAATATGTTTTTTTATTTCGTGAATTACTATATTGCATGTTATAAGGCTTCTAACAGTAATTCACGCTTGAAAGAGGAACGGAGACCGGAGACAGTTGAGAAAAAATATTTTTATTAAATTATTATAATTAATTATTTAATATAGGATATAATTGAGATGAAAATTACGAAAATGTGCCTTTGCAGTATTCTTTCACGTCGATCCATATTTTAAATCAGTAGCTGATTTTTAGCAAATCGAAAGACTTTCTGAGGGTTCGGACAATATTTTTGAAAACATACCAAAACGAAATATTTTACAGGCGTGGTATTGGGTCCAATGCGCTTGTGCTAATAGATTTTTGGGCCAAGCCCAGTTGATTCCATTATTTTAAAGATATGGGCCCAAATATACATTACTTTTACTCTTCTAAAACCCTCAAACCCTCATCCTCACCTCATTATCTTCGGCCGCACCAACTCCACGTCCAGCAGCACCTTTTTTGTTCATTTTTGTGAGAAAAACACAGCCAAGTCCTCCCAGTCCCTCTGGTATCTGTTCTACGCTTTGTTGTCGAGATTTTAGAGCGTATATGGCACGTACTATACCATCGTTTTCTAATCTTTCACACCATACTATGCACTTTGAAATTATTTTTCATGATAATGGTTAGATCGAAAGGTTTGAATCGGTTTTGGTGTGGTTTATGCATGAAACTTTGGATTTATCTGCATGCTTCTCACGTTTTGATCATGTGTGGTAAGGGGCTGCCAGGATCGAGTCGTAGGGGACTCAAAAACGTATGAATGGTGGCGTCTAGATGTTGAGATTGGATCTGGAAGGGGGTTGGTGAGGAACCAGCCGCGATCTGTTATGGGTTGGGGATTGTATGCCTCAGTCGGGCTTTGGCTGAGAGGGGAGGCTATGTGAGGGAGTGTCCTGGCGAGGTGCTGGGCTTTGGGAGGCCTGATTCGTGAGCCATGATGGTCTACTCGTGGTCTGGTCGAGTGCAGGAGGTTATGCACATGGCTAATCCTCGATCTAGCCATGCCACGGTCGTGTTGGGTGTTCAAGTGGATACCCCTGTGTATGGCTCGATGGGTTGGTCCAGGGAGAGTCCTAAAGTTTCGATCACGGTCATATGGTGATTGGCTAGGGTCTGGTCTTGATGGCTTCTGGATAAGGCCGAGGGTTAACGCCTAAGGGTCAAGTAGGGTTCCAGTTCTTGTGTGCAGAAAATTCCAGCGGCTCGCAGGGGTTTACGAGGGCATATTATTATCTGTATTTGGTTGTTCGAGGCTTAGTTAGGTGTTATTATGTCATGGTTTAAGTTCGGGAAAATTTGGTTGAGTTTCGGATTGATTCGGGTTAGAACCGGGACTCCGGTCCAAGTTTTAAAATGAATTATAGAATTTAATGCACGAGCTCGAATTTACGTCTAAGAAATGATTAAAAGTATGTTTTAAGGTGTTTTGATAAGTTTGGATTGATTCGGGTCAAAATGTTGAGGTCCTAGGTAAAATGGTCAATTAGGGTTTTCAGGGGCAAAATGATCATTCCGCACCCGAGTTATGTTAGCAGTCTTGGTAGTGCCCTGATAACTGAAAATGTACATTTAAAATGTACATGTTAATTATGAATAAGAATTTTTATGAAAATACTTGAAAATACGTTGCATATTTGGTTTTAAGAAAATCTATGTATATGCATGAATTTTACAAGTGATGAATACGATGATATGCTTTTGATGTGGTGAGTTGGTTGTGACTAATACGAACACGAACATGTAACTCCAAGGCTCAGTGGATGGGTAAAACTGTCGCTGATGTCCCCCCGCCAAGTACTGCAGTTATATATAGATGGATCCATCGATCTAGAGCTGATGCGAAAGTCACAACTAATGATATGAAATCAATAAAGGAAAATGAACACGTATATGTTGATATGTTATGACATGATTTGATATGACATGATTTAATATGACTAAATATGGTTACGCTCATGCTTACATTTTTAAGGATCATGAAACTTATTTTATTTACACTATTTTTCATTGTTGCATGATATGTATATGTACTTGTTATTATGGTTCAGGTGTGTTGAGTCTTTAGACTCAATAGGTATGATTGATGTAGGTGAGTAGTTTGAGGTTGAGGAGATTGGAGGTGCTGAAGACTGAGTAGGCAGAGTTGGTAGTGAACTTATTAACCCGAGAACCTTGCATTTTTCCACAAAATTTGATCTATGAGTCATGGGTTGAAACAATTTCATTTAAAATGTTTATGAATTTTAATGCGTTTTTTATTCGTCAGATTTTTGGTATCATGTGGGAGTTCTCTTTAAAAATTGTAGACTCGGAGATTGACTATATTTTTATGTTTTGATCATCTGCAGTTATTTTTACTCAGTAGTTGGATGACTTTATACAATGCATGGTTTGACATATGTGTATGTGCATTTTCGGCCTTTTAAATTTTTTTTATTAGTATTTCGGTAGTAGACGTCTCAGTAGGTATAAGAACAAGCTTCTTGTAGAGGGTTGTGCCACCGCCAGCTTCAGAAGCTCAGTAGTCAAGCCTCAAGTCTGTAAAATTACATGTTTTATATGTTTTGGATGTTTTAATGTTATCATCTGCACGTTTCCATGATATATGTTTTACAGTACATGTTCAACTGTTTATATGTTTTGGAGATTAAATGTTTTAAAAGCTAGATTGAATTGCATGTTGGTTACGTTTGGAATTGGACTGTGTTCAGATATGCCTCCTAAACGAGCTCCTAGCACAGACATACATGATGATAATCCTGGAGGTGACAGAGGATTTACACCATCACCGCCAGGAGATCCCGCTATCCGAGTTCTGGAGGATATAGCACGATTGATGGAGCAGGCTCAGCAGGCTCCTAGACCTTAGGTGGATATATGAGTAGTTCAAGAGGCTCAACCCGAAGGACCCGTTTGTGGCTGAGGGGTAGATTCGTTCACTTGAGTTACATTTCCGTACTGGGACATGAGAGATGTGGACCGAGTCAGATGTGCCGCATATATGCTGAGAGATGACGCATCTTTACGGTGGGAGGAAGCAGCTCATGGGGTGAATTTGGCTACTCACACTTGGAACCAGTTCAAGGATATCCTCTACAACAAGTATTTTCCTCCGGACATCAGGGGGCACCTGACCCAAGAGTTCAAGAGTCTCCGACAAGGGGACTCAACTATTGCGGAGTTTATCAGGAGGTTTGATCAGGGCTAAATTTTTGTGTCCCTTATTGCAAGGGATGCGGCAGAGAAGCTGAGGCACTTCGTCGATGGCCTCAGACCTACCATTCGTCGGGATGTCATGCTGATGAGTCCGAATACTTATGATGCTACCACTGCTTGTGCTTTTCAGGCAGAGCAAGCTTTGAGGGATATCGATGTGGAGATGCAGAGGAAGAGGCACCAGGCCCAGCAGAGTTCACAGCCCTAGAAAAAGCAGTTTACAGGGCCTTCCAAGAATTAGGGGCAGCAGAAGCCCCAAGGACAGTTCAAGAAGCCGGGGCAGCAGAAACCACCGCATGCTCCAGTTTCTCCAAAGCCGGAAGAGAGGCATCCCTGCAAGCAATGCAACCGGTTCCATTACAGTAAGTGCATGTGGGGGACATTTAAATGTTTTATTTGTAAGGAGGAGGGCCACAAAGCTGCAGACTACCGAAGGAACAAGGGCCCTACTACTGTCAAGTCCTATGTCATGCATGCAGAGGAGGCAGAGGTGGAGCCAGACTCGACATGGATCACTAGTAACTTAATTTATTAATAATTTTCTATTATTATTATTTTCCTCGATTTCATTAAATGATAAGTTGGTTAATGGAATTACGTTGGGATCAAGAACTTAGAACAAAATAGGTTGCATGCTCTAATCAAATGGATTTAAGGGTTGAATTGACTTAATTTAAGAATTTTGAGGGATTAATTTGTAATAACCGAAAAATTTATGGACTTAAAATGCAAGTAGCCGAAAGTTGAGGGCCAAAAACTGAGATTTTTCAAAAATTTTAGGACCTCGATTTCTATAATTCGAGAATTTGAAAGGGTAGCAATGATTATTTTGGGAATCATGAGGGCCAAATTGCTATTTTCAAAATTTTATTTCGTAAAATGTGTAAATTCAACAAAATTCTAGGGATCTAATTGTATAATTTTCAATAATTATGGGTTTTATTGATGGAATTCCTTGAATTTATTAGGCTTGTACGATTTTGATGGTATATTTTGTCGTAGGAAGGGTATTTATTTAAGGTGTAGCCATTATTCACTGCTAGATTCAGGAGTTTCACATTCATTTATATCCGAGATTTTGTCTAATGATTGGGAATTGTACCAGAAGCCATGGATTTGGGTTTAAGAGTTTTGATTCCTTCCGATGATCAGATGTTTACTTCGAGGATAGTGAAGAGATTGGAGCTTCGATTGCAGAAGAATGCTGTTTAGGCAGATCCGACTGCATGGACTGGCTTTCGACGAATAGAGCTTTCATAGATTTCCGACAGAGGTCAATTTCTGTGTGACCACCTAGCGGGAAGTCCTTTGTTTTTAGGCAGAAAGGAACCAACAGATGCCGCACATCATATCTTGCATCTGCGCGAGAAAACATATGAAGAGAGGTTGCTAAGCATTTCTGGAAAGTATCGTGTCAGTATCTAAGCCAGTCAGTCAGAGACTAGAGGATGTCGAGGTGGTCAGTGATTTTCCAAGTGTCTTTCCGGAGGATGTTTCAGGCATTTTACCAGACCAAGATGTTGACTTCTCTATTTAGCTGATGCCGAGTACATTGTCGATTTCTAAGACACTATATCGTCTAGCACCTGCAGAGATGAAAGAGTTGAAGGATCAGATTCAGGATTTGCTGGACAAGGGTATATTCCCCCGCAGTTTTCTCCACGGTGCGCGCCAATACTGTTTGTGAAGAAGAAAGACGGCAGCATGCGACTCTGTATCGATTATAGAGAGTTGAACATGGTCACACTTAAAAAAAGTATCCTTTACCCATGATGGAAGACTTATTTGATCAACTTCAGGGATCATCAGTGTTTTCGAAGATAGATCTTCGATAAGGATACCACCAGCTGAAAGTGAGAGAGTCTGATGTGCACAAGACGGCTTTCAGGACGCGTTATGGGCACTAAGAGTTTATGGTGATGCCTTTCGGACCGACGAACGAGCCATTGATCTTCATGAATCTCATTAATCGCGTGTTTCACCCGTTTCTGGATCAATTTGTCACAGTTTTCATAGACGACATCCTGATCTATTCGAAGAGTAGAGAGGAGCAAGGTCAGCATTTGAGGACCACACTACAGACTTTACAGGACAGACGGTTCTATGCCAAGTTCAGCAAGTGTGAGTTCTGGCTAGACATAGTGGCATTTTTAGGCCACATCATTTCCCGAGATGGAGTCGAGGTTGATCCCAGCAAAGTTGAGGCAATCAGAGATTGGCCAGTGCCTAAGAGTGTGACAGAGATCCACAGTTTTTGGGGATTTGATGGGTACTATAGGAAGTTTATTTAGGACTTTTCTTCTATTGTGGTACCTATGACCAGCTTGACAAAGAAGAATGCCAAATTAATTTGGGGATCAGAGTACTAGGAAAGTTTTGAAAAACTGAAGCAAGAATTGACTTCAGCGCCAGTTCTACCGATGCTATCAGGGCAGGGAAAGTTTGTTCTGTATAAAGGTGCTTTGATTGTACAGTTGTCTGTATAGAGACCATTGCAGGCAGAGATTCAGATATTTGAGCTTGCAGTTTATGCTAGGGGCAATGCTACTAATCTATCTAACATGACAGTGCAGTCGACGCTGAGAGACAGGATTAGAGCAGGTGAGATTTCTGATGAGCAGTTACAGAGGGATGAGTCTAAGGGTTTGAGATTGCATTTTGTTGAGGATGGAATAGTCCGATACAGCGGCCGACTGTGGGTTCCAAGTGGCGGTTCACTGAGGGTAGACATTATGAAGGAAGCCCACAACACCCTTACTCCATTCACCTAGGGATTACGAAGATGTATAAGGATCTACAGTATAAGGTCTAGAAAATTCGAACTACGTATCCTGACTGCATGCAATCTAGGGTTTTCTAAAATATGTGTTTAATTAATTTTAATGCATTAAATGCATGATCAAGACATGAATAGGTGTTTTATTTCGTGGTTTGTTAGATTTCATGTTATAGAGCTTTTAGTAGTATTTCAAACTCGAACGAGGAACAAAGACCGGAGACAGTTAAGAAAAAATATTTTTATTAAATAATTATTTTTAATTATTTAGTATATGATGAATATATCTGAGATTTTCGAGCCTTTGTATGGTATTTTTACTCATATTTTAACTGGTATGAAAGATTTAGCAAGTCAGATAATTTTTAAGGGTTCGAGCAATATTTTCAAAAACATACCTAAAAAAAAAGTTTATGGGAGTATTTTTTGGCTTAATGGGAAAATTTTAATACATAAACAGCTTAAAATCCTACTTAACCTCATTATTTTTAATTAAGGACCCATTATACTAATTATTATAATTAACCCTACCCTCCGGACCCTAATTACAATTTGGCCGCCCCTTCTCTCCATTTCCAGCAACATTTCAAAATTACAACAGCAACTCTGCTTGGTTTTTCTTAAGGTTTTTCAAAGGAACTCTTCTCCGTCCCTCGGTGCCCGTTTTGCGGTATTATGTCGAAATATTCGAGCGTAAATACGCAAAAGCACACCATATACATCGTTTTTCTCATCATTCACATCAATATATGTCTATTTGTATGTTTTTGCATGAGAAATCTTAGACTATCATGTTGAATTGGATTTACACGATTTTGACACGAAATATGCAAACGTTTTGACATGTTACTCACGTTTTCCATTGCTCGTGTATAAGGGGCTGCTAGATCAAGACTTGTAAGGGCTGTACACATTCAGATCAAGGATGTCTAGGTGCTAGAGTCGGATCTGGATCGAGCCATGGGAGAGCAGATCGGATCTTAGGGTTTTGGTGATGGTTGGCCGATCGGGTGAGGAAAAGAAAAGGGTAAAGACTGCGTGGGTTTAATCAGGCCATGGTGCGGACCTTGGTGGGTGCAAGCCATGGTCTAGGGAGGCCAATCGTGGCTAGTCGTGAACCGAGGGTAGATCGGGAGGGCTTGTTCGAAGGAGGGCTCACTTAGGGCTTGATTGTATAGAACCATGAACGACCGCGTGCATGGGGCTATAGGCGTGGGCTAGGTCTGAAACGTCTGCCCTTTTTATTGCTTAAAAGTCTTAGGAAAATTATTATTATTATTTTTTAAAACCTAACATGAAGGCCGAATACATGAAATATTTTCATAAAATATTTTGCCCATTTTAAAATAACATCAACCAACTAGTATTTAAAATCCAAAGGAAATGGTCAAAAACATGAAATCGTCAACCGTTTTATCCCTAGACGTAAAATTTCTCGTTTTTAACATTTTCTTAATTTCATTGACTCTAGCATGTCTCAAATAATTATTTAAGCTTACATGAATTTTCTCATATTTTTATTTGGCCTAAATCGAGGACTTTTAATTTAATCTTTAAATATGACGTATTAATGCATTTTAATCCTGAATTAAACTAAACCTTAATATAAAATTTCCAAATTAAAAACTTAGACTTTTAATAATTATTTAAGCTTAAATATTATTTTCCGTAATTTTATAAAGTTTAAAACTAGGCATTTCAATTAACTCGTTAACTAGCGTTTCGTGCGGCGATTAAATCCAGAATAAATCCAAAACTCATTATTTTGATCCAAAATTTTAAACATAACATTTTTGAGATTTATTCTACCCTTCCAAGTCATGAGCCACACCTGTGGACCCATGGATTAAATTTTAGTCTTATTAATTTTGATTTTGACACCTTATCAAACACACAGAGCCATTTCTCGATTTACACGAGCCACGCCCGAGCCACCTTCGGCCAAACCTATCCAACCCATCTATGAACCCTACTGACCAACCCCAAGCCCAAGAACCAGCACCTAAGCCACACAATCACTCTTGAAAACTGTCCCTATTGCATGTGTTGTGTGTGCGTGAGTTTCATAGTTGCTCTAGGACTCCTAGTTAGCCTAGGACTCTACCAGCTGAGCCACCACCGAGACCAGCACACCCTATCCCTCCCTGGAACACACTCAGACCAATCCAAGCCCCTGGACATGAGCAGTAAACCATTGAAGCTTGACAGCAACCTCTCGCCTAACTTGCTGTCATGAGCTTGTGTTTGGCTCGAGCCATGTCAAGCCACCTTGCACCAACATATGACTAGCCCCTCTAGGAACCCTCTTGGACCTTTAGAACCCATAGGAACCAGCCCCAAACCAAAAACAAATCCCCCTTACCAACACCATGCAACGGCCGAGAGATACAAATTGCATGGACTCTAGTTTCATGCCCTAGGGACCTAGCCGACGCCCCAGCACCCAAACCAACCTATAGTGCACCTTCTTAGGACTCTATTGAGACAACCTAGCCCAGCCCGCGAGCCCTGGATCGAGCCCTCACTCCCCTGCAAGCCGCACAACCTCTGCACAAGTCTGAGCATGGTTCTCAAGGACTCCTCCCAGCCCTCTAACCCGAGTCCTAGCTTAGCTAGGACTCTACCCTAGACTCAACCAAGCCCCTGGCCATCCCTGAAGCCAAGCCCAAGCCAGCCCTCCCCTTAACGATGAACCCGATGCCATAAACCCTTGACAGCAACAAAACCGATTCTAGCATGCATGTGCTCGTGGTGCCGTGAGTTTGGGGTTATTATGACCATTAAACATCGATTAAAAACAACTCTTGATCCTAACCTTACATCGTGGCAGCCCCTTACAGGTGTAGAAAAATTTATTGGATGCAAAGTCATGAGTTTAACACCTATATGAGCAATAATCCGAAAAAAAAAGCAAAATAACTTCATGTTTTTCATGCACACAACTTTTGAAACGATATTATGACGTGATAGATGAGAAAAAGAGATGTATGGCGTGCCTTTGCGTTTTAAACGCACGAATAATCGTTGACGATGAAGAAAGGGCAAGAACCTTGGCTTTGAAACCCCTTGAACCTCACGAAAATCCTTCCCCAATTGTAGTGTGTGTGTGTGTGTGTGCCGTAACTTGAAGAGTTTGATATTGTATGGAGTGTGTGGTCGTGAAAATGAATATGAGTTGGGGAGGGTTTTTCATAATTTATATACTAATTAATCCCTTAAACAAGCTTAGGCCCCTTAAGAATGCAATTAGACCCATTAGTGCTTGATTAAGATTTAAGTAAAATATTATCATAGTTTTGTTTAAATAAATTTGTGAATTTATTAGTCGTGCAAAGGCCCTAGAACTTCTTGCTTGAAAATTTGCGGAAAATTAAAAATTTTCTTTTTAAAAGAACTTAAGTTGCCTCATTCATAAAATCACTGGTGAAACAAGTTCAATATTTCAAAATATTGCAGCGGAAGAAAATAATGTTTGCCAAAAATCACAATTTAAAAATATCCAACGACTAATAAAATGTTTGCGGAATAAAATAACAACTGCTGATCTGAGGTCCTCGGGTGCCACTACTGCCGACCCAAGCTGGCTCACTGATCCCCGCCCTCGGCCCTGGCCTCATCAGTACCTACAACAATCAAATCTAGTGAACCTAAAGACTCAGCATGCATATATCGCAGGTAACGAGTAAAACTGAAGTAAAATGTGCATGGGATAAAATATCATGTCATGAGGCATGGTGAAAATAATCTGTACTGAGCAATTATAATACGTGCATAACTGAACTGATAATCACAGTAAAAATGTTTGCTCCTTGAAGCCTGTACTGAAATAACTGGTAAAATTTTCTGTTGAGATTATGTTTTACGCCTGTGGCCACTGCACTAAGCTGAACTGATCGGTAACTAGCTACCGGGGAGGCTGAAACTGAACTGAGATGGCCGGTCACTGGCGACCGGGTGGTACCAAACTGAACTGATCGGTCACTGGCGACCGTATAAAATAACACTCCCACATAGTGAATGAACCACAAGCCATATCGCATAAATCTCAAAAATAATCATTTTCTATTTAATGCACGTAAAATAATTAACTGGCATAATGAAAATGTTCCGTAATTTTACCAACTGGATTGGATTGGTTCGTCCCCAGGCTCGCTGCAACCTAACTGTGCTATGAAAAATATGCAATAGCTTAAACATGACCAACTACGCAATTTACGTTCAAAAGATGCGACTATGATGCCTAATGACTTCGCATTTAATCATGACTCCGAGCCAACCTGAACCGACACCGAACCGACGTATATTCATGATTAAAATACGCTGAAAAATCATAAAATAATGCTCCTAAAATTATAGGGTCGAAATTTAGGTGGAATGGAGGCCAAAACACGAAACGCTCTTTCGAGAGTTAATTTGGCACATCGCACCGTAAATTCTCGTACGACCTCAAAAATGATCCGAATCACGAACGGTCAAAAACATGACCTTCCCAACTCAATGAGGCACTGTCTAGTCCAAGGCCATGGGCTAAAAGCCAACCAAGAACTCAAACAAGCCTTCTAAACGACACAGCAACTTGCTGTAAATTTCCAGCAGCTGCGCACCCGTGCGTCTTGTGTTGGTTTCGAGTCTATCGGCCATTGGGCGTGAACCACCGACCAGAGACTCTTACCAACATCCCAAGGAATGATTTTAACCATGGCTAAGGGCCCTAAGCCAGCCACAATCCGCGTCACACCATAACTCAACCGAAGGGTCCAACCGAGAGCATCTTGTATGCGTGTGTAGTGTTTTTCTTAGATCGATGTCTTGCGTCGTTCCAGTGGCCATTTGATTGACCATGGCACGATCTAGACATATAGGGGCATGGTATGAACCGTGGCTAAGGTCCATAGGCCAACCAAGATCCACACTAACCCAACCAACTCGTAATACATGTGCTGAAAAATGGAAGGGGCCGAAGGGTATAGGGGGCTGTTTTGATGTTTTGATTAAAAACCGATGAGCCATGGACCAAGCCACCAAAAGGGCGACTTAGTCACGTCTTAGACATTCTAGGAGAGTGATCCAACCATGGCTAAGAGCCCTTAGGGCAGCCAAGATCAGATCCAACCCCTTGACATAAAAACTGAAATTTCGAACACCAATCTGCGCCTATGGGAAACTTGCTGGCATTTCGGTTTTCCAGCAAGCATGGGGGCTGAATGAAAGGGCCAACATGGTCCTATTGCATCCTATTACATGTCTAGGAGTCGCCTTGGGAGCCTCGAGTCGAACCAATCACCTGAAACTCACAAACCAAGAAAAACGTGAAGCTTGCCAAGGAATATCAAAAATTCTGCATGTGTTGTTTCAAAATGTTTTGACATGTATCTCGGTTTTTGCTTGATAAAACATGATCATATACTGAAAAATAATTGATAATATGACTTGATTGAGGTTTGAAAGAAATCTAGACATGCCTGGTTTCGTTTCGAAAGAAAACGAACGAAACGACGACGACGCGGCACGGAAGAGGTGGAGCGCTTCTCTTGTTTCTTGCTCTCGATTTTTCTTCCCTTGCTTCCTACTGAATTCCCACGGTTTTCCTCTCTCAAAAACACTCTGAATTTCGTGACTAAGGGAGGGGGAATGATGGTTAGGAGAGTGAGGGGGATAGGTGCAAGATATAAGGAAAGATATCAAGACTAAGTCTCCTAAATTTGAATTTTGAATTATGGTTTGATATCAAATGAGTTGGTGGATGCTTCTAGGAGGTAGTGGCCGATTTATGCTTGTTTTCTAGTCTAGGATATGTCCATTAATTAATTAAATTGTGCTCCCCAAAAATCCTAGAATTATCCTACTAATTACATGCAAAGAATTGGTCAAAGTTGATGAGTTGGCAAATGAATCTTCTAGCAATTAAGGGTGGCCGAAAATGCATGATAAATGGTAGGGGGAAATTGATTATCTAGTAAATTAATAACCCTTAAAAAAAACTTTACTAATCCTTTAATTAATTTGGTGAGCTAACCCTTTAATTATGCAACTTAAATGAGCTTATTTTCTACTCACCTCAAGTAACTTAAATTAAATCCTCAAAACATCCTTACTAACTTAAATGAACTTACTTGCTAGCTAAATTAACTTCTGGAAATATTTTCTGGATCTTAAATTCTATCTCAAAACTCCAACTCCGGTCCGGCCTCACTGAAATAACTGAAATGCTAAAAATCAAACTACTGAACTGAAATAATGAATAATTAATTTCAAATAAATGCATTTAAAATAATCATGCAATGAAGTCAATTAAATTTAGAAATCTAGAATTATGCATGGCTTATACGTCTACTGATTTACGGGTTCTACAATCCTTCCCCCCTTAAAAGAAATTTCGTCCTCGAAATTAGAACTCACCGAATAACTCGGGGTATCGACTTTTCATCTCCGGCTCAGACTCCCACGTAGCTTCCTCCTCAGAATGGTTGAGCCATTTGACTTTGACTCGCTTAACAAGCTTGTTCCGAAGTTTTTTCTCCTGTCTGTCTAGGATCTTCACGGGTCTCTCCTCATAAGATAAGTTCGGAGTAAGCTGCAACGGCTCGAAATTCAGCACATGCGAAGGGTTCGCCATGTACTTTCTCAGCATGGAGACGTGAAAGACATTGTGTACTCCGGCCAGATTCGGCGGAAGAGCCACACGATAAGCAAGCGTCCCAACTCTGTCAAGGATCTCAAACGGTCCATTGAATCTCGGACTGAGCTTCCCTTTCTTCCCAAATCTCATGACACCCTTCATAGGTGCCACTTTCACGAAGACATGATCGCCCACTGCAAACTCTAAGTCTCTCCTCCGCTGATCGGCATAACTCTTCTGTCGGCTCTGAGCAGTCCTCATCCTATCACGGATCTTGACTACAACATCTGCTGCCTGCTGAACAATCTCTGGTCCCAACTCTGCTCTCTCTCCTACTTCATCCCAATGAATAGGAGATCTGCACTTGCGGCCATACAGTGCTTCATACGGAGCCATACCAATCGAAGACTGGAAGCTGTTGTTGTAGGTGAACTCAACCACTGGCAAGTTCGTCTCCCAACTCCCTGAGAAATCGATGACGCAAGCGCGAAGAAGATCCTCCAAAATCTGAATAACTCGCTCCGACTGCCCATCGGTATGCGGATGGAAAGCTATGCTAAACAGCAACTTCGTACCCAAAGTCGAATGCAAGATCTTCCAAAATGAGGAAGTGAATCTGAGATCTCTGTCGGATACGATCGAAACTAGAATACCATGGAGTCGGACTATCTCTCGGATATACAGCTCTGCATACTAAATCATGGTGAAAGTCGTCTTAATAGGCAAGAAGTGCGCTGATTTGGTAAGACGATCTACAATCACCCAAATAGCATTCGATCTCCTGGCTGACTTCGGCAATCCGGTCACAAAATCCATGGTAACATTCTCCCACTTCCACTCGGGAATAGGGCGAGGCTTGAGCAAACCTGCTGGTCTCTGATGCTCGGCCTTCACTAACTGGCAAGTCAGGCACTCGGATACAAAACTCCTGATGTCCTTCTTCATCCCTGGCCACCAATACAACAGCTGCAGATCTTTGTACATCTTCGTACTCCCAGGGTGAATAGAGTACGGGGACGTATGGGCCTCTGATAAGATGTCTGCTCGGATAGAATCACTACTAGGAACCCATATCCTATCTCGGTATCTCACAATACCGTCGCTGACTGTATACAAGACACTGACCTTGGCTTCATCTCTCTTCTTCCACTGTGCCAACTGCTCATCTGCGGCCTGTCCACTGCGAATACGGTCCAAAAGGGAAGACTGAATGGTCAAGGTAGATAGACGAGGAACTCTACCTCGAGGATAAGTCTCAAGATCAAACCTCTGCATCTCAATCTGAAGAGGTTTCTGAATCTTCAAGTGAGCCATCACTGGGACTTTCCTGCTCAAAGCATCCGCAACTACATTAGCTTTACCCGGGTGGTAGCTAATGTCACAATCGTAGTCTTTCACAAGCTCCAACCAACGCCTCTAACGCATGTTCAGCTCCTTCTGCGTAAAGAAATACTTGAGGCTCTTATGGTCGGTAAAGATCTGACACTTCTCTCCATACAGATAGTGCCTCCAAATCTTCAAAGCAAAAACTACGGCCGCTAACTCCAGATCATGGGTAGGGTAATTCTTCTCGTGGATTTCAGCTGTCGAGAAGCATACGCTATCACTCTCCCATGCTGCATCAAAACTGCACCTAAACCAAGCTTCGAAGCATCGGTATACAGAACAAACTCACCAGATCCTGACGGTACAGCCAAAACGGGTGTTGAGATAAGAGCTTGCTTCAAAGTATCGAAGCTCTTCTGACACTCTTCGCTCCACACAAATTTCACATTTTTCTTGGTCAGTGCTGTGAGTGGAACGGCAATGGATGAGAATCCCTGAATGAACTTTCTGTAATATCCTGCCAACCCAAGAAAACTGCGGATCTCGGATGCATTCTGAGGCACAACCCAATCTCTGACTGCTGCAACTTTCGCCGGGTCTACCTCAATGCCAGTGCTAGAAACAATGTGGCCCAAGAACGCCACCTTCTCTAACCAGAATTCGCACTTACTGAACTTTGCGAATAGTTTGTGCTTCTGCAATGTATGTAACACTGTGGTCAGATGTCTGCAGTGCTCCTCCCGGCTCTTGGAGTAGACGAGAATGTCATCTATGAACACTATCACAAACTGGTCGAGGTACGGCTGAAATACGCTATTCATTAGATCCATGAAGATCGCTGGCGCATTCAGCAGACCGAACGGCATCACTAGGAACTCGTAGTGGCCATAACGAGTTCTGAATGCAGTCTTGGAAACATCAACATCTCTCACCCTCAACTGGTGATAACCAGAACGCAGATCAATCTTGGAGAAAATCAAAGCTCCGTGCAACTGGTCAAACAGATCCTCAATCCTCGGCAGTGGGTATTTGTTCTTCACTGTAACGCTGTTCAACTCCCGATAGTCAATGCAAAGCCTCATCGAGCCATCCTTCTTCTTCACAAATAAAACCGGCGCGCCCCATGGAGAAAAGCTCGGGCGAATGAACTCCTTGTCGAGAAGTTCCTGAATCTGCTTCTTAAGCTCTGCCATCTCTGTCGGTGCTAGTCGATACGGCGCTTTGGATATCGGAGCCATACTTGGCATAAGCTCAATGGAGAACTCTACCTCTCTCTCAGGTGGCATACCAGAGACGTCTTCGGGAAAAACGTCTAAGAAATCTTTGACAATCGGAACATCTGAGGCTGAATGGCTGGGTTCCTCTGGGACAGATAAAAAGGTCGCTAGAAATGCCCGACACCCTCTATGCATGAGTTCCTAACCTGAACATACGGAATAATGCGCGGTAAAGGAAAGTACCTGTCCGGCTCAAATAAGAACTGCTCCATTCCAGGCGGTCGGACAAGAACAGATCTCCGCTGGAAGTCTATCAACACTCTGTTCTTCAATAGCCAGTCCATCCCTAGGATGATGTCAAATTCTAGCATCGGTATCACGATCAGATCCGCATAAACAAGATTACCGTGCAGCTCAAGGTCTATATCTCGGATAACATTTGTAGCTGCCATCTCCTCGCCTGACGGCAACACTACTGAAAAGGCTGTATCTAGCCCAATGGTCTGGATCTTGAGAAAGTTTGCAAAGACCTCCGAAATAAATGAGTGAGTGGCCCCTGAATCTATCAAGGCCTTGGTAGTGGAACCAGATATAAAAATTCTCCCTGAAAGATCGGAACTCTAAGTTGAATCCCACTACAAGATCTAAACTTATAGACATGCAAAGGTCAAGGTTCCTCTAGCTTAATTCCTCCGAAATAAATCTGAGTAGAGCATGCAATCCTATAACAGTTCTAAGTTCAAAAATCTAAATCCCGATTCCCAAAATGCTGAAATTCGAATAATAACTTAAAGTTTAAAGGTACCTGTCAACAACATAGTCTCCGGGTTGGTTTCCACGGCATGGAGAGCAAAAACTCTGCCTTGGGTAGGCAGATTCCTCTGAGGGCACTAAAGCAACATGTGGTCTGGACTACCATACTTAAAACACTTTCCTGAGCCAGCCATACATGCTCCAGGATGGCGACGTGAGCACCTGGGACAGACTGGGTGCTCCTGAGTCCTCGGGGCTGGGCGTCCCCGCTGTTGCTGCTGCTGGCCTCGGTTCCTGGGCGGTCCATGAAAAGGCCTCTTATTCTGCTGCTGATGCTGATGAGGAAGAGGGCGGTGCGGTGCCTGGACTGGGCGGTTGCCCTGGCGATCCCTCTCGATATCCCGCAGATCCTGCTCTGTGGCTAGGGCTTTGGAGACAGCAATCTCATAAGTAGCAGGGTCAGATACCCTAACATCCCGGCGCAAGATCGGCCGTAAACCCACTAGGAAGTGCATCAACTTAGCTCTGGCATCATTCGCGATCAGGGGCACAAAGTGACAGCCCCTCTCGAACTTACGGATAAACTCCGTAACCGTCATATCCCCCTGTCTCAGGCTCATGAACTCGGTGGTCAGCCGGGTACGAACCTCCTCAGCAAAATACTTGGAATAGAAAACCTCCGTAAAGCGGGTCCAAGAAAGTGTAGCCAAGGTCAGGGCTACCGAAGCTCCTTCCCACCATAAGCGGGCGTCTCAAGAAAACAGATAGGTGGCACATCGGACTCGCTCGGCGTCTCCCAGCTCCATAAACTCAAAGATGACCTCGAGGGATTTGATCCATCCCTCGGCAACCATGGGTTCAGATGTCCCAGAGAATTCCTTCGGGCGCATCTTCATGAATCGCTCATAAACAGCCTCGGGCCCTGTCGGCCTGGCTGCGGCTGCGGCTGCGGCATTGCCCCCCTCAAACTGTGCGAAGAACTGTGCCATCCCAGCTAACATCTGGGCACTCATGTCCGGTGGGGGCGGTGGAGGAGGTGGTAGGTCTCCCTCCGGTCTACGCTCCTCCCTGTCCTCTCGGCGAGGCTCCTCCTCTCTGTTGCGCTCTAAAATGCGTCTAGGGGGCATACTGTTCCAACATAACCCATACGTAACTAACATGCATAATTCCATAATTTATTTTAAATGAACACTGAAGTACTGAAAATCTGGAAGCATGCTGACAAAATAATTCATGCTTTAACTGAAATGCTGAACAAAATGCTGAACTGAAAAACTTACAGACCGAAGACGTGGCTTCGTGAGCTTCTCGCGGTCAGTAGTAGTGAAACCCTATACAGAACCTGGCTCTGATACCAATTGCAAAGGCCCTAGAACTTCTTGCTTGAAAATTTGCGGAAAATTAAAAATTTTCTTTTTAAAAGAACTTAAGTGGCATCATTCATAAAATCACTGGTGAAACAAGTTCAATATTTCAAAATATTGCAGCGGAAGAAAATAAAGTTTGCCAAAAATCACAATTTAAAAATATCCAACGACTGATAAAATGTTTGCGGAATAAAATAACAACTGCTGCTCTGAGGTCCTCGGGTGCCACTACTGCCGACCCAAGCTGGCTCACTGATCCCCGCCCTCGGCCCTGGCCTCATCAGTACCTACAACAATCAAGTCTAGTGAGCCTAAAGACTCAGCATGCATATATCGCAGGTAACGAGTAAAACTGAAGTAAAATGTGCATGTGATAAAATATCATGTCATGAGGCATGCTGAAAATAATCTGTACTGAGCAATTATAATACGTGCATAACTGAACTGATAATCACAGTAAAAATGTTTGCTCCTTGGAGCCTGTACTGAAATAACTGGTAAAATTTTATGTTGAGATTATGTTTTACGCCTGTGGCCACTGCACTAAGCTGAACTGATCGGTAACTGGCTACCGAGGAGGCTGAAACTGAACTGAGCGGACCGGTCACTGGCGACCGGGTGGTACCAAACTGATTTGATCGGTCACTGGCGACCGTATAAAATAACACTCCCACATAGTGAATGAACCACAAGCCATATCGCATAAATCTCAAAAATAATCATTTTCTATTTAATGCACGTAAAATAATTAACTGGCATAATGAAAATGTTCCGTAATTTTACCAACTGGATTGGATTGGTTCGTCCCCAGGCTCGCTGCAACCTAACTGCGCTATGAAAAATATGCAATAGCTTAAACATGACCAACTACGCAATTTACGTTCAAAAGATGCGACTATGATGCCTAATGACTTCGCATTTAATCATGACTCCGAGCCAACCTGAACCGACACCGAACCGACGTATAGTCATGATTAAAATACGCTGAAAAATCATAAAATAATGCTCCTAAAATGATAGGGTCGAAATCTAGGTGGAATGGAGGCCAAAACACGAAACGCTCTTTCGAGAGTCAATTTGGCACATCGCACCGTAAATTCTCGTACGACCTCAAAAATGATCCAAATCACGAACGGTCGAAAACATGACCTTTCCAACTCAATGAGGCACTGTCTAGTCCAAGGCCATGGCCTAAAAGCCAACCAAGAACTCAAACGAGCCTTCTAAACGACACAGCAACTTGCTGTAAATTTCCAGCAGCTGCGCACCCGTGCGTCTTGTGTTGGTTTCGAGTCTATCGGCCATTGGGGCGTGAACCACCAACCAGAGACTCTTACCAACATCCCAAGGAATGATTTGAACCATGGCTAAGGGCCCTAGGCCAGCCACAATCCACGTCACACCATAACTCAACCGAAGGGTCCAACCGAGAGCATCTTGTATGCGTGTGTAGTGTTTTGCTTAGATCGATGTCTTGCGTCGTTCCAGTGGCCATTTGATTGATCATGGCACGATCTAGACATATAAGGGCATGGTATGAACCATGGCTAAGGGCCATAGGCCAACCAAGATCCACACTAACCCAACCAACTCGAAATACATGTGCTGAAAAATGGAAGGGGCCGAAGGGTATAGGGGGCTGTTTTGATGTTTTGATTAAAAACCGATGAGCCATAGACCAAGCCACAAAAAGGGCGACTTAGTCACGTCTTAGACATGCTAGGGGAGTGATCCAACCATGGCTAAGAGCCCTTAGGGCAGCCAAGATCAGATCTAACCCCTTGACATAAAAACTGAAATTTCGAACACCAATCTGCGCCTATGGGAAACTTGCTGTCATTTCGGTTTTCCAGCAAACATGGGGGCTGAATGAATGGGCCAACATGGTCCTAATGCGTCCTATTACGTGTCTGGGAGTCGCCTTGGGAGCCTGGAGTCGAACCAATCACCTGAAACTCACAAACCAAGAAAAACATGAAGCTTGCCAAGGAATATAAAAAATTCTGCATGTGTTGTTTCAAAATGTTTTGACATGTATCTCGGTTTTTGCTTGATAAAACATGATCATATACTGAAAAATAATTTATAATATGACTTGATTGAGGTTTGAAAGAAATCTAGACATGCCTGGTTTCGTTTCGAAAGAAAACGAACGAAACGACGACGGCGCGGCACGGAGGAGGTGGAGCGCATCTCTTGTTTCTTGCTCTCGATTTTTCTTCCCTTGCTTCCTACTGAATTCCCACGGTTTTCCTCTCTCAAAAACACTCTGAATTTCGTGACTAAGGGAGGGGGAATGATGGTTAGGAGAGTGAGGGGGATAGGTGCAAGATATAAGGAAAGATATCAAGACTAAGTCTCCTAAATTTGAATTTTGAATTATAGTTTGATATCAAATGAGTTGGTGGATGCTTCTAGAAGATAGTGGCCGATTTATGCTTGTTTTCTAGTCTAGGATATGTCCATTAATTAATTAAATTGTGCTCCCCAAAAATCCTAGAATTATCCTACTAATTACATGCAAAGAATTGGTCAAAGTTGATGAGTTGACAAATGAATCTTCTAGCAATTAAGGGTGGCCGAAAATGCATGATAAATGGTAGGGGGAAATTGATTATCTAGTAAATTAATAACCCTTAAAAAAAACTTTACTAATCCTTTAATTAATTTGGTGAGCTAACCCCTTAATTATGCAACTTAAATGAGCTTATTTTCTACTCACCTCAAGTAACTTAAATTAAATCCTCAAAACATCCTTACTAACTTAAATGAACTTACTTGCTAGCTAAATTAACTTCTGGAAATATTTTCTGGATCTTAAATTCTATCTCAAAACTCCAACTCCGGTCCGGCCTCACTGAAATAACTGAAATGCTAAAAATCAAACTACTGAACTGAAATAATGAATAATTAACTTCAAATAAATGTATTTAAAATAATCATGCAATGAAGTCAATTAAATTTAGAAATCTAGAATTATGCATGGCTTATACGTCTACTGATTTACGGGTTCTACAAGTCGGGTTGCCAAAACGTTCGCGTTTTTGTTAAAAATCCAACACCGATAAAAATTACGTCCCGTCATATAAATTCACCTAAAAACCCTTAATTTCAAAAATATGAAAAAAAATCAACCATATTTTAATCAATTAAAATAACTGTTTAATAAAAATATTTTACGTTTTTCAGCCATCGATCTCCGTTCCTCGATCGCAACTTGAATATTCCTTTAAAAATACATTTTAATGCAACCATGTAGAAAAATATTTTTTAAACATATAAATATGGACAAAATAATTAATTTATGCAATTAAAACAATTACTTAAAATAAAAGAGAATTTAATAATTGCATTTATGTGGTTCGCGTGGACCTTCAAATTTTCGGGGCGTTACAATCTTCCCCCTTAAATTGAATTTCGTCCTCGAAATTCGCTTATCGTTAATAACCCAAAGTTTAGACTTAGTTCTAGTATCCCAAAAATTCACGCTTGCGCTGCGCTACACTGATCAAACTTAAGTTCTAGAATGTCCTTACGTCTCCTTGATCCCAATTAATTTTACATTCTAAATCCTTATTTTCGAATTGCAACTTAAAAGACCCATAATGACTTAGTGTTGTTACTATTATAACCTCGAATTTCAACTTTCCTTAAAATTCCCAATATAAAAAGATGGATGACCATATTTATCTTATATTACTTTCCTTATTTTATACCCAAAATATTTAACAACTCATCATATTTCAACCTTAAAATCCCAAACGCATCCGCTAACGCTTAGATTTTCAAGCCTAATATTAGTTCATCCTTAAAAATCCTTGATTAACATTCCTTATAACGTTATAATCAAAAGATCCCAAGGTTTTAAATATTCTTAAAAATCTAAATCATCGGAAACTCTTATCAATTAACCCATTCAATTCTCCCTTATTGTTAAACTAGTTCCCAAATTCCTTAAAAATTGCAAAAATTAATTCTTAATTTTCCTCAAAAATTATCCAATTGGTCCTTACTTTCAAAATTTCTACAGTTAATCCATGAGTTCTTGGCATTCTTAATTTCCTTCTACATGTTTCCCATAATATAATTTCAATAAATTTAAACTTATTTACCGAAAAATCAATTCCTATAACCAATCTTATCTTTCATCAAACTTAAAATCCCAATTTATATATTTTCTTACTTCCAAAGATCATCGCAGTCATCAAATCCTTATTACTTACGTCTAATTCCCAAAATTAATTCAACTAGTAACCATGAATCATCAGTATTTTCTTAGATCCCAAAAGCATTTATAATATTCATGATTAGCTTATGGCCCAAAAAGTAGAATGTCAATACTAAAACCAAAAAATCAACATAGTCCAATTCCACCACAAAACCAACAAACATTAAAATCAAATAAATTCTTATTTCATATCACGTATAAAAATTCTAGAGCATATAAAACATTTATCATCATAAAGCTATTAAACATGTGACATAATAATATAATTAATGTATTTATGCTGGTAACATCATATTAAATCATATAAAGCACGTAAAACTTACAAGTTGAGGCTTGATGACTGATCTTTTCGGCGCTGATGGTGGCACAACCTTTTACAGAACCTTTGTTCTGAAACCAACTGAAACGTTTGTCCTTTTTATTGCTTAAAAGTACTAGGAAATTTATTTATTTATTTTTTTAAACCTAACATGAAGGCCGAATACATGAAATATTTTCATAAAATATTTTGCCCATTTTAAAATAACATAAACCAACTAGTATTTAAAAATCCAAAGGAAATAGTCAAAAACATGAAATCGTCAACCGTTTTACCCCTATACGTAAAATTTCAGGTTTTTGACATTTTCTTAATTTCATTTAATCTAGTATGTCCCAATAAAGCACGTAAAACTTACATGAATTTTCTCATATTTTTATTTGGCTAAATCAAGGACTTTTAATTTAATATTTAAATATGACGTATTAATGTATTTTAATTCCGAATTAAACCAAACCTTAATATCAAATTTCCAAATTAAAAACTTTGACTTTTAATAATTATTTAAGCTTAAATATAATTTTTCGTAATTTTATAAAGCTTAAAACTAGGCATTTAAATTAACTCGTTAATTAGCATTTCGTGCCGCGATTAAATACCGAATAAATCCAAAACTCATTATTTTGATCCCAAATTTTAAACATAATATTTTTAAGATTTATTCTACCCTTCCGAATCATGAGCCACACCCGTGGACCCATGGACACAATTTTAGTCTTATTAATTTTGTTTTTGACACCTTATCAAACACACCGAGCCATCTCTCGATTTACTCGAGCCACGCCCGAGCCACCTTGAGCCAAAACCTAGCCAACACATCTATGAACCCTACTGACCAGCCCCAAGCCGAAGAACCAGCCCCTAAGCCGCTCAATCACTCCTAGAAACTGACCCCATTACATGTGCTGTGTGTGCGTGAGTTTCATAGTTGCTCTAGGACTCCTAGTTAGCCTAGGACTCTACCGGCTGAGCCACCACCGAGACCAGTACACCCTAACCCTACCTGGACCACGCCCAAACCATACCCAGACCAATCCAAGCCCTTGGACGTGAGCACCAAACCACTGAAGCTTGACAGCAACCTCTCGCCTAACTTGCTGTCATGAGCTTCTCCCCCATGTTTTTGTGTTTGGCTCGAGCCATGTCAAGCCACCCTGCACCAAATTATGACCAGCCCCTCTAGAAACCCTCCCAGACCCTTAGAACCCATAGGAACCAGCCCCAAACCAAAAACGAAGCCCCCTTACCAACACCATGCAACGGCCGAGAGATGTAAATTGCATGGACTCTAGTTTCATGCACCAAGGGACCTAGCCGACGCCCCAGCACCCAAACCAACCTCTAGTGCACCTTCTTAGGACCCTATTGAGACACCCTAGACCAGCCTGCGAGCCCTGGACCGAGCCTTCACTCCCCTGCAAGCCGCGCAACCTTTGCACAAGTCTGCGCATGGTTCTCGGGTAGGAGTCCTTGTGTGTAAGGACTCCTCCCAGCCCTCTAACCCGAGTCCTAGCTTGGCTAGGACTCTACCCTAGACTCAACCAAGCCCCTGGCCTGCTCTGAACCCAAGCCCAAGCCAGCCCTCCCCTTAACCATGAACCCGATGCCATAAACCTTTGACAGCAACAAAATCGATTCCAGCATTTGCTCGTGGTGCCGTGAGTTTGGGGTAATTAGGACCTTTAAACATTGATTAAAAACAACTCTTGATCCTAACCTTACATCATGGCAGCCCCTTACAGGTGTAGAACAATTTATTGGATGCAAAGTCATGAGTTTAACACCTATATGAGCAATATTCCGAAAATAAAGGAAAATAACTTCATGTTTTTCATGCACACAACTTTTAAAAACGATATTATGACGTGATAGATGGGAAAATGAGATGTTTGGCGTGCCTTTGCGTTTTAAACATACGAATAATCGTTGAAGATGAAGAACGAGCAAGAAGCTTGGCTTTGAAACCCCTTGAACCTCACGAAAATCCTTCCCCAATTGTGGTGTGTGTGTGCCGTAACTTGTAGAGTTTGATATTGTATGGAGTGTGTGGTCGTGAAAATGAATATGAGTTGGGGAGGGTTTTTCATAATTTATATACTAGTTAATCCCTTAAACAAGCTTAGGCCTATTAAGAATGCAATTAGACCCATTAGTGCTTGATTAAGATTTAAATAAAATATTATAATAGTTTTGTTTAAATAAATTTGTGAATTTATTAGTCGGGTTGCCAAAACGTTCGCGTTTTTGTTAAAAATCCAACACCGATAAAAATTACGTCCCGGCATATAAAATCATCTCAAAACCCATATTTTCAAAAATATGAAAAACCATCAACCATATTTTAAACAATTAAAATAATTATTTAATAAAAACATTTTACGTTTTTCAGCTCTTGGTCTCCGTTCCTCGATCGCAACTTAAATATTTCTTTAAAAATACATTTTAATGCAACCATGTAGAAAAATATATTTTAAACATGCAAATATGCACAACATAATGAATTTATGCAATTAAAACAATTACTTAAAATACAAGAGAATTTAATAATTGCATGCATGTGGTTCGCGTGGACCTTCAAATTTTCGAGGCGTTACAATGTCAGTCCAGGAGGGTCTAGTGGGGGGCTAGGAAGGGTTGGTTTGGGTCTGGTCCAAGGTAGTTTAGCCTAGGGTCGAGAATTCGAAGGGTGGATGAAACTAGGGTTAGAGCAACTTGGTTCCAAAATTTTCCAGCAAGGTGCAACAGAGTTTAGGGGGTTCTAAATGGCTGGGATTTTGTTGTTTAGGGGCTGATAGGGTGTGATTAAATCATGGTTAATATTTGGGAAAGTTTGGTTATGTTTCGGGTTGATTCAGGTTAAAATCGGAACCACGATCCAAATTTTAAAACAAATCGTGAAAGTTAATGAATGGGCTCGAGTTTACGTCTAGGAAATGGTTATAAATATGTTTTGAGGTGTTTGAATAAGTTTGGTTGTCTTTGGGTCAAAATTTTGAGGTGCTGGATAAAATGGTCAATTAGGTTTCAAAGGGCAAAATGGTCATTTTGCACCCGACATTTTGCCCCTGGGTCGAGTTAGCAGTACTGGCAGTGCGCTGATCACAAAAATTTGCATGTGTAAAATGTATATGTTTATTATTAACATGAATTTTATAAAAATACGAAAAATACATTCCATGCTTGGTTTTAAGAAAATATACGTGTATGCATGAATTTTATAATTGATGAATACGATGACATGTTTGAAGAAGGTGAGTTGGTTGTGACTAATACAAACACGAACACGAACGTTCACAACCTTACCACTTCGAAGGTTAATAACAGATACCAGTTCCATCGGTTGAGTTCCAGAAGTTCCAGTTTGTGAATGATGATCCTTGGGATTAGGCTGTGGTTGTGAAGGAAATTTACCTTTTTCATGAACATTAAGTGCAGATGCAAATTTAGCAAGAGTATCTTTCAAATATGTCATGGTTTGAGCAATTTGAGTATTGATAGACTATTTCTTTGCAATGAAAAAATTCAATATATCTTCCAAGTTCCTTTTAGGTGGAGAAACATAAGGTGCATAATTTTGAAAATTTTGTTGATTTTGGAAATATGGTTGTGAAAATTGTGTAGCATTATCATTCCTCCAACTAAAAATTTGGATGATTTCGCCAACCTGGATTGTAATTTTGAGAAAATGGTTCAAAATTTGGCCTTTTGAAATTGTTCAAAACATTGTCTTGTTCATGGAGACATTCTTTAAAAGAGGGTAAGGTGTGACTATCTTTTGTAGATTGATCACTTGTATCACAGATGTGACACGCAATTTTTGAACAGATTTTAATTGACAATTCTTTTTCAATTCAAGTGCCTCAACTTTTCTTGCTAAAGAGGTAAATCTAGCTTGGAGATCATGTTCATCTTTGAGGGTGTACATACCTCCACCAGTTGTGGGAGATTGAATTTTGTTTGATGGTTCGATTGTACCTATAGTATCCCAATTTTGAGCACTTTCAGCTAATGAATCGAGATACTCAATTGCCTCGTTTGGATCTTTATCTTCAAATTTTCCATTACACATAAATTCAACCATTTACCTATCTTTAGGTGTTAAGCCTTCATAAAATTGAGAAACAACTCTCCAAATTTCAAAATCATGATGTGGACAAAGATTAAGCAATTCTTTGTATCTATCCCAACACTGATAAAAATTTTCTCAGTGTTTTTGAGTGAAAGTGATGATTTGCCTTTTGAAAGAATTTGTCCGGTGAGATGGAAATTTTTTTTTCAAAAATCGTTGTTGCAATTCATCCCAAGTTCGAATGGATCTCGATCAAAGATTTTGTAGCCAAGTTTTAGCTTTATCATTTAAAGAAAAAGGAAAAAGTTTAAGTCGAATGGTGTTCATGCTACAATTTAAATCATTATATGTGTTGCACACTTCTTCAAACTCTCGCAAATGCATGTATGGATTTTCAGAATCTAAGCCATGAAAGTTGGGTAAAAGTTGGATAATACCAGGCTTAAAATTGAAATGAGGTGCATCAGGGTGAAAAACTAGACAAGAAGGTGCACTACTATGTGTAGGATTCATGTGATCTCTAAGTGTTCTTCATCTATCATGATCATGTTGAGATTGAATTTCATCTTCATTTTCTTGAATGGGTTCTTCCGCCATGTTTTGTAAAAATAAAGGTTTATTTCGAATGAGTCGACCACTAAGTGTACGTGACCAACTGCTCATGCAAATGCAAAAAAAAAAAACACACAAAAGCAATAAAAATTCAAATAAAGAAAAACAAACTATAAACAAAATACAATAGACTTGAAATTAAATTATACTTCCCCGGAAATCGCGCCAAAAATTTGTTGCGACTTTGATTGTTGCACTCCCAAGAGCAGGTTGTCCACAAGTAGTATAATTGGTGAGTCCGAGTATCGTATCCACATAGAAGCTAAGGTATCTTTATGTTTTTGTTTTTGTTTTTTTTCGTTTAATTGTTTTAATCTTTAATTGATAATTTTTAATTGTTCAAATTTTAATTTAATTAGTTGAGATTAAAGGACTCACTCTTGGTATTTTAATAAAGTTAACATTAATGAACATTATTGAAATGCGGATTTCAAAAAATTGTTCCAATATATTAAATAATTATATTTATATTATGTTATATATTATTATCTTAAAAGTATATATACCAAAACTTATAAATGTTTTCAAGTATTTATTGTACTATATATATATTTGTAAATACTAAATAAAGGTTCTAACCTTAAATGGTTGGTAAAACAAACTAACATTTAAATGATACCAAGAAATTAATATTATGATATATTCATATATAATAAATCAATGCATCCACATTAAATGGTTGGTAATACCAAACAAACATTTAAATAGTTCTAAGAATTTAGTGTAAAATATAGCAACAATAAATCAAAACTCCCACTTAAAAGTAGGGTATAATAATGCTTAAAGAAATAAATATAACATAAACAATAAATAAAGATTAAATAATATAAAATATAGATTCTTAGCTTTTAATAACCTTATTATCATGCCAAGAGTTTCACCTTTTCATCGCAACTTTGGGAAGTTAGCTCCTCATTATTCAAAGTGTAAAACATTGAATATGAAATTAACATGGTAATTATATTTAAATGAAGAAAAAAAAGAAAAAAAAGAGAGAAATATTATGAACTCAAAGATTTGTTCATAAAATGAGGGATATCTCAATACATTACAATGCACCCCTATTTATAGCCAAATTTGGGGAGACAACCACAAATAAAATTTTTTTTTACACAAAAGTCTTCATTGATGTTCCAAGAAATTATATTTTAATACACATCACTTTTGAAAATCTTCCCATCCGAATTTTCTTCTCCACATAAAACAAAACATGTAGATATCTGAGTTGTTTGAATTGTGGTATTTTTTTAACCATTTGACCAAGTAATTTGAGAGATATGGTCAAAATGCTAGAGCATGGTAAAACAGCCACTTCTTTGGTAACTTTATTTGTTGCTTAATATGATCCCACTTGTGAGAAGATTTTTATCTCATGCTTGCCACCAATATTGTAGATATTAACATCAACTTTCTACAGGTCCAAGAATCATCTTAATCCCATTTAGAACGCCAATGTTATTCTTGTTTTATCGAACATGTAAAAAATAGTAAAAAGTTATAATTACACAACAACTTATATTTTATACAATTTATTATAAAACATATAATATTTAAACATTTAATAAAACAATAAATATAAATTTATATTATAAAACATTTAATTAATATATAATTTTTATCTATCAATAAATCTTAGAACGCCCTGTGATTGTTTTTGAACACACGATGCCCAAGCAAAAATTTTTTTTTAACTTCCACTGCGTCTTGGGTGCGAGAATACGATGTCCCAACATCTCACACGCACAATATTTTTCGGCCATGAAGAAAAAGGAGATTTTCCGGCCATCTCTATTTTTGAAGAGCAAGTCTCGGTCAAATACTTCATTTTGAATCAAAAGATGTCACAACTTTATGAATAAGAATTATGCAAAACTCGGTTTAAAATCTGATTGAGAATCAAGAACATGACTTGGCCACTTTTGATTGGGAATAAAGAAAAGTCACGGCCTACAAAAATTTCTTCGAGAGAGAAAAATTCGGCTAGTGTATATCGTCGAAAGTCGACGATTTTGTCTCGGCGTCAAATTTTTCCTACCACAAATTAGAAAATGAATATTGTTTTCAATCGTAGACCTGATTCGAAGAATGTTAGAAAGCGGTCGATCCACTTGATTATTAGTAGGAATTACAGAAAAAACCAACTCCGCTAATCTCGTTTTCTACCAGCTTAAGAAATCCAAAATAATCTAAGTCCCTGAAAATTTAAAAAAAAAAAAATTCTGCGTGTACTGCCCGAAACAGTTCCAGGTAGTACTGTAAGATCTAGAAATTTGAACGATCCAAGCTGACGGCATGCAAATCTAGGATTTTGTTAAAATGTGTATTTAATTATTTTTAATGCATTAAATGCATGATTATGTCATGAATATGTTTTTTTATTTTGTGAATTACTATATTGCATGTTATAGGGCTTCTAACAGTATTTCACGCTTGAAAGAGGAACGGAAACCGGAGACAGTTGAGAAAAAATATTTTTATTAAATTATTATAAATAATTATTTAATATAGGAATAATTGAGATGAAAGTTACGAAAATGTGCCTTTGCAGTATTCTTTCACGTCGATCCATATTTTAAACCAGTAGCTGATTTTTAGCAAATCGAAAGACTTTCTGAGGGTTCGGACAATATTTTTTAAAACATACCAAAACGAAATATTTTAAAGGCGTGGTATTGGGTCCAATGCGCTTGTGCTAATAGATTTTTGGGCCAAGCCCAGTTGACTCCATTATTTTAAAGATATGGGCCCAAATATACACTACTTTTACTCTTTTAAAACCCTCAAACCCTCATCCTCACCTCATTATCTTCGGCCGCACCAACTCCACGTCCAGTAGCACCTTTTTTGTTCAGTTTCTTGAGAAAAACGCAGCCAAGGTTCTCCCAGTCCCTCTGGTATCTGTTCTACGCTTTGTTGTCGAGATTTTCGAACGTATATGGCACTTACTATACCATAGTTTTCTAATCTTTCACACCACACTATGCACTTTAAAATAATTTTTCATGATAATGGTTAGATCGAAAGGTTTGAATCGGTTTTGGTGTGGTTTATGCATGAAACTTTGGATTTATCTGCATGCTTCTCACGTTTTGATCATGTGTGGTAAGGGGCTGCCAGGATCCAGTCGTAGGGCACTCAAAAACGTATGAATGGTGGCGTCTAGATGTTGAGATCGGATATCTGGAAGGGGGTTGGTGAGGAACCAGCCGCGATCTGTTATGGGTTGGGGATTGTATGCCTCAGTCGGGCTTTGGCTGAGAGGGGAGGCTACGTGGGGGACTGTCCCGGCGAGGTGTTGGGCTTTGGGAGGCCTCATTCGTGAGCCATGATGGTCTACTCGTGGTTTGGTCGAGTGCAGGAGGTTATGCACATGGCTAATCCTCGATCTAGCCATGCCACGCTCGTGTTGGGTGTTTCCGTGGATACCCTGGTGTATGGCTCGATGGGTTGGTCCAGGGAGAGTCCTAAAGGTTCGATCATGGTCATATGGTGATTGGCTAGGGTCTGGTCTTGATGGCTTGGGGATATAGCCGAGGGTTAGCGCCTAAGGGTCAAGTAGGGTCCAGTTCTTGTGTGCAGAAAATTCCAGTGGCTCACAGGGGTTTTCGAGGGCATATTATTATCTGTATTTGGTTGTTCGAGGCTTAGTTAGGTGTTATTATGTCATGGTTTAAGTTCGGGAAAATTTGGTTGAGTTTCGGATTGATTCGGGTTAGAACTGGGACTCCGGTCCAAGTTTTAAAACGAATTATAGAATTTAATGCACGAGCTCGAATTTACGTCTAAGAAATGATTAAAAGTATGTTTTAAGGTGTTTTGATAAGTTTGGATTTATTCGGGTCAAAATGTTGAGGTCCTTGGTAAAATGGTCAATTAGGGTTTTCAGGGGCAAAATGATCATTCTGCACCCGAGTTATGTTAGCAGTCATGGTATTGCCCTGATAACTGAAAATGTAAATTTAAAATGTACATGTTAATTATGAATAAGAATTTTTATGAAAATACTTGAAAATACGTTGCATATTTGGTTTTAAGAAAATCTATGTATATGCATGAATTTTACAAGTAATGAATACGATGATATGATTTTGATGTGGTGAGTTAGTTGTGACTAATACGAACACGAACATGTAACTCCAAGGCTCAGTGGATGGGTAAAACTGTCGCTGATGTCCCCCCGCCAAGTACTGCAGTTATATATAGATGGATCCATCGATCTAGAGCTGATGCGAAAGTCACAACTAATGATATGAAATCAATAAAGGAAAATGAACACGTATATGTTGATATGTTATGACATGATTTAATATGACTAAATATGGTTACGCTCAGCTTACATTTTTAAGGATCATGAAACTTATTTTATTAACATTATTTTTCACTGTTGCATAATAGGTATATGTACTTGTTTTTACGATTCAGGTGTATTGTGTCTTTAGACTCACTAGGTGTGATTGATGTAGGTGAGTAGTTTGAGGTTGAGGAGATTGGAGGCGCTGAAGACTGAGTAGGCAGAGTTGGTAGTGCACTTATTAACCCGAGGACCTTGCATTCTTCCGCAAAATTTGATCTATGAGTCATGGGTTGAAACAATTTCATTTAAAATGTTTATGAATTTTAATGCGTTTTTGATTCGTCAGATTTTGTGTATCATGTGGGAGTTCTCTTTAAAAATTGTAGACTCGGAGATTGACTATATTTTTACGTTTTGATCATCTGCAGTTATTTTTGCTTAGTAGTTGGATGACTTTATACAATGCATGGTTTGACATATGTGTATGTGCATTTTCGGCCTTTTAAATTTTTTTATTAGTATTTCGGTAGTAAACGTCTCAGTAGGTATAATAGCAAGCTTCTTGTAGAGGGTTGTGCCACCGCCAGCTTCGGAAGCTCGGTAGTCAAGCCTCAAGTCTGTGAAATTACATGTTTTAAATGTTTTGGATGTTTTAATGTTATCATCTGCATGTTTCCATGATATATGTTTTACAGTACATGTTTAACTGTTTATATGTTGTGGAGATTAAGTGTTTTAAAAGCTAGATTGAATTGCATGTTGGTTACGTTTGGAATTGGACTGTGTTCAGATATGCCTCCCAAACGAGCTCCTAGTACAGACATACATGATGATAATTCTGGAGGTGACAGAGGCTTTACACCATCACCGCCAGGAGATCCCGCTATCCGAGTTCTGGAGGATATTGCACGATTGATGGAGCAGGCTCCTAGACCTCAGGTGGATATATATGAGTAGTTCAAGAGGCTCAACCCGAAGGAGTTTAGTGGCACAAATGACCCGTTTGTGGCTGAGGGGTGGATTCGTTCACTTGAGTTACATTTCTAGTACTGGGACATGAGAGATGTGGATCGAGTCAGATGTGCCACATATATGCAGAGAGATGATGCATCTTTATGGTGGGATGGAGCAGCTCATGAGGTGAATTTGGCTACTCACACTTGGAACCAGTTCAAGGATATCTTCTACAACAAGTATTTTCCTGCGGACATCAGGGGGCACCTGACCCAAGAGTTCAAGAGTCTCCGACAAGGGGACTCAACTATTGCGGAGTTTATCAGGAGGTTTGATCAGGGCTAAATTTTTGTGTCCCTTATTGCAAGGGATGCGGCAGAGAAGCTGAGGCACTTCGTCGATGGCCTCAGACCTACCATTCGTCGGGATGTCATGCTGATGAGTCCGAATACTTATGATGCTACCACTGCTTGTGCTTTTCAGGCAGAGCAAGCTTTGAGGGATATCGATGTGGAGATGCAGAGGAAGAGGCACCAGGCCCAGCAGAGTTCACAGCCCTAGAAAAAGCAGTTTACAGGGCCTTCCAAGAATTAGGGGCAGCAGAAGCCCCAAGGACAGTTCAAGAAGCCGGGGCAGCAGAAACCACTGCATGCTCCAGTTTCTCCAAAGCCGGAAGAGAGGCATCCCTG
Organism: Primulina tabacum; assembly: GCF_025594145.1. Classification (NCBI taxonomy): domain Eukaryota; kingdom Viridiplantae; phylum Streptophyta; class Magnoliopsida; order Lamiales; family Gesneriaceae; genus Primulina; species Primulina tabacum. The sequence continues at coordinate 24,090,565 of NC_134560.1, read as the reverse complement.
CAAGCAATGCAACCGGTTCCATTACAGTAAGTTCATGTGGGGGACATTTAAATGTTTTATTTGTAAGGAGGAGGGCCACAAAGCTGCAGACTACCGAAGGAACAAGGGCCCTATTACTGTCAAGTCCTATGTCATGCATGCAGAGGAGGCAGAGGTGGAGCCAGACTCGACATGGATCACTAGTAACTTTACTTATTAATAATTTTCTATTATTATTATTTTCCTCGATTTCATTAAATGATAAGTTGGTTAATGGAATTACGTTGGGATCAAGAACTTAGAACAAAATAGGTTGCATGCTCTAATCAAATGGATTTAAGGGTTGAATTGACTTAATTTAAGAATTTTGAGGGATTAATTTGTAATAACCGAAAAATTTATGGACTTAAAATGCAAGTAGCCGAAAGTTGAAGGCCAAAATCTGAGATTTTTCAAAAATTTTAGGACCTCGATTTCTATAATTTGAGAATTTGAAGGGGAAGCAATGATTATTTTGGGAATCATGAGGGCCGAATTGCTATTTTCAAAATTTTATTTCGTAAAATGTGTAAATTCAAGAAAATTCTAGGGATCTAATTGCATAACTTTCAATAATTATGGGTTATTGATGGAATTCCTTGAAGTTATTAGGCTTGAACGATTTTGATGGTATATTTTGTCGCAGGAAGGGTATTTATTTAAGGTGTAGCCATTATTCACTGCTAGATTCAGGAGTTTCACATTCATTTATATTCGAGATTTTTGTCTAACGATTGGGAATTGTACCAGAAGCCATGGATTTGGGTTTAAGAGTTTTGATTCCTTCCGGTGATCAGATGTTTACTTCGAGGATAGTGAAGAGATTGGAGCTTCGATTGCAGAAGAATCCTGTTTAGGCAGATCCGACTGCATGGACTGGCTTTCGACGAATAGAGCCTTCATAGATTTCCGACAGAAGTCAATTTCTGTGTGACCACCCAGCGGGAAGTCCTTTGTTTTTAGGCAGCAAGGAACCAGCAGATGCAGCACATCATATCTTGCATCTGCGCGAGAAAACACATGAAGAGAGGCTGCTAAGCATTTCTGGAAAGTATCGTTTCAGTATCTAAGCAAGTCAGTCAGAGACTAGAGGATGTCGAGGTGGTCAGTGATTTTCCAAGTGTCTTTCCGGAGGATGTTTCAGGCATTTCACCAGACCGAGATGTGGACTTCTCTATTTAGCTGATGCCGAGTAAGATGTCGATTTCTAAGGCACTATATCGTCTAGCTCCTACAGAGATGAAAGAGTTGAAGGATCAGATTCAGGATTTGCTGGACAAGGGTCTATTCCTCCACAGTTTTCTCCACGGGGCGCGCCAATACTGCTTGTGAAGAAGAAAGACGGCAGCATGCGACTCGGTATCGATTATAGAGAGTTGAACATGGTCACACTTAAAAAAAGTATCCTTTACCCATGATCGAAGACTTATTTGATCAAATTCAGGGATCATCAGTGTTTTCGAAGATAGATCTTTGATCAGGATACCACCAGCTGAAGGTGAGAGAGTCTGATGTGCACAAGACGGCTTTCAGGACGCGTTATGGGCACTATGAGTTTATGGTGATGCCTTTCGGACCGACGAACGCGCCATTGATCTTCATGAATCTCATTAATCGCATGTTTCATCCGTTTCTGGATCAATTCGTCATAGTTTTCATAGACGACATCCTGATCAATTCGAAGAGCAGAGAGGAGCACAGTCAGCATTTAAGGACCACACTACAGACTTTACAGGATAGACGGTTGTATGCCAAGTTTAGCAAGTGTGAGTTCTGGCTAGACAGAGTGGCATTCTTAGGCCACATCATTTCCCGAGATGGAGTCGAGGTTGATCCCAGCAAAGTTGAGGCAGTCAGAGATTGGCCAGTGCCTAAGAGTGTGATAGAGATCCACAGTTTTTGGGGATTTGATGGGTACTATAGGAAGTTTATTTAGGACTTTTATTCTATTGTGGTACCTATGACCAGCTTGACAAAGAAGAATGCCGAATTAATTTGGGGATCAGAGTGCTAGGAAAGTTTTGAAAAGCAAAAGCAAGAATTGACTTCAACGCCAGTTCTAGCGATGCTATCAGGGCAGGGAAAGTTTGTTCTGTATACAGGTGCTTCGATTGCACAGTTGTCTGTATAGAGACCATTGCAGGCAGAGATTCAGATATTTGAGCTTGCAGTTTATGCTAGGGGCGATGCTACTAATCTATCTAACATGACAGTGCAGTCGACGCTGAGAGACATGATTAGAGCAGGTGTGACTTCTGATGAGCAGTTACAGAGGTGGACACAGAGGGATGAGTGTAAGGGTTTGAGATTGCATTTTGTTGATGATGGAATAGTCCGATACTGCGGCCGACTGTGGGTTCCAAGTGGCGGTTCACAGAGGGTAGACATTATGAAGGAAGCCCACAACACCCCGTACTCCATTCACCTAGGGATTACGAAGATGTATAAGAATCTACAGTATAAGGTCTAGAAAATTCGAACTACGTATCCTGACTGCATGCAATCTAGGGTTTTCTAAAATATGTGTTTAATTAATTTTAATGCATTAAATGCATGATCAAGACATGAATATGTGTTTTATTTCGTGGTTTGTTAGATTTCATGTTATAGAGCTTTTAGTAGTATTTCAAGCTCGAACGAGGAACAAAGACCGGAGATAGTTAAGAAAAAATATTTTTATTAAATAATTATTTTTAGTTATTTAGTATATGATGAATATATCTGAGATTTTCGAAAATGAGCCTTTGTATGGTATTTTACTCATTTTTTAACTGGTATGCAAAATTTAGCAAGTCAGATGAATTTTTAAGGGTTCGAGCAATATTTTAAAAAACATACCTAAACAAAATATTTTACGGGAGTATATTTTGGTTTAATGGGACAATTTTAATACATAAACAGCCTAAAATCCTACTTAACCTCATTATTTTTAATTAAGGACCCATTATACTAATTATTATAATTAACCCTACCCTCCGGACCCTAATTACAATTCGGCTGCCCCTCCTCTCCATTTCCAGCAACATTTTCAAAATTACAACAGCAACTCTGCTTGGTTTTTCTTAAGGTTTTTCAAAGGAACTCTTCACCGTCCCTCCGGTGCCCGTTCTGCGGTATTATGTCAAAATATTCGAGCGTAAATACGCAAAGGCACACCATATACATCGTTTTTCTCATCATTGACATCAATATATGTCTATTTGTATGTTTTTGCATGAGAAATCTTAGACCATCGTGTTGAATTGGATTTACACGATTTTGACACGAAATATGCATACGTTTTGACATGTTACTCACGTTTTCCATTGCTTGTGTGTAAGGGGCTGCTAGATCAAGACTTGTAAGGGCTGTACACGTTCAGATCAAGGGTGTCTTGGTGCTAGAGTCGGATCTGGATCGAGGCATGGGAGAGCAGATCGGATCCTAAGGTTTTGGTGATGGTTGGCCGATCGGGTGAGGAAAAGAAAAGGGTAACGACTGCGTGTGTTTAACCAGGCCATGGTGCGGACCTTGGTGGGTCCAAGCCATGGTCTAGGGAGGCCAATCCTGGCTAGTCGTGAACTGAGGGTAGATCGGGAGGGCTTACTTAGGGCTTGATTGTATAGAACCATGAACGACCGCGTGCATGGGGCTATAGGCGTGGGCTAGGTCTGAAACGTCTGCCCTTTTTATTGCTTAAAAGTACTAGGAAAATTATTATTATTATTTTTTAAAACCCAACATGAAGGCCGAATACATGAAATATTTTCATAAAATATTTTGCCCATTTTAAATAACATCAACCAACTAGTATTTAAAAATCCAAAGGAAATGGTCAAAAACATGAAATCGTCAACCGTTTTACCCCTAGACGTAAAATTCTCATTTTTAACATTTTCTTAATTTCATTGACTCTAGCATGTCCCAAATAATTATTTAAGCTTACAAGAATTTTCTCATATTTTTATTTGGCCTAAATCGAGGACTTTTAATTTATTCTTTAAATATGACGTATTAATGAGTTTTAATCCCGAAATAAACCAAACCTTAATATAAAATTCCCAAACTAAAAACTTAGACTTTTAATAATTATTTAAGCTTAAATATAATTTTCCATAAAGCTTAAAACTAGGCGTTTCAATTAACTCGTTATTTAGCGTTTCGTGCGTCGATTAAATCACGAATAAATCCAAAACTCATTATTTTGATCCCAAATTTTAAACATAATATTTTTAAGATTTATTCTACCCTTCCAAGTCATGAGCCACACCTGTGGACCCATGGATTCAATTTTAGTCTTATTAATTTTGTTTTTGACACCTTATCAAACACACCGAGCCATCTCTCGATTTACTCGAGCCACGCCCGAGCCACCTTGAGCCAAAACCTAGCTAACCCATCTATGAATCCTACTGACCAGCCCCAAGCCCAAGAACCAGCCCCTAAGCCGCACAATCACTCTTGGAAACTGTCCCTATTGCATGTGCTGTGTGTGCGTGAGTTTCATAGTTGCTCTAGGACTCCTAGTTAGCCTAGGACTCTACCAGCTGAGCCACCACCGAGACCAGCACACCCTAACCCTCCATGGACCACACCCAGACCATACCCAGACCAACCCAAGCCCTTGGAGGTGAGCAACAAACCATTGAAGCTTGACAGCAACCTCTCGCCTAACTTGCAGTCATGAGCTTCTCCCCCACGTTTTTGTGTTTGGCTTGAGCCATGTCAAGCCACCCTGCACCAACTTATGACCAGCCCCTCTAGGAACCCTTTTGGACCCTTAGAACCCATAGGAACCAGCCCCAAACCAAAAACGAAGCCCCCTTACCAACACCATGCAAAGGGCGAAAGATGCAAATTGCATGGACTCTAGTTTCATGCACCTAGGGACCTAGCCGACGCCCCAGCACCCAAACCAACCTCTATTGCACCTTCTTAGGACTCTATTGAGACAACCTAGCCCAGCCCGTGATCCCTAGATCGAGCCCTCACTCCCCTGCAAGCCGCGCAACCTCTGCACAAGTCTGAGCATGGTTCTCGGGTAGGAGTCCTTGTGTGCAAGGACTCCTCCCAGCCCTCTAAACCGAGTCCTAGCTTGGCTAGGACTCTACCCTAGACTCAACCAAGCCCCTGGCCAGCCCTGAACCCAAGCCCAAGCCATCCCTCGCCTTAACCATGAACCCGATGCTATAAACCCTTGACATCAACAAAATCGATTCTAGCATGCATGTGCTCGTAGTGCCGTGAGTTTGGGGTTATTATGACCTTTAAACATCGATTAAAAACAACTCTTGATCCTAACCTTACATCGTGGCAGCTCCTTACCCCGGTGTAGAACAATTTATTGGATGCAAAGTCATGAGTTTAACACCTATATGAGCAATAATCCGAAAATAAAGCAAAATAACTTCATGTTTTTCATGCACACAACTTTTAAAACGATATTATGACGTGATAGATGAGAAAAGGAGATGTATGACGTGCCTTTGCATTTTAAACCCACGAATAATCGTTGACGATGAAAAACGGGCAAGAACTTTGGCTTTGAAACCCCTTGAACCTCACGAAAATCCTTCCCCAATTGTGGTGTGTGTGTGCCGTAACTTGTAGAGTTTGATATTGTATGGAGTGTGTGGTCGTGAAAATGAATATGAGTTGGGGAGGGTTTTTCATAATTTATATACTAGTTAATCCCTTAAACAAGCTTAGGCCTATTAAGAATGCAATTAGACCCATTAGTGCTTGATTAAGATTTAAATAAAGTATTATAATAGTTTTGTTTAAATAAATTTGTGAATTTATTAGTCGGGTTGCCAAAACGTTCGCGTTTTTGTTAAAAATCCAACACCGATAAAAATTACGTCCCGGCATATAAAATCACCTAAAAACCCATATTTTCAAAAATATGAAAAACCATCAACCATATTTTAAACAATTAAAATAATTATTTAATAAAAACATTTTACGTTTTTCAGCCATCGATCTCCGTTCCTCGATCGCAACTTGAATATTCCTTTAAAAATACATTTTAATGCAACCATGTAGAAAAATATTTTTTAAACATATAAATATGCACAAAATAATTAATTTATGCAATTAAAAAAATTACTTAAAATAAAAGAGAATTTAATAATTGCATTCATGTGGTTCGCGTGGACCTTCAAATTTTCGGGGCGTTACAATCTTCCCCCTTAAATTGAATTTCGTCCTCGAAATTCGCTTATCGTTAATAACCCAAAGTTTAGACTTAGTTCTAGTATCCCAAAACTACTCTGATCAAACTTAAGTTTTAGAATGTCCTTACGTCTCCTTGATCCCAATTAATTTTACATTCTAAATCCTTATTTTCGAATTGCAACATAAAAGACCCATAATGACTTTGTGTTGTTACTATTATAACCTTGAATTTGAGCTTTCCTTAAAATTCTCAATATAAAAAGATGGATGACCATATTTATCTTATATTACTTTCCTTATTTTATACCCAAAATATTCATTAATTCATCATATTTCAACTTTAAAATCACATACGCATCCGCTAACGCTTAGATTTTCAAGCCTAATATTATTTCATCCTTAAAAACTCTTGATTAACATTCCTTATAACGTTATAACCAAAATATCCCAAGGTTCCAAATATTCTTAAAAATCTAAATCATCGGAAACTCTTATCAATTAACCCATTCAATTCTCACTTATTGTTAAACTAGTTTCCAAATTCCTTAAAAATTGAAAAAATTAATTCTTAATTTCCTCAAAAATTATCCAATTGGTCCTTACTTTCAAAATTTCTACAGTTAACCCATGAGTTCTTGGAATTCTTAATTTCCTTCTACATGTTTCCCATAATATAATTTCGATAAATTTAAACTTATTTACCCAAAAATCAATTCCTATAACCAATCTTAACTTTCATCAAACTTAAAATCCCAATTTATACATTTTCTTACTTCCAAAGATCATCGTAATCTTCAAATCATTATTACTTACGTCTAATTTCCAAAATTAATTCAATTAGTAACCATGAATCATCAGTATTTTCTTAGATCCTAAAAGCATTCATAATATTCATGATTAACTTATGGCCCAAAAAGTAGAACGTCAATACTAAAACCCAAAAATCAACATAGTCCAATTCCACCACAAAACCAACATACGTTAAAATCAAATAATTTCTTATTTCATATCACGTATAAAAATTCTAGAGCATATAAAATATTTATCATCATAAAGCTGTTAAACATGTGACATAAACATATAATTCATGTACTTATGCAGGTAACATCATATTAAATCATATAAAGCACGTAAAACTTACAAGTTGAGGCTTGATGACTGATCTTTTCGGCGCTGATGGTGGCACAACCTTTTACAGAACCTTTGTTCTGAAACCAACTGAAACGTTTGTCCTTTTTATTGCTTAAAAGTACTAGGAAATTTATTTATTTTTTTAAACCTAACATGAAGGCCGAATATGTAATAGCCAAACTTGGTGTACGGTACGGTTTAAGTTTTCGTATGTTTATTGACTACTTGGTCAAGTTTAAGTATAGTTTGGATGTTCAGAGTTTCGATTTTTTGGATTTATAGTATGGTTGGTTATAGTTGATGTGTAGTGCTATTGTAGCGGCGTTACGATTAAATTCATGATAATTCGTATATTGAGCCAATTGGTATGAGGCCAATTGGAGTGATTAGATAAGAAATAGAGGTGTAACTTTCTTATTTTGAGTTTTGTTCAAATCATTGTGGAAGGTAAGCCAAAAGAGCCCCAAAGTGTGTCGTGCGTTTCGTCGTTTCTCCAGTGGCACATGTTTGGAGATTTAGCATAACTTTTTACTCAAACCTCCAAATGATCTGAAATTTGGAGAGATTCAAGGAAAGACATAGGTCTACAACTTTGTAGTTTACAACTTTTTCTAATTCGGAAGGGAAGAGGCGTTTTGGAAGCAATCTTTAGCGTGGCGGTGCGCAGAGCGGCGCTCGAGCGGTAATTTATGACCGCCCGAGCGCCACTACTTCTGGAACTTTGGGTTTTGGGCAGAATCGTCGGCGCCCGAGCGGTAATTTATGATCGCCCGAGCGCCCAGCACAGTATAAGCGTGTTTTCGAGATTAAGTGATTTAAATGGAAGAGTTGGCTCATTTCTCTCATTTTTTTTCTCTTCTTCTCGGTTCTTCATCTAAGGGAGACCGAGGGTTCTTAATTTCTTTCTTTTGTTCTCTTTGATTTTAGCTTCTGGTTGTTTGTTTGTGGTGAGAGCAAGGTTCTTAAGGGTTCAAAGAGCAAAGGTAAGCTTCTGGTTTAGTTTGTTTTTGATTATGGTGTTGGAGATGATATGGGTTTGGTGATGGTGTTAATTTTATGGGTTTATTGGTATTGTTGTTGGATTATTGAGATGTTGATGGTGTTATATATGATTTATTGTGTAGGTTGTGTACCAAGGGTTTATGTTGAAGGTGTTCTTGTTGGTTGTAAGTGGAATCTCATTCTTGTGCTCACATGATAGTATATGTATTGTGTTTCAATGGTTTTAACATGTTATTCCCTTCCATTTGATCCATATTAGGTATTGAATTACTTGATTGTATATTTGAGACAATTGAATGTCTTAATTGTCAAAAAGGGAATACAAGAGAAAAGAGTTTACAAAGTGTTTGATTAAATGCCCCAAAGAGAGTTTAAAGTGATTTATGGATTGGTAGATACATAGTCATAGATTGCATGCAATTAGTTGATCAACGACCATAGGCTTATATCCCTCAGATTTATCGATTTATATCGATGGGATATAGGTACAGAGACAGAGATACTATATAGATATCAATCCAACAGAGAAAAGAGAAATACCATCTTATTGTTATATTATTGCTATGTTATTCATGATTCAGAGTTGATGGTATTTAATGTTTTTTTTTAAAGCCATGTTTTACAGAGTATGCTATGTACATTGCTATGTAAGAGTTCCACTTGCTGAGTTTTACACTCATTTCAGTTATTCATGTGATGCAGATAAGATCGACGAACCAGGACGTTGATTGAAGCCGAGGTCATATGCATATAGAGATGGAAGGAAGGGGAAGATTATTTTGTTATACATGATCAAAATGATATTTTGTATTTTGACGCAACACTTTTTGGATCATGTATATTCTTTTGATGGTATATATATTGGAAATGTATTTTGAATCCTTCCTCCCTTAAAAGAAAAATTTTAAATTCCGCTGTTATTTTATAAAATGGGTCAGAGGTGTCACATTTAGTGGTATCAGAGCACCGTTCTTCGGACCAATGCATATTACTTCGTCTACTTTCAACGGTCCGGGTATGTCTTCTTCTACATCTATTCATTGTTATCTATTGATATGTATTGTGTGAGCACATTGTAGGAATAGATGCCTTCTAAGAGAAAGGCTGCAGAGGGTGAGGATAGTTCTTCCTCTAGAGTTGTCGATGAGTTCGGCAAGTTGTTGAAAGAGCAAGCCAAGGTCCATAGTGAGCAGATCCAACAGTTGCTACGTATGCAAAGTACAGGTCAAGGTAGAGGACAGGGTAGAGGCCAAGTGGCTCAGGCAGTGGGAACTGATGGGATCTTTACTGCTTTCAAGAGGATGGATCCGCCTGAATTCGCAGGAAGCACTGATCCGTTAGTGGCTGTAGAGTGGATCAAGGCACTTGAGGCGATTTTCGATCATCTCAACTATGAAGACAAAGGAAGAATCAGTTGTGCAGTGTTCATGTTGGTCAAGGCTGCACGCATTTGGTGGAATGCTACCAAAGTTAGTGTGGATGTTTCGACATTGAAGTGGCCAGAGTTCACTGATCTCTTTTATGACAAGTACTTCCCAGATGCACTTCGAGCGCGGAAGGTGAATGAGTTTCTAGAACTTCGTCAAGGAGGTATGAATGTCGATGAGTATATTCTAAAGTTCGAGGAGGGCTGTCTGTTTGCCCCATACATTGCCTCCAATGACAAAGACAAGGGTGCTCATTTCATTAGAGGCCTTCGAGCAGAGATCAGAAGGGACATCAATATGTCCAAAGCTGTGACATTCAAGGAGATTGTAGCTAAGGCCTTGTTGGCCGAACAAGATGAGAAAGACATTGCCAGGGAAAGACAGGCGAGGCAGCAGGCCATTGCTCAGAGAGGCCATGGTTCGAATCAAAGAGGAAGGGATCGTTTCAAGGGGAAAGGCAAGTTAGAGCCGAGTCCTAAACCACCGACAGTTCCATCTGATCCTGAGAAGCCATTGTGTCCCAGGTGCAGTAGACATCATCGGGGAGAGTGCAGATTTGGTACTCATACTTGCTATCGATGTGGCACTGCAGGCCATATTGCTAAAGATTGTCCTAGAGGAACAAGTAAAGAGAAGGTTCAGGGTCGCATCTTTACCATGACGAAGGAAGGTATAAACCATAATTCTTCTGTGATCTCTAGCACTATTTTAATTTCAGGCAGAGTAGCTACGACATTGATTGATACATGTGCTACTCATTCTTTTATGTCTGAACTATTTTTGAGATCTTTGGATATAGTTCCTTCTGTTATTCCCCTTCAGTTTAATGTTGTATTGCCTTCGGGGGATGTGTTGTGCCCGACATCCATTGTGTATGCGTGCTCTGTTCAAATTGATGAGCGAGTGGTTTATGCCGACTTGATTGTTATCCCGATGGTTGCGTTTGATATTATACTTGGCATGGATTGGCTATCAACCTATCGCGCAGTGATTGATTGCGTTGCTAAGACGGTGAAATTTGCAGATGATGGCAATAAGAAAGGTATGCTCGCCAGTGCAGGTACTTCGCTGGTCCTTCCTTTTATTTCGTGTCTTGAGGCTAAGAAGTTGTTGTTTAGAGGTTGTGATGGGTTTTTGGCTTCGATTGTTGATGTGGATAAAATTTTGAAGTTGAATATTGATGATATTGATGTTGTGAGAGAGTTCTCTGTTGTTTTTGAGGATGATGTACCGGGTTTACCGCCGGACAGAGATGTGGAGTTTGTGATTGACCTAGTTCCAGGTACGGTTCATATTTCCAAGGCTCCGTACAGAATGGCCCCTACAGAGATGAAGGAGTTGAAGACGCAGTTGCAGGATCTTTTGGATAAAGGTTTCATTCGGCCGAGTTCTTCGCCTTGGGGAGCTCCGGTTCTATTTGTCAAGAAGAAAGATGGGACTTTGCGGCTGTGTATTGATTATAGAGAGATCAACAAGGTGACTATCAAGAATAAATATCCGTTACCACGGATAGATGACTTGTTTGATCAGCTGCAAGGAGCTATGTGTTTTCGAAGATTGATCTGCGATCTGGCTATTATCAGTTGAAGGTTAGGGAGTCTGATATCCCTAAGATGGCGTTTCGGACCAGGTACGGTCATTATGAGTTCCTTGTGATGCCTTTTGGTCTGACTAATGCTCATTCAGTCTTCATGGATCTTATGAACCGAGTGTTCAAGCCTTATTTGGATAGCTTTGTCATTGTTTTCATCGATGACATATTGATCTATTCCAAGACCAGAGAGCTTCATGCAGAGCACCTCAGAGTTGTTCTTCAGTTGTTGAGAGAGAAGAGGTTGTATGCTAAGCTGAAGAAATGTGAATTCTGGTTGGAGCAGATTTCTTTCTTAGGCCATGTTGTTTCGAAGGATGGTATAGCTGTTGATCTAGTGAAGATAGAGGCAGTTCAGAAATGGCCTATTCCTACCACTGTATCAGAGGTACGCAGTTTTCTCGGTTTGGCGGGTTATTATCGTCGTTTCATTTCAGACTTCTCCAAGATTGCCCTGTCGTTAACCAATCTGACGAGGAAGACTGTGAAGTTTGAGTGGTCCAATGAATGCCAGAGTGGATTCCAAGAGCTGAAAGATAAGTTGACGACAGCTCCTGTTCTTGCATTGCCCAGTGGTTCAGAGGATTTTGTTGTTTATACTGACGCGTCGAAGAAGGGTCTTGGTGCAGTGCTGATGCAACGTGGAAAGGTTATAGCCTATGCTTCTCGCCAGTTGAAGGACTACGAGAAGAATTATCCTACGCATGATTTGGAGCTGGCAGCTGTGGTTTTCGCCCTAAAGATTTGGAGACATTATTTATATGGAGAAAAGTGTGAAATCTTCACGGACCACAAGAGTTTGAAGTATTTGTTTTCTCAGAAAGAACTCAATATGCGACAGAGACGGTGGTTAGAGCTTGTCAAAGACTATGATGTGACGATCAATTACCACCCAGGAAAAGCGAATGTTGTAGCGGATGCTTTGAGCCGTAAGTCGAGTTCTTCTTTGAGTTCGATGATTCAGCAACCGTTGTTGTTAGAATTGCAGAGAGAGGAGATAGCTTTGGTGATTCCAGGGACCATTGCTCGTTTGTCAGCGTTGGTTATTCGGGCTACATTGACGGACAGGATCCGTAGAGAGCAGGTCAATGATTTACAGTTGACAGAGTTGAGAGCCAGAGCAGAGGAGAGAGGTAATTCAGAGTTTGGATTGAATGGAGATGGTTTGGTGACTTTCAGAGGCCGTATATGTATTCCTGTTGGTGATGATATTCGGCGAGACGTCTTGACAGAGGCTCATACCGCGCCATATTCGATACATCCAGGTGGTACCAAGATGTATCAGGATCTTCGTAGACTCTATTGGTGGCCAGGTATGAAGAAAGATATTGCCATGTTTATTTCTCAGTGCCTAACTTGTCAGCAGGTGAAGATCGAGCACCAGAGACCTGCTGGGACATTGCTATCATTGCCGATTCCTCAATGGAAATGGGAGCATATTACGATGGACTTCGTGACTGGTCTTCCCAGAACGCAGAAAGGTTTTAACTCTATTTGGGTTATTGTTGATCGGTTGACCAAGTCAGCGCATTTTCTTCCAGTCAAGACGATGTATTCTATGAACCAGTATGCCGAAGAGTACATAGCAGAGATTGTTAGACTTCATGGTGTTCCTGTGTCGATCGTGTCTGATCGTGACCCTAGATTTACTTCAGAGTTTTGGAAGAGTTTGCACAGAGCTATGGGTTCACGGTTAGCAGTTAGTACATCATATCACCCCCAGAGTGACGGTCAATCAGAGAGAGTTATTCAGATTCTAGAGGATATGCTCAGAGCTTGTACTATTGATTATTCAGGTAGCTGGGATTCCTAATTGCCTCTGGTTGAGTTCACGTACAATAATAGCTATCAAGCGACGATTGGCATGGCACCGTATGAAGCACTTTATGGCAGGAAGTGTAGATCTCCCTTGTATTGGGATGAGATTGGTGAGAGGAAGATGTTGGGTCCAGAGTTGGTCCAACAGACAGCTGATGTTATTGCTGTTATTCGAGAGAGGATGAAGACAGCGCAGTCGAGACAGAAGAGTTATGCTGATGTGCGTCGTAGAACGTTGCAGTTTGAGGTTGGCGACCATGTGTTCTTGAAGATAGCACCTCTCAAGGGCGTGATGCGGTTTGGCAAGAAGGGAAAGTTGAGTCCGAGATTTATTGGACCATTTGAAATCTTGGATAGAGTTGGTGATCGAGCTTACAGGTTAGCCCTACCGCCAGATCTTGACAGAGTTCATAATGTTTTTCAGGTTTCGATGCTCAGGAAGTATATTACGAATCCTTCCCATGTTCTTCGTCATGAGCCATTGGATTTGACGCCGAATTTGACATACCAAGAGATTCCGGTCCAGATTCTGGATCGCAAAGTGTTGAGAAACAAAGAGATCGGCATTGTTAAAGTCCTTTGGAGGAATCATTTGATCGAAGAAGCCACGTGGGAACCAGAGGATGAGATGAAAGAGAAGTATCCCGAGTTGTTTGCGCAGTGACGTTAATTTCGGAGACGAAATTCCTTTAAGGAGGGGAGATTGTAATAGCCAAACTTGGTGTACGGTACGGTTTAAGTTTTCGTATGTTTATTGACTACTTGGTCAAGTTTAAGTATAGTTTGGATGTTCAGAGTTTCGATTTAGGATTTATAGTATGGTTGGTTATAGTTGATGTGTAGTGCTATTGTAGCGGCGTTACGATTAAATTCATGATAATTCGTATGTTGAGCCAATTGGTATGAGGTCAATTGGAGTGATTAGATAAGACATAGAGGTGTAACTTTTTTATTTTGAGTTTTGTTCAAATCATTGTGGAAGGTAAGCCAAAAGAGCCCCGAAGTGTGTCGTGCGTTTCGTCGTTCCTCCAGTGGCACATGTTTGGAGATTTAGCATAACTTTTTTGTAGAACCCGTATATCAGTAGACGTATAAGCCATGCATAATTCTAGATTTTTAAATTTAATTGACTTCATTGCATGATTATTTTAAATGCATTTATTTGAAGTTAATTATTTGTTATTTCAGTTCAGTAGATTGATTTTTAGCATTTCAGTATTTTCAGTGAGGCCGGACCGGAGTTGGAGTTTTGAGATAGAATTTAAGATTTCGAGAAATATTTCCAGAAGTTAATTTAGCCAGCAACCAAGTTCATTTAAGTTAGGAAGGGAGGTTTGAGGATTTAATTTAATTATTTGAGGTGATTAAGAAATGAACTCATTTAAGTTATTAAATTAAGGGGTTAGCTCACTAAATTATTTAAAGGATTAGTAAGGCTTTCAAGGATTATTAGTTGACTAGATAATCAACATTCCCCTTTATTTTATTATGCATTTTTCGGCCACCCTTAGTGCTAGAAGATTCATTTTCCAACTCATCAACTTTGACCAATTCTTTGCATGTAATTAGTAGGATAATTCTAGGATTTTTGGGAGCACAATTTAATTAATTAATGGACATATCCTAGACTAGAAAATAAGCAAAATTTCGGCCACTACCTCCTAGAAGCATCCACCAACTCATTTGATATCAATTCAAAATTTAAAATTCAAATGCATGAAGACTTGGTCTTGATATGATCCTTATATCTTGCACCATCCTCCTCACCCCTCATAACCACTCCATCACACTCCCTCCCCACCGAAATCAGACCCATTTTCAGTAGAAAAACACGTGAATAACAGCTAGGGAGAAAGGGAGAAAAATCGAGAACTAGAAAGAACAAGAGAAGCGCTCCATCTCCTCCGTGCCGCGTCGTCGTCGTTTCGTTCGTTTTCTTTCGAAACGAAACCAAGCATGTCTAGATTTCTTTCAAACCTCAATCAAGTCATATTATCATTTATTTTTCAGTACATGATCATGTTTATTCAAGTAAAAATCGAGATCCATGTCAAAACATTTTGAAACCACACATGCAGAATTTTCGATTTCCTTAGCAAGCTTCACGATTTCTTTTGTTTTGTGAGTTTCAGGTAATGGATCGACTCCAGGATCCCAAGGCGGCTTGTATACATGTAGTAGGATGCATTAGGACCATGTTGGTCCATTCAAACCAGCCCCATGCTTGCTGGAAATTCAGAATGACAGCAAGTCCCCATAGGTGCAGAAAATGTTGTTCAAAAATTCAGTTTGTTGTCATGGAGGAAGGATCTGATCTTGGCTGCCCCAAGGGCCTATAGCCATGGTTGGATCACTTCCCTAGCATGTCTAAGACGTGACTAAGTTGCCCTTTTGGTGGCTTGGTCCATGGTTCATCGGTTTTTAATAAAAACATCACAACAGCCCCTATACCCCTTCGGCTACTTCGGTTGGACAGCTTTTGGTTTCGGTTCTTGGTTGCTTGGTATGGATCTTGGTTGGCCTATGGCCCATAGCCATGGTTCATATCATGCTCCTAGATGTCTAGATCGTGCCATGGTCAATCAAATGGCCACTGGAATGATGCAAGACATCGATCATGGCATAAACACTACACACGCATTCAAGATGCTCTCGGTTGGACCCTTCGGTTGAGTTTTGGTGTGATGCGGATTGTGGCTGGCCTAGGGCCCTTAGCCATGGTTCAAATCATTCCTTGGGATGTTGGTAAGAGTCTCTGGTTGGTGGTTCACGCCCTTAATGGCCGATAGTCTCGAAACCAACGCAAGTCTTGTAGTTGCACAGCTGCTGGAAACTACAGCATGTTGCTGTGTCGTTTAGAAGGCTCGTTTGAGTTCTTGGTTGGCTTTTAGCCCATGGCCTTGGACTGGACAGTGCCTCATTGAGTTGGGAAGGTCATGTTTTTGACCGTTCGTGATTCGGATCATTTTTGAGGTCGTACGAGAATTTACGGTGCAATGTGCCAAATTGACTCTCGAAAGAGCGTTTCGTGTTTTGGCCTCCATTTCACCTAGATTTCGACCCTATCATTTTAGGAGCATTATTTTATGATTTTTCAGCGTATTTTAATCATGAATATACGTCGGTTCAGTGTCGGTTCAGGTTGGCTCGGAGTCATTAAATGCGAAGTCATTAGGCGTCATAGTCGCATCTTTTGAACGTAAATTGCGTAGTTGGTCAAGTTTAAGCTATTGCATATTTTTCATGGCACAGTTAGGTTGCAGCGAGCCTGGGAACGATCCAATCCAATCCAGTTGGTAAAATTACAGGAATTTTCATTACGCCAGTTAATTATTTTACGTGCATTAAATAGAAAATGATTATTTTTGAGATTTATGCGATATGGCTTGTGGTTCATTCACTATGTGGGAGTGTTATTTTATACGGTCGCCATTGACCGATCAGTTCAGTATGGTACCACCCGGTCGCCAGTGACCGGCCAGCTCAGTTCAGTTTCAGCCTCCCCGGTAGCCAGTTACCGATCAGTTCAGCTTAGTGCAGTGGCCACAGGCATAAAACATAATCTCAACAGAAAATTTTACCAGATATTTCAGTACAGGCTCCAAGGAGCAAACATTTTTACTGTGATTATCAGTTCATTTATGCACGTATTATAATTGCTTAGTACAGATTATTTTCAGTATGCCTCAGGACAGGATATGTTAACTCATGCATATTTTAAATTCAGATTTTTACTCGTTAGATGCGATTTATGCATGCTGAGTCTTTAGGCTCACTAGACTTGATTGTTGTAGGTACTGAGGAGGCCAGGGCCGAGGGCGGGGACCAGTGAGCCAGCTTGGGTCGGCAGTAGTGGCACCCGAGGACCTCAGTGCAGCAGTTGTTATTTTATTCCGCAAACAATTTTTATCAGTCGTTGGATAATTTTTAAATTGTTATTGTTGGCAAAATTTTATTTTCTTCTGCTGCTATTATTTTAAACATTGAACTTGATTCCCCAGTGATTTTATGAATGAGGCCATTTAAGTTCTTTTAAAAAGAAAAATTTTTAATTTTCCGCAAATTTTCAAGAAAGGAGTTTTAGGCCCTTTACATTTTTACTCAAACCTCCAAATGATCTGAAATTTGGAGAGATTTAAGAAAAGACATAGGGCTACAACTTTGTAGTTTACAACTTTTTCTAATTCGGAAGGGAAGAGGCGTTTCTGAAGCGATCTTAAGCGTGGCGGTGCGCAGAGCGGCGCCCGAGCGGTAATTTATGACCGGCCGAGCGCCACTACTTCTGGAACTTTGGGTTTTGGGCAGAATCATCGGCGCCTGAGCGGTAATTTATGACCGTCTGAGCGCCCAGCACAGTATAAGCGTGTTTTCGAGATTAAGTGATTTAAATGGAAGAGTTGGCTCATTTCTCTCATTTTTTTTCTCTTCTTCTCGGTTCTTCATCTAAGGGAGACCTAGGGTGTAATGCCCTAGATTGTATGTGGATAAAATGAAAATATGAAGTGTTGCTTGAAGGAACAGACCGCACCCGCGCCTAGAGAAGCACCGCACCCGCGGTGCATGGGCAGAAAGTTAATCATTTTTACAGTAGGGTCACCTCACCCGCGGTCCAAGACAGAGTGCACCCGCGGTTGATGGACAGAGAGTTGGAAAGTATTTACAGAAATGACACCGATCCCGCGGTTCGAACGTAACCGCACCCGCGTTGATGTCACCGCACCCGCGGTCTTATATGTAGCGCACCCGCGGTCGGCGTTTATGCAAAGTTGGATGTACTGCCGAAGCTTGAGCGCAGCCGCGGTTCATGAACTACCGCACCCGCGGTCATACGTGTTGATTGAAGAATAAAGCATGTGTCCTTGGACATGCATATAAGGTGTGTTGTCTTTCCTTCACTCTTCCTCAACAGAATGAGAATCGAAAGGAACTCCATGAAAGCTCAAGTATTCATCATGTCTTAGAAATTAGATTGTGCAACATCCAACCAACCAAATTTCAATCCAAACATAGATTTATGCTCCTGGCATCGAAAGCTACAAAAGGATGTAAGTACTGTTCACTTTCAACATGTTTTGATATATATGTGTTGGGAGATAGATGAATTGGGCTCCATAATATGTTCTTGAGAATTTAAGCAACGTATATTCGTAACCGGATCGAAGAGCGGACATTGTATGCTATTGTTGCTATTTCCAGCATGCTTAGTGTTAAGATATGCAGATTTTGAGTACTATCATGTGTTTATGATGAGGATTATGAGTTATGGTTACTGATTATTAAAGTTTGAGTTGACCGGTACCGAGAAACTACGCCGTTATGCCGCCAAAACGTACCAAGATTGAATATTGCTCCATATGTGTATCCTTTTGAGTTAGAAGTTGATATGGTGCATTGTATATATGTCATTTCAGATTTGGTTTGACAGATTCGATATCGAGAATACGAGACTTCGACTGCTACGAACGACAAGAAGGTATAATTCATGTTTTGTTTGGGAAAGACACAACTCAAATGAGATTCAATTTGAGTTTCCCAACCAAATCACATACTAGAATTGTTGTTTATTTTGTGATATGAATTTGATTTGTTTATAGATTTATATTCAAATCTCTTGATATGATAATGTCTTGTTTATAGATTTATACTCAAGCCTTTGAGATAGGAGAGTCATTGGCAGACTTGCCAAACTAGATGTTCGGTGGTATCGACGCTTCGGATCAGATTCACTCCGATTGCAGACATTCGATACAGACTTGACCGAAGTCTAGGAATAAGACGTACAGTTACCCCGATTGGGATGGTAGGTGACAGACAGTGACGTCTTATTCACACCGGGATACCTAGAGTAGAGTCGATTCGAGTCAAGACATGATTTGATTTGAGTTGCATGTTTAGATAGATCGGTTTCATAGACTATGGAGCCATTGTTATTGCTTTCATGCATGATTTATGATTTCGTATCAGCATGTATACATGTTTTATACTGGGATTTGTTCTCACCGGAGTTTTCGGCTGTTGTTATGTCTGTATGTGTGCATAACAACAGGTGGGTCAGGATCAGGGTCGCGACAGAGATGAGAGATCAAGATAGCGTGGTGACTTCGGGCGCAGAAGATCACTAGTGATGTCGTACTAGATTTGTACTACTCGTAGGTTATGGTTTGTATTAAACCCTAGTGATATGTTGGTAGTAAGACATGACATGTATATTATATGTGTTGTAATTAAATAAAGAAAGATATTATGTTTAGGGTTTACATTTGAATTAATGTTAAAAAGCGAAAATTTGACCCAAATTTTGAATAAAGATCCAATTAATCCCAAAAAAAATTGAGTTAGAGCCCGGGTCCCCACAACAGGTGGTATCAGAGCAGTAGGTTCTGTAGACAGAGATAGAATAGAATGAGCGGGGTAGATCGAGTCTTCTTCCTTGCTTTTGATGTGCTAGCATGATTTAATGCTTTCCCTATTATATGTTGTATTGTATCTGAGTTGATTTACAGCATATACTTGTAAAGACTGAATCAGAACCGATTCTGGATCAGAGGTATATGATCAGAGGAGGGCTGAGACAGATTGTATAGATTGTATCCTAATCTGTTTGATAATCAGATATGCCACCTAGAAGAATACCACAACCAGCTGCAGGTCAAGTGCCGGAATAGGGTAGTACGTCAGGTACTCAGATGGACGTTACTGCGACACCGATGGAGACTTTGTTGAAGAGATTTCAATCATTCCATCCACCTACCTTGAAGGGCACAGAAAATGCAGTGGATTGCGAAAGCTGGTTGGATGATATAGAGATGTTATTTGAATCACTTGCCTATACAGATGAACGTAGAGTGAAGCTGGTTGGGCATCAATTGCAAGAAGTGGCCAAGAGTTGGTGGCTAACGGCGAAACGAGCCTTAGAACATCGAGGTATTGATATTACTTGGAAAGTCTTTAAAGATGAATTTTATCAACGTTTCTTTCCAGTGTCGTATCGAAAAGACAAAGGGGCCGAGTTCGCCAACATGAGACAGGGCCAGTGGAACATAGAGGAGTATGTTGCCAAATTCTCGTCCTTACTTCGATTTGCACCTCACGTAGCAGGGAATGATGAGGCAGTGGCCGATCAGTTCATAAATGGTTTGAATCCGAATATCTTCACTTTAGTGAACACGGGGCGACCCAACACTTTTTCTGAGGCGCTGAATCGAGCGAAGGGAGCAGAGGCTGGTTTGATTAGGTAGCGAGGATCTTCCTATAGTCTTCAGGGTCAGAGACCGCCACCGTTCGCCACACAGTTTCCACCACCTCCTCCTCGATTTGATAGTGGAATCAGTAGTAGTGGGAAAAAAGATTCTTTGAAGGCTAAGGGTAAGCAGTTCAAGAGAGCAGGGAGCAGTTCATCGAGCTCCAGCGGGTCACGACAGAGAGGTCCTGGCCAGAGTACAGATGTGACAGATGTGTATTGTACTGAGGAGGCCAGGGCCGAGGGCGGGGACCAGTGAGCCAGCTTGGGTCGGCAGTAGTGGCACCCGAGGACCTCAGTGCAGCAGTTGTTATTTTATTCCGCAAACAATTTTTATCAGTCGTTGGATAATTTTTAAATTGTTATTGTTGGCAAAACTTTATTTTCTTCCGCTGCTATTATTTTAAACATTGAACTTGATTCCCCAGTGATTTTATGAATGAGGCCATTTAAGTTCTTTTAAAAAGAAAAATTTTTAATTTTCCGCAAATTTTCAAGAAAGGAGTTTTAGGCCCTTTACAGTTGATATCAGAGCGGTGGTTCTGTATAGGGTTTCACTACTACTGACCGCGAGAAGCTCACAAAGCCACGCCTTTGGTCTGTAAGTTTTTCAGTTCAGCATTTTGTTCAGTATTTCAGTTAAAGCATGAATTATTTTGTCAGCATGCTTCCAGATTTTCAGTACTTCAGTGTTCATTTAAAAATAAAGTATGGAATTATGCATGTTAGTTACGTATGGGTTATGTTGGAACAGTATGCCCCCTAGACGCATTTTAGAGCGCAACAGAGAGGTGGAGCCTCGCCGAGAGGACAGAGAGGAGCATAGACCGGAGGGAGACCTACCACCTCCTCCACCGCCACCACCGGACATGAGTGCCCAGATGTTAGCTGGGATGGCACAGTTCTTCGCACAGTTTGCGGAGGGCAATGCCGCAGCCGTAGCCGCAGCCGCAGCCAGGCTGACAGGGCCCGAGGCAGTGTATGAGCGATTCATGAAGATGCGCCCGAAGGAATTCTCTGGGGCATCTGACCCCATGGTTGCCGAGGGATGGATCAAATCCCTCGAGGTTATCTTCGATTTTATGGAGCTGGAGGACGCAGACCGAGTCCGATGTGCCACCTACTTGTTCACTGGAGACGCCCGCTTATGGTGGGAAGGAGCTTCGGTAGCCCTGACATTGGCTACACTTTCTTGGACCCGCTTTACGGAGGTTTTCTACTCCAAGTATTTTGCTGAGGAGGTTCGCACCAGGCTGACCACCGAGTTCATGAGTCTGAGATAGGGGGATATGTCGGTTACGGAGTTTATCCGTAAGTTCGAGAGGGGCTGTCACTTTGTGCCCCTGATCGCGAATGATGCCAGAGCCAAGCTGATGCACTTCCTGGTGGGTTTACGGCCGATCTTTCGCCGGGATGTTAGGGTATCTTACCCTGCTACTTATGAGATTGCCGTCTCCAAGGCCTTAGCCGCAGAGTAGGATCTGCGGGATATCGAGAGGGATCGCCAGGGCAAGCGCCCAGTCCAGGCACCGCACCGCCCTCCTCCTCATCAGCATCAGCAGCAGAATAAGAGGCCTTTTCATGGACCGCCCAGGAACCGAGGCCAGCAGCAGCAGCAGCAGCAGCGGGGACGCCCAGCCCCAAGGACTCAGGAGCACCCAGTCTGTCCCAGGTGCTCACGTCGCCATCTTGGAGCATGTATGGCTGGCTCAGGAAAGTGTTTTAAGTGTGGCAGTCCAGACCACATGTTGCTGCAGTGTCCTCAGAGGAATCTGCCTACCCAAGGCAGAGTTTTTGCTCTCCATGCCGCGGAAACCAACCCGGAGACTATGTTGTTGACAGGTACCTTTAAACTTTAAGTTATTATTTGAATTTCCGTGTTTTGGGAATCGGGATTTAGATTTTGAACTTAGAACTGTTATAGGATTGCATGCTCTACTCAGATTTATTTCAGAGGAAATTAAGCTAGAGGAACCTTGACCTTTGCATGTCTATAAGTTTAGATCTTGTAGTGGGATTCAACTTAGAACTCCGCTCTTTCAGGGAGAATTTTTATATCTGGTTCCGCTACCAAGGCCTTGATAGATTCAGGGGCCACTCACTCGTTTATTTCGGAGGTCTTTGCTAACTTCCTCAAGATCCAGACCATTGGGCTAGATACAGCCTTTTCAGTAGTGTTGCCGTCAGGCGAGGAGAAGGCAGCTACCAATGTTATCCGAGATATAGACCTTGAGCTGCACGGTAATCTTGTTTATGCGGATCTGATCGTGCTACCGATGCCAGAATTTGACATCATCCTTGGGATGGACTGGCTATTGAGGAACAGAGTGTTGATAGACTTCCAGCGGAGATCCGTTCTTGTCCGACCGCCTGGAATGGAGCAGTTCTTATTTGAGCCGGACAGGTACTTTTCTTTACCGCGCATTATTCCTTATGTTCAGGCTAGGAAACTCATGCATAGAGGGTGTCGGGCATTTCTAGCAACCTTTTTATCTGTCCCCGAGGAACCCAGCCAGTCAGCTTCAGATGTTCCGATTGTCAGAGATTTCTTAGACGTTTTTCCCGAAGACGTCTCTGGTATGCCACCAGAGAGAGAGGTGGAGTTTTCCATTGAGCTTATGCCAGGTACGGCTCCGATATCCAAAGCGCCATACCGACTAGCACCGACAGAGATGGCAGAGCTTAAGAAGCAGATTCAGGAACTTCTCGACAAGGAGTTCATTCGCCCGAGCTTTTCTCCATGGGGCGCGCCGGTCTTATTCCTGAAAAAGAAGGATGGCACGATGAGGCTTTGCATTGACTACCGGGAGTTGAACAGGGTTACAGTGAAGAATAAATACCCACTGCCGAGGATTGAGGATCTGTTTGACCAGTTGCAGGGAGCTTCGATTTTCTCCAAGATAGATCTGCGTTCTGGTTATCACCAGTTGAGGGTGAGAGGTGCTGATGTTTCGAAGACAGCTTTCAGGACTCGTTATGGTCACTACGAGTTCCTTGTGATGCCGTTCGGTCTGACGAATGCGCCAGCGATCTTCATGGATCTAATGAATCGCGTATTTCAGCCGTACCTCGACCAGTTTGTGATAGTGTTCATAGATGACATTCTCGTCTACTCCAAGAGTCGGGAGGAGCACAGCAGGCATCTGACCACAGTGTTGCAGACATTGCAGAAACATAAACTATTCGCAAAGTTCAGTAAGTGCGAATTCTGGTTAGAGAAGGTGGCGTTCTTGGGCCACATTGTTTCTAGCAGTGGCATTGAGGTAGACTCGGCGAAAGTTGCAGCAGTCAGAGATTGGGTTGTGCCTCAGAATGCATCAGAGATCCGCAGTTTTCTTGGGCTAGCAGGATATTACAGGAAGTTCATTCAGGGATTCTCATCCATTGCCGTTCCACTCACAGCACTGACCAAGAAAAATGTGAAGTTTGTGTGGAGCGAGGAGTGTCAGAAGAGCTTCGATACTTTGAAGCAAGCTCTTATTTCAGCACCAGTTTTGGCCATGCCATCAGGGCCCGGCGAGTTTGTCCTTTATACCGATGCTTCGAAGCTTGGTTTAGGTACAGTTTTGATGCAGCATGGGAGAGTGATAGCGTATGCTTCTCGACAGCTGAAAATCCACGAGAAGAACTACCCCACCCATGATCTGGAGTTAGTTGGCCGCCGTAGTTTTTGCTTTGAAGATTTGGAGGCACTATCTGTATGGAGAGAAGTGTCAGATCTTTACCGACCACAAAAGCCTCAAGTATTTCTTTACGCAGAAGGAGCTGAACATGCGTCAGAGGCGTTGGTTGGAGCTTGTGAAAGACTACGATTGTGACATTAGCTACCACCCGGGTAAAGCTAATGTAGTTGCGGATGCTTTGAGCAGGAAAGTCGCAGTGATGGCTCACTTGACGATTCAGAAACCTCTTCAGATCGAGATGCAGAGGTTTGATCTTGAGACTTACCCTCGAGGTAGAGTTCCTCGTCTATCTACCTTGACCATTCAGTCTTCCCTTTTGGACCGTATTCGCAGTGGTCAGGCAGCAGATGAGCAGTTGGCACAGTGGAAGAAGAGAGATGAAGCCAAGGGCAGTGTTTTGTATACAGTCAGCGACGGTATTGTGAGATACCGAGATAGGATATGGGTTCCCAGCAGTGATTCTATCCGAGCAGACATCTTATCAGAGACCCATACGTCCCCGTACTCCATTCACCCTGGGAGTACGAAGATGTACAAAGATCTGCAGCTATTGTATTGGTGGCCAGGGATGAAGAAGGACATCAGGCGTTTTGTATCCGAGTGCCTGACTTGCCAGTTAGTGAAGGCCGAGCATCAGAGACCAGCAGGTTTGCTCAAGCCTCTTCCTATTCCCGAGTGGAAGTGAGAGAACATTACCATGGACTTTGTGACCGGATTGCCGAGGTCAGCCAGAGGATCGAATGCTATCTGGGTGATTGTAGATCGTCTTACCAAATCAGCGCACTTCTTGCCTATTAAGACGACTTTCACCATGGTTCAGTATGCAGAGTTGTATATCCGAGAGATAGTCCGACTCCATGGTATTCCAGTTTCTATCGTATCCGACAGAGATCCCAGATTCACTTCCTCGTTTTGGAAGAGTTTGCATTCGACTATGGGTACGAAGTTGCTGTTTAGCACAGCTTTCCATCCGCAGACAGATGGACAGTCGGAGCGAGTTATTCAGATCTTAGAGGATCTTCTCCGTGCTTGCGTCATTGATTTCTCTGGGAGTTGGGAGTCGAACTTACCATTGGTAGAGTTCACCTATAACAACAGTTTCCAGTCGTCTATAGGTATGGCTCCGTATGAAGCACTGTATGGCCGCAAGTGTAGATCTCCTGTTCATTGGGATGAAGTAGGAGAGAGAGCAGAGTTGGGTCCAGAGATTGTTCAGCAGGCAGCAGATGTAGTAGTCAAAATCCGTGATAGAATGAGGACTGCTCAGAGTCGACAGAAGAGTTATGCCGATCAGCGGAGGAGAGGGTTAGAGTTTGCAGTGGGCGATCATGTCTTCGTGAAAGTGGCACCTATGAAGGGTGTCATGAGATTTGGCAAGAAAGGGAAGCTCAGTCCGAGATTCATTGGACCGTTTGAGATCCTTGACAGAGTTGGGACGCTTGCTTATCGTGTGGCTCTTCCGCCGAATCTGTCCGGAGTACACAATGTCTTTCACGTCTCCATGCTGAGGAAGTATATGGCAAATCCTTCGCATGTGCTGAATTTAGAGCCGTTGCAGCTTACTCCGAACTTATCTTATGAGGAGAGACCCGTGCAGATCCTAGACAGACAGGAGAAGAAACTTCGGAAAAAGTTGGTTAAGCGAGTCAAAGTCAAATGGCTCAACCATTCAGAGGAGGAAGCTACATGGGAGTCTGAGCAGGAGATGAGAAGTCGATACCCTGAGTTTTTCGGTAAGTTCTAATTTCGAGGACGAAATTTATTTAAGGGGGGAAGGATTGTAGAACCCGTATATCAGTAGACGTATAAGCCATGCATAATTCTAGATTTTTAAATTTAATTGACTTCATTGCATGATTATTTTAAATGCATTTATTTGAAGTTAATTATTTGTTATTTCAGTTCAGTAGATTGATTTTTAGCATTTCAGTATTTTCAGTTAGTCCGGACCGGAGTTGGAGTTTTGAGATAGAATTTAAGATTTCGAGAAATATTTCCAGAAGTTAATTTAGCCAGCAACCAAGTTCATTTAAGTTAGGAAGGGAGGTTTGAGGATTTAATTTAATTATTTGAGGTGATTAAGAAATGAACTCATTTAAGTTATTAAATTAAGGGGTTAGCTTACTAAATTATTTAAAGGATTAGTAAGGCTTTCAAGGATTATTAGTTGACTAGATAATCAACATTCCCCTTTATTTTATTATGCATTTTTCGGCAACCCTTAGTGCTAGAAGATTCATTTTCCAACTCATCAACTTTGACCAATTCTTTGCATGTAATTAGTAGGATAATTCTAGGATTTTTGGGAGCACAATTTAATTAATTAATGGACATATCCTAGACTAGAAAATAAGCAAAATTTCGGCCACTACCTCCTAGAAGCATCCACCAACTCATTTGATATCAATTCAAAATTTAAAATTCAAATGCATGAAGACTTGGTCTTGATATGATCCTTATATCTTGCACCATCCTCCTAACCCCTCATAACCACTCCATCACACTCCCTCCCCACCGAAATCAGACCCATTTTCAGTAGAAAAACACGTGAATAACAGCTAGGGAGAAAGGGAGAAAAATCGAGAACTAGAAAGAACAAGAGAAGCGCTCCATCTCCTCCGTGCCGCGTCGTCGTCGTTTCGTTCGTTTTCTTTCGAAACGAAACCAAGCATGTCTAGATTTCTTTCAAACCTCAATCAAGTCATATTATCATTTATTTTTCAGTACATGATCATGTTTATTCAAGTAAAAATCGAGATCCATGTCAAAACATTTTGAAACCACACATGCAGAATTTTTGATTTCCTTGGCAAGCTTCACGATTTCTTTTGTTTTGTGAGTTTCAGGTATTGGATCGACTCCAGGCTCCCAAGGTGGCTTGTATACATGTAGTAGGATGCATTAGGACCATGTTGGTCCATTCAAACCAGCCCCATGCTTGCTGGAAATTCAGAATGACAGCAAGTCCCCATAGGTGCAGAAAATGTTGTTCAAAAATTCAGTTTGTTGTCATGGAGGAAGGATCTGATCTTGGCTGCCCCAAGGGCCTATAGCCATGGTTGGATCACTTCCCTAGCATTTCTAAGACATGACTAAGTTGCCCTTTTGGTGGCTTGGTCCATGGTTCATCGGTTTTTAATAAAAACATCACAACAGCCCCTATACCCCTTCGGCTACTTCGGTTGGACAGCTTTTGGTTTCGGTTCTTGGTTGCTTGGTATGGATCTTGGTTGGCCTATGGCCCATAGCCACGGTTCATATCATGCTCCTAGATGTCTAGATCATGCCATGGTCAATCAAATGGCCACTGGAATGACGCAAGACATCGATCATAGCATAAACACTACACACGCATTCAAGATGCTCTCGGTTGGACCCTTCGGTTGAGTTTTGGTGTGATGCGGATTGTGGCTGGCCTAGGGCCCTTAGCCATGGTTCAAATCATTCCTTTGGATGTTTGTAAGAGTCTCTGGTTGGTGGTTCACGCCCCTAATGGCCGATAGTCTCGAAACCAACGCAAGTCTTGTAGTTGCACAGCTGCTGGAAACTACAGCATGTTGCTGTGTCGTTTAGAAGGCTCGTTTGAGTTATTGGTTGGCTTTTAGCCCATGGCCTTGGACTGGACAGTGCCTCATTGAGTTGGGAAGGTCATGTTTTTGACCGTTCGTGATTCGGATCATTTTTGAGGTCGTACGAGAATTTACGGTGCAATGTGCCAAATTGACTCTCGAAAGAGCGTTTCGTGTTTTGGCCTCCATTTCACCGAGATTTCGACCCTATCATTTTAGAAGCATTATTTTATGATTTTTCAGCGTATTTTAATCATGACTATACGTCGGTTCAGTGTCGGTTCAGGTTGGCTCGGAGTCATGATTAAATGCGAAGTCATTAGGCGTCATAGTCGCATCTTTTGAACGTAAATTGCGTAGTTGGTCAATTTTAAGCTATTGCATATTTTTCATGGCACAGTTAGGTTGCAGCGAGCCTGAGAACGATCCAATCCAATCCAGTTGGTAAAATTACAGGAATTTTCATTACGCCAGTTAATTATTTTACGTGCATTAAATAGAAAATGATTATTTTTGAGATTTATGCGATATGGCTTGTGGTTCATTCACTATGTGGGAGTGTTATTTTATACGGTCGCCAGTGACCAATCAGTTCAGTATGGTACCACCCGGTCGCCAGTGACCGGCCAGCTCAGTTCAGTTTCAGCCTCCCCGGTAGCCAGTTACCGATCAGTTCAGCTTAGTGCAGTGGCCACAGGCGTAAAACATAATCTCAACAGAAAATTTTACCAGATATTTCAGTACAGGCTCCAAGGAGCAAACATTTTTACTGTGAATATCAGTTCATTTATGCACGTATTATAATTGCTTAGTACAGATTATTTTCAGTATGCCTCAGGACAGGATATGTTAACTCATGCATATTTTAAATTCAGATTTTTACTCGTTAGATGCGATTTATGCATGCTGAGTCTTTAGGCTCACTAGACTTGATTGTTGTAGTAGGTACTGAGGAGGCCAGGGCCGAGGGCGGGGACCAGTGAGCCAGCTTGGGTTGGCACTAGTGGCACCCGAGGACCTCAGTGCAGCAGTTGTTATTTTATTCCGCAAACAATTTTTATCAGTCGTTGGATAATTTTTAAATTGTTATTGTTGGCAAAACTTTATTTTCTTCTGCTGCTATTATTTTAAACATTGAACTTGATTCCCCAGTGATTTTATGAATGAGGCCATTTAAGTTCTTTTAAAAAGAAAAATTTTTAATTTTCCGCAAATTTTCAAGAAAGGAGTTTTAGGCCCTTTACATTTTTACTCAAACCTCCAAATGATCTGAAATTTGGAGAGATTTAAGAAAAGACATAGGGCTACAACTTTGTAGTTTACAACTTTTTCTAATTCGGTAGGGAAGAGGCGTTTCTGAAGCGATCTTAAGCGTGGCGGTGCGCAGAGCGGCGCCCGAGCGGTAATTTATGACCGGCCGAGCGCCACTACTTCTGGAACTTTGGGTTTTGGGCAGAATCATCGGCGCCTGAGCGGTAATTTATGACCGTCTGAGCGCCCAGCACAGTATAAGCGTGTTTTCGAGATTAAGTGATTTAAATGGAAGAGTTGGCTCATTTCTCTCATTTTTTTTCTCTTCTTCTCGGTTCTTCATCTAAGGGAGACCTAGGGTGTAATGCCCTAGATTGTATGTGGATAAAATGAAAATATGAAGTGTTGCTTGAAGGAACAGACCGCACCCGCGCCTAGAGAAGCACCGCACCCGCGGTGCATGGGCAGAAAGTTAATCATTTTTACAGTAGGGTCACCTCACCCGCGGTCCAAGACAGAGTGCACCCGCGGTTGATGGACAGAGAGTTGGAAAGTATTTACAGAAATGACACCGATCCCGCGGTTCGAACGTAACCGCACCCGCGTTGATGTCACCGCACCCGCGGTCTTATATGTAGCGCACCCGCGGTCGGCGTTTATGCAAAGTTGGATGTACTGCCGAAGCTTGAGCGCAGCCGCGGTTCATGAACTACCGCACCCGCGGTCATACGTGTTGATTGAAGAATAAAGCATGTGTCCTTGGACATGCATATAAGGTGTGTTGTCTTTCCTTCACTCTTCCTCAACAGAATGAGAATCGAGAGGAACTCCATGAAAGCTCAAGTATTCATCATGTCTTAGAAATTAGATTGTGCAACATCCAACCAACCAAATTTCAATCCAAACATAGATTTATGCTCCTGGCATCAAAAGCTACAAAAGGATGTAAGTACTGTTCACTTTCAACATGTTTTGATATATATGTGTTGGGAGAATGATGAATTGGGCTCCATAATATGTTCTTGAGAATTTAAGCAACGTATATTCGTAACCGGATCGAAGAGCGGACATTGTATGCTATTGTTGCTATTTCCAGCATGCTTAGTGTTAAGATATGCAGATTTTGAGTACTATCATGTGTTTATGATGAGGATTATGAGTTATGGTTACTGATTATTAAAGTTTGAGTTGACCGGTACCGAGAAACTACGCCGTTATGCCGCCAAAACGTACCAAGATTGAATATTGCTCCATATGTGTATCCTTTTGAGTTAGAAGTTGATATGGTGCATTGTATATATGTCATTTCAGATTTGGTTTGACAGATTCGATATCGAGAATACGAGACTTCGACTGCTACGAACGACAAGAAGGTATAATTCATGTTTTGTTTGGGAAAGACACAACTCAAATGAGATTCAATTTGAGTTTCCCAACCAAATCACATACTAGAATTGTTGTTTATTTTGTGATATGAATTTGATTTGTTTATAGATTTATATTCAAATCTCTTGATATGATAATGTCTTGTTTATAGATTTATACTCAAGCCTTTGAGATAGGAGAGTCATTGGCAGACTTGCCAAACTAGATGTTCGGTGGTATCGACGCTTCGGATCAGATTCACTCCGATTGCAGACATTCGATACAGACTTGACCGAAGTCTAGGAATAAGACGTACAGTTACCCCGATTGGGAGGGTAGGTGACAGACAGTGACGTCTTATTCACACCGGGATACCTAGAGTAGAGTCGATTCGAGTCAAGACATGATTTGATTTGAGTTGCATGTTTAGATAGATCGGTTTCATAGACTATGGAGCCATTGTTATTGCTTTCATGCATGATTTATGATTTCGTATCAGCATGTATACATGTTTTATACTGGGATTTGTTCTCACCGGAGTTTTCGGCTGTTGTTATGTCTGTATGTGTGCATAACAACAGGTGGGTCAGGATCAGGGTCGTGACAGAGATGAGAGATCAAGATAGCGTGGTGACTTCGGGCGCAGAAGATCACTAGTGATGTCGTACTAGATTTGTACTACTCGTAGGTTATGGTTTGTATTAAACCCTAGTGATGTGTTGGTAGTAAGACATGACATGTATATTATATGTGTTGTAATTAAATAAAGAAAGATATTATGTTTAGGGTTTACATTTGAATTAATGTTAAAAAGCGAAAATTTGACCCAAATTTTGAATAAAGATCCAATTAATCCCAAAAAAAATTGAGTTAGAGCCCGGGTCCCCACAACAGGTGGTATCAGAGCAGTAGGTTCTGTAGACAGAGATAGAATAGAATGAGCGGGGTAGATCGAGTCTTCTTCCTTGCTTTTGATGTGCTAGCATGATTTAATGCTTTCCCTATTATATGTTGTATTGTATCTGAGTTGATTTACAGCATATACTTGTAAAGACTGAATCAGAACCGATTCTGGATCAGAGGTATATGATCAGAGGAGGGCTGAGACAGATTGTATAGATTGTATCCTAATCTGTTTGATAATCAGATATGCCACCTAGAAGAATACCACAACCAGCTGCAGGTCAAGTGCCGGAATAGGGTAGTACGTCAGGTACTCAGATGGACGTTACTGCGACACCGATGGAGACTTTGTTGAAGAGATTTCAATCATTCCATCCACCTACCTTGAAGGGCACAGAAAATGCAGTGGATTGCGAAAGCTGGTTGGATGATATAGAGATGTTATTTGAATCACTTGCCTATACAGATGAACGTAGAGTGAAGCTGGTTGGGCATCAATTGCAAGAAGTGGCCAAGAGTTGGTGGCTAACGGCGAAACGAGCCTTAGAACATCGAGGTATTGATATTACTTGGAAAGTCTTTAAAGATGAATTTTATCAACGTTTCTTTCCAGTGTCGTATCGAAAAGACAAAGGGGCCGAGTTCGCCAACATGAGACAGGGCCAGTGGAACATAGAGGAGTATGTTGCCAAATTCTCGTCCTTACTTCGATTTGCACCTCACGTAGCAGGGAATGATGAGGCAGTGGCCGATCAGTTCATAAATGGTTTGAATCCGAATATCTTCACTTTAGTGAACACGGGGCGACCCAACACTTTTTCTGAGGCGCTGAATCGAGCGAAGGGAGCAGAGGCTGGTTTGATTAGGTAGCGAGGAGCTTCCTATAGTCTTCAGGGTCAGAGACCGCCACCGTTCGCCACACAGTTTCCACCACCTCCTCCTCGATTTGATAGTGGAATCAGTAGTAGTGGGAAAAAAGATTCTTTGAAGGCTAAGGGTAAGCAGTTCAAGAGAGCAGGGAGCAGTTCATCGAGCTCCAGCGGGTCACGACAGAGAGGTCCTGGCCAGAGTACAGATGTGACAGATGTGTATTGTAAGACTTGTGGAGGCCGACATGCCACAGAGCAGTGTCAGGGAGTGATGGGCAGATGTAATATATGCAGGCAACAGGGACATTTTGCCAGAGTTTGTCCCCAGAGAGGTGCCCAGAGATTTCAGAGTGCAGGGTCATCAGCATCAGTGACTCAGCCTGAGAGACAAGCTTCGTCTGTCCATTCTTTCCAGTCCACGCCTACACAGTCCCAACCTAGAGCTAGAGGGGGCCAGACAGTGAGCCAACCTCCCAGACAACAAGCTCGGGTGTTTGCACTGACCGAGGAGCAATGCCAAGATGCACCAGACGATGTGATTGCAGGTAACTGTTTTCTTTGCGGTTATCCTGCATATGTATTGATAGATACAGGTGCATCACATACATTCATATCAGAACATTTTGCATTGACACATGCATTGCCTGTAGAGTCATTGTCTACTGTAGTGTCTATTTCTTCTCCGTTGGGAAGTGGTCTGATATCTGTGACTTCAGTTAGACATTGTGTACTACAGTTTGAAGGGCATGAGATCGATTTAGAATGTGTTGTACTTGGTTTATCTGATTCTGATTGTATTGTCGGGATTGACATGTTGACTAAGTACAGAGCCACCGTAGATTGTTTTCACAAGATTGTCAGATTCAGACCTGAAATGCCAGAGGAGTGGAAATTCTATGGTGAAGGTTCCAAATCTCGGATTCCCTTAGTATCTGCTCTGACTATGAGTAGATTGTTGCAGCAAGGAGCAGAAGGGTTCCTTATTTATTCAGTAGATTTACTGAAATCGAGTCCCGCATTGGCAGATTTGCCAGTAGTACGGGAGTTTGCAGATGTATTTCCTGACGAGATTCCAGGGTTACCACCAGCCCGAGAGGTAGATTTTAGTATTGATCTTATTCCAGGTACCGTTCCTATTTCGAGAGCTCCATATAGAATGGAACCTATTGAGTTGAAAGAATTGAAAGCACAGCTAGAATATTTGCTAGCCAAGGGATATATCAGACCCAGTGTATCTCCTTGGGGCGCTCCAGTGCTATTTGTGCGAAAGAAAGACGGTTCGATGAGATTGTGTATAGATTATAGGCAGCTGAACAAGGACAACGATAAAGAACAAATATCCTTTGCCTCGTATCGACGACTTATTTGATCAGTTGCAGGGATCATCTATCTATTCCAAGATCGATCTGAGATCTGGATATCACCAGCTGCGGGTACGAGATATTGATATACCAAAGACAGCATTCCGAACCAGGTATGGACATTACGAATTTATTGTCATGCCTTTTGGGTTAACGAATGCTCCAGCGGTGTTTATGGGACTAATGAACCGTGTATTTCAGAGGTATTTAGATGAATTTGTGATTGTTTTTATTGATTATATTTTGGTGTACTCTAAGAATTTGGATGAGCATGCCAATCATTTGAGAATTGTGTTGCAAACATTGAGAAATGAAAGATATATGCGAAACTGTCAAAGTGTGAGTTTTGGCTGAGACAGGTTGTCTTCTTGGGTCATATCATATCTGGAGACGGTATTTCTGTCGATCCGAGTAAAGTGGAAGCTGTGATCAGTTGGCAGAGACCGACTTTTGTGCCAGAGATACGCAGTTTCATGGGTTTAGCAGGGTACTATAGACGATTCATCAAAGATTTCTCCAGCATTGCGAAGCCGATTACCCAGTTGACGCAAAAGAATACGCCATTTGTGTGGTCGGAAGATTGCGAGTCTAGCTTCCTAGAATTGAAGAAAAGGCAGACCAGTGCACCTGTCTTAATGATTCTTTCAGGTACTGGTGATTTCGTTGTATATTGTGATGCATCTCACAGAGGGCTGGGATGTGTTCTTATGCGGTCATGTGATCGCATATGCCACTAGACAGCTGAAGCCACACGAGATTCGATACCACATTCATGATCTTGAATTGGCGGCTATTGTTTTTGCCTTGAAGATCTGGCGTCACTATCTTTATGGTGAGAAATTTGAGATTTATTCTGACCATAAAAGCCCGAAGTATCTGTTTTCTCAGTCAGAGTTGAACATGAGACAGCGTAGATGGCTTGATCTACTGAAAAATTTTGATTGCGAGATCAAGTACTATCCAGGGAAGTCAAATGCAGTAGCAGATGCCTTGAGTCGAAAGGTTTGTGCCCTATCCTTATCGACGATAGGTGTTTCGAATTTAGTTGAAGATTGTTGTTTGTCTGGTTTAGCATTTGACACAGATAGTAAACCATTAAAACTTGCCACGATTCAAGTTGAGCCAGATTTGATGATGAAAATCAAAAAAGCCCAAAGAACAGATCGGAATATACAGCAGTCAATTCAGATGGTCAGATCAGGACATCAGTCTGAATAGCAGGTACGTGATTTTGTTCTGTATGTGAATAACCTTATTGTAGTGCCAGATGCTTCAGAGTTGAAACAACAAATATTGTCAGCAGCGCACTGTAGTCGGTTCAGCATTCACCCTGGTGGAAGAAAGATGTACCACGACTTGAAGACACAGTTCTGGTGGAAACAAATGAAATCAGATATTGCCGAATATGTGTCCAAGTGCTTAAATTGCCAACAGGTGAAGGCCGAAAGAAAGAAGCCCGGAGGTTTACTTCAGAGTTTGTCTATTCCTGAATGGAAATGGGATCACATTTCCATGTATTTCGTGACGAAGTTACCTCGATCATCCCGGGGTTGTGATGCGATTTGGGTTGTGATAGACAGATTAACCAAATCAGCGTGTTTTATTCCGTATAGGATGACGTACAGACATGATCAAATGGCTGAGATATATATCAGGGAGGTAGTCAGATTACATGGTGTGCCGAAGTCTATCGTATCAGATCGTGATCCACGATTCACTTCTCACTTTTGGCACAGTCTGCAGCAGGCTTTAGGTACGACATTGCACCTGAGCACTGCTTATCATCCCCAGACAGACGGACAGTCAGAGCGGACTATCCAGACTTCAGAGGACATGTAGAGAGCTATAGTGCTTGATTTCGGCACTAGTTGGCAAGATTCACTACCGTTATGTGAATTCTCGTACAACAACAGCTATCAAACGAGCATAGAGATGGCACCGTTTGAGGCATTGTATGGCAAGAAGTGCAGATCTCCGTTGTACTGGGATGATATATCTGAAGTACCAGAACTTGGGCCTGATATGATTCGGGAAATGACTGAGAAGGTGAAGATCATTCAGAAAATAATGAAGACGGCACAGGATAGACAGGCCAAGTATGCCAATATCAGACGTAGACCGTTAGTATTTGAACAGGGAGACAGAGTATTTTTGAAGATTTCTCCTTTCAGAGGCGTTGTCAGATTTGGCAAACGCGAGAAACTGTCTCCTAGATACATTGGTCCATACGAGATTCTTGAAAAGATTGGCGATCGAGCATATCGACTGGCTCTTCCTCCTTCTCTATCCGGGATACATAACGTTTTTCATGTATCGATGCTGCGTAGATACATGCCAGATTATTCTCATGTCATTCAGCCTGACGAAGCTGAGCTAGATCAGACATTGAGTTATGTTGAACAACTGATACAGATTCTTGATCGGAAAGAAAAACAGCTCCGAACGAATACTATTCCGCTAGTGAAAGTCCAATGGAGTCGTCATGGCACCGAGGAAGCGACTTGGGAGACAGAAGCAGATATGAAATAGAAATATCCCGAGTTATTTTCATGATGTGAGTATTTATTCAGCATTTGACTTTACTGCTGTTCGTACATACTTTGATTAATGGATTTCACGTTCGAGGACGAACTAATATCTAAGAGGGGGAGAAATGTAATGCCCTAGATTGTATGTGGATAAAATGAAAAGATGAAGTGTTGCTTGAAGGAAGAGACCGCACCCGCGCCTAGAGAAGCACCGCACCCGCGGTGCATGGGCAGAAAGTTAATCATTTTTACAATAGGGTCACCGCACCCGCGGTCCAAGACAGAGTGCACCCGCGGTTGATGGACAGAGAGTTGGAAAGTATTTACAGAAATGACACTGCACCCGCGGTTCGAACGTAACCGCAACCGCGTTGATGTCACCGCACCCGCGGTCTTATATGTAACGCACCCTCGGTCGACGTTTATGCAAAGTTGGATGGACTGCCGAAGCTTGAGCGCAGCCGCGGTTCATGAACTACCGCACCCGCGGTCATACGTGTTGATTGAAGAATAAAGCATGTGTCCTTGGACATGCATATAAGGTGTGTTGTCTTTCCTTCACTCTTCCTCAACAGAATGAGAATCGAGAGGAACTCCATGAAAGCTCAAGTATTCATCATGTCTTAGAAATTAGATTGTGCAACATCCAACCAACCAAATTTCAATCCAAACATAGATTTATGCTCCTGGCATCAAAAGCTACAAAAGGATGTAAGTATTGTTCACTTTCAACATGTTTTGATATATATGTGTTGGGAGAATGATGAATTGAGCTCCATAATATGTTCTTGAGATTTTAAGCAACGTATATTCGTAACCGAATCGAAGAGCGGAC
The DNA here is from genome assembly GCF_025594145.1 of Primulina tabacum. Lineage (NCBI taxonomy): Eukaryota > Viridiplantae > Streptophyta > Magnoliopsida > Lamiales > Gesneriaceae > Primulina > Primulina tabacum. The sequence goes on along the minus strand of NC_134560.1, from coordinate 24,053,818 downwards.
ATTGTATGCTATTGTTGCTATTTCCAGCATGCTTAGTGTTAAGATATGCAGATTTTGAGTACTATCATGTGTTTATGATGATGATTATGAGTTATGGTTACTTATTATTGAAGTTTGAGTTGACCGGTACCGAGAAACTACGCCGTTATGCCGCCAAAACATACCAAGATTGAATATTTCTCCATATGTGTATCCTTTTGAGTTAGAAGTTGATATGGTGCATTGTATATATGTCATTTCAGATTTGGTTTGACAGATTCGATATCGAGAATACGAGACTTCGACTGCTACGAACGACAAGAAGGTATAATTCATGTTTTGTTTGGGAAAGACACAACTCAAATGAGATTCAATTTGAGTTTCCCAACCAAATCACATATTAGAATTGTTGTTTATCTTGTGATATGAATTTGATTTGTTTATAGATTTATATTCAAATCTCTTGATATGATAATGTCTTGTTTATAGATTTATACTCAAGCCTTTGAGATAGGAGAGTCATTGGCAGACTTGCCAAACTAGATTTTCGGTGGTATCGACGCTTCGGATCAGATTCACTCCGATTGCAGACATTCGATACAGACTTGACCGAAGTCTAGGAATAAGACGTACAGTTACCCCGATTGGGAGGGTAGGTGACAGACAGTGACGTCTTATTCACACCGGGATCCCTAGAGTAGAGTCGATTCGAGTCAAGACATGATTTAATTTGAGTTGCATGTTTAGATAGATCGGTTTCACAGACTATGGAGCCATTGTTATTGCTTTCATGCATGATTTATGATTTCGTATCAGCATGTATACATGTTTTATACTGGGATTTGTTCTCACCGGAGTTTCTGGCTGTTGTTATGTCGGTATGTGTGCATAACAACAGGTGGGTCAGGATCAGGGTCACGACAGAGATGAGAGATCAAGATAGCGTGGTGACTTCGTGCGCAGAAGATCATTAGTGATGTCGTACTAGATTTTTACTACTCGTAGGTTATGGTTTGTATTAAACCCTAGTGATGTGTTGGTAGTAAGACATGACATGTATATTATATGTGTTGTAATTAAATAAAGAAAGATATTATGTTTAGTGTTTACATTTGAATTAATGTTAAAAAGCAAAAATTTGACCCACATTTTGAATAAAGATCCAATTAATCCCAAAAAGAATTGAGTTAGAGCCCGAGTCCCCACATAGGGTTCTTAATTTCTTTCTTTTGTTCTCTTTGATTTTAGCTTCTTGTTGGTTGTTTGTGGTGAGTGCAAGGTTCTTGAGGGTTCAAAGAGCTAAGGTAAGATTCTGGTTTAGTTTGCTTTTTATTATGGTGTTGGAGATGATATGGGTTTGGTGATGGTGTTAATTTTATGGGTTTATTGGTATTGTTGTTTTATTATTGAAATGTTGATGGTGTTATATATGATTTATTGTGTAGGTTGTGTACCAAGGGTTTATGTTGAAGGTGTTCTTGTTGGTTGTAAGTGGAATCTTATTCTTGTGCTCACATGATAGTATATGTATTGTGTTTCAATGGTTTTAACATGTTATTCCCTTCCATTTAATCCATATTAGGTATTGAATTACTTGATTGTATATTTGAGACAATTGAATGTCTCAATTGTCAAAAATGGAATACAAGAGAAAAGAGTTTACAAAGTGTTTGATTAAATGCCCCAAATAGAGTTTAAAATGATTTATGGATTGATAGATACATAGTCATAGATTGCATGCAATTAGTTGATCAACGACCATAGGCTTATATCCCTCAGAGTTATCGATTTATATTGATGGGATATAGGTACAGAGACAGAGATACTATATAGATATCAATCCAACATAGAAAAGAGAAATACCATCTTATTGTTATATTATTGCTATGTTATTCATTATTCAGAGTTGATGGTATTTAATGTTTTTTTTTAAAGCCATGTTTTACAGAGTATGCTATGTACATTGCTATGTAAGAGTTCCACTTGCTGAGTTTTACACTCATTTCAGTTATTCATGTGATGCAGATAAGAGCGACGAACCAGGATGTTGATTGAAGCCGAGGTCATATGCATATAGAGATGGAAGGAAGTGGAAGATTATTTTGTTATACATGATCAAAATGATATTTTGTATTTTGACGCAACACTTTTTGGATCATGCATATTCTTTTGATGGTATATATATTAAAAAAGTATTTTGAATCCTTCCTCCCTTAAAAGAAAAATTTTAAATTCCGCTGTTATTTTATAAAATGGGTCAGAGGTGTTACATTTACATGAAATATTTTGCCCATTTTAAAATAACATAAACCAACTAGTATTTAAAAATCCAAAGGAAAGAGTCAAAAACATGAAATCGTCAACCGTTTTACCCCTATACGTAAAATTTCACGTTTTTGACATTTTCTTAATTTCATTTACCCTATCATGTCCCAAATAATTATTTAAGCTTACTTGAATTTTCTCATATTTTTATTTGGCTAAATCGAGTACTTTTAATTTAATATTTAAATATGACGAATTAAACCAAACCTTAATATCAAATTCCCAAATTAAAAACTTAGACTTTTAATAATTATTTAAGCTTAAATATAATTTTCCGTAATTTTATAAAGCTTAAAACTAGCATTTAAATTAACTCGTTAATCAGCGTTTCGTGCCGCGATTAAATACCGAATAAATCCAAAACTCATTATTTTGATCCCAAATTTTAAACATAATATTTTTAAGATTTATTCTACCCTTCCAAGTCATTAACCACACCCGTGGACCCATGGATTCAATTTTAGTCTTATTAATTTCGTTTTTGACATCTTATCAAACACACTGAGCCATCTCTCGATTTACTCGAGCCATGCCCGAGCCACCTTGAGCTAAAACCTAGCCAACCCATCTATGAACCCTACTGACCAGCCCCAAGCCGAAGAACCAGCCCCTAAGCTCGTGGTGCCGTGAGTTTGGGGTAATTAGGACCTTTAAACATTGATTAAAAACAACTCTTGATCCTAACCTTACATCATGGCAGCCCCTTACAGGTGTAGAACAATTTATTGGATGCAAAGTCATGAGTTTAACACCTATATGAGCAATAATCCGAAAATAAAGGAAAATAACTTCATGTTTTTCATGCACACAACTTTTAAAAACGATATTATGACGTGATAGATGAGAAAAGGAGATGCTTGGCGTGCCTTTGCATTTTAAACGTACGAATAATCGTTGACGATGAAGAACGAGCAAGAACCTTGGCTTTGAAACCCCTTGAACCTCACGAAAATCCTTCCCCAGTTGTGTTGTGTGTGTGTGCCTTAACTTGAAGAGTTTAATTTTATAGTGGAAATTGAATCATTGAGTGGTAAAGAAATGTGTGATTTGTCTATTAAGGAGAAGGAGAGTAGGCAAGAAGAAACTTTGTTGCTCAAAACATTTGAAGAAAAACATATTTCTTTTGCTCAATTGAAAAGAAAAGAAATTATTGATGATCAATTGAAATGAATTGAAAAGAGTCGAAAAAAATGTGATATGGTCGAAAGAATGAGTGAACAAAAGAGTGAGATGACCATAGAAATAAAAAGAGAAGAAAAGAATGAGATAAAAGAAAAAGAACAAGAAAAAGAGGCCAAAGAAAATAAAAAGAAAAAGAACTTTATTGCCCAAAAGAGTGAGATGGAGAGATGTTTATTCTTGCATAAACCCTTTCATGTACCTTTGTACAAAGTGGTTTATTGTTATGGTGATGATATAGCCGGTTCAATCCCGAGCATTGCTATTTCTTATTTGCAGGTTCTTGAGGTTGTCATGCCAAGGAGACAAGTGAGTCTTACTAAAGGGAGAACCCAAGGGTCCGAGTCTCGAGAATACAAGTATCATCGCGATGAGGTAAGGTTAGTTGCCAACACAACAACCATGAGGTATGACTTTCGTCCTTATCTTAATTCTTTGATGTATCATTTTCCAAAGCTTGGAGAATGTGTTGCAAATGTGATGGTTAAGGGGTCGGATGTAAATTTATCCTTATTCCTAGATTGTTATGAATTTGAGACCATGGATGAATTGCATGTACCTAATATGAATTTTGATGTCTCACTATTTATTAAGTTGATGAGGTTTGCTTGTTACAATGGTTTATATATATTAGACTTAGATTTTTGTGATGAGATGAGATATTGCATCGATAGTACATGGGACATGTCCTATTTCCGTTATTTATATTTGATTGGTGATGGTTGTGAAGATTACATGGATAATACATTTAGTGTGTTCTATTTGCATGATTTATGTTGGTTTGATGATGGTTTTGAGAGGTGCAAGGATGAACATGATTATTTCTTTGTTCATGATGAATACATGTTTAAAAAGAATGAATTTTTCATCCTATGCCCATTGCATGAGTTGTTGCTTGATATTGAGGCACATGACATGTGTTTAATTGGTAGCCATGAAGTAACTAGAGCCATAGATATGATGCATGAATTTTTATTATGGTTGCATATGAGGAGGTATATTGAGTTGAATTGTGAAACATGCATTGCACGTAAGAATTTTTATGATCATAGTGAATACAATTTTAAGGAGGATAAATTGTTTATTCTAAATTCAATGCATGAGTTACGCGCTGGTGATGCATATAGTGGTGTCTTTATCTTTGATAAAATGCATGATTATATGTGTTTGTTGCATATAAAGAGGTATGTTAAGAGGTGTAGTGAAGGGTGCATTGGATATGGGGAAAGGGCATTTAAGTTTGATTCTTATGTGTTGCATCAATTATATCTTATTCCTAGTGGACGATGGTCGTACACGTGTATGGATTTCACTTGTGTGTTAACTAGGTCTAAGAAGGGGAGAAATCTGATCTTTGTGATAGTTAATGATATCTTATCATTTGGTGTCACTCGTCAATTGGTGTATGTTGAGGTTGTTATATTGACAGTGAAGGCAACCATGGAGTTAGGGCTCAAAGCATAGAAGGAGCACGTGGGCAATAGCACCTACAAACTTGAACCTGAAGGTAAGCATGTTGGTCATATAAATTTTGTTATTACTAACTTGCTTCGTTTTTACGTAGGTAGACAAGATTTGAGGACATATGTGGGGACCCGAACCTAATCCATCTTCTTAATCATTATTAGGATCATTTAATTAATCTGGGTCTAAATTTTTTTTTTAAATACAAATGCGGAAACGTAAAGTAATCAATCTGATATAAATATTAACATAAAGTACAAATCATGTACAACATATGTTTATCGCAACTAGAGTTCAGCCACTATATCAAGTAATGAAAATCAATCTACTCTAAGTCCGGATCTCCACGCTAATCTTGAATCTTTCATTCTCTTCGTGACCCTGATCCCGTCCCACCTTTTGTCATGCACACATACAAACAAGAAAACAACCGGATAATTCCGGTGAGAAATACATCCCAGTATAAACCATGTAAACATGCAGTCATATAAAAGCATATATAAAAGCATGAAACACATATCCATATCATGTATCAAATCAGAAGACAGGTATCGATATAAAGCTGTAAATAAAACTCTGGACTCGTCATCTCAGACTAGAGTCATCTCTAATCTAGGGATCCCGGTTCTGGACATTGTATCGTATATCGAATTTCAGCGATAGGAATGAATCAACTCCTAAGCGGCATCGATATAAACCAAACATCCAGTGTCTTGGCGAATCAGCCAAAGACTTGGCACATCAGCCAATAACTAGGTGCATCAGCCCCTGACTCAACACATGCTCTGCTATAAATCAATAGACTAAGCATACTAATCTCAAGAATTGCAATAATCATTCAGTATGTGATTTAGGGAAACTCAAGTTGAATCAAACTCGAGTTGTGCAATCCCGAATCAACATTGATTTATACCTTTCTTTCTTTCAATCTGACTCTGTCGAAGTCTCGGATTCAATGCCTATCAATACTCAATCTGGCAATGACGATATCGAGGGTATTGTATCAATATACAACTCAGATCAATACTGGATATAATCAGAACGGAATCAAATTCTGTTTCAACAGCATAACTGTACAATTTCAATATACCCAGCAATACAAATCAACAGATATCGAATCCCCCAACTCATAATTGATACAATACAAATATGATGTCAAATCTCAATCAAATCAACTCATAAAATCATAACAATTCTATACGGTATCCGTTCTTCAATCCGGTTTCAATTATACGATGTCTAACATATCAGAAACACCATATATGAATCATATCTAATTCTGACAGTATCATAATTTGTAAACATAACAAAACGTAACAAAACTTACGTCCAGGTGAAGCTCTCATCAATAGAAACACGGTACTGAAGTCGGATTGAAAATCTAAAAGGACAGATCGAAATATAAAGGCGTAAGGATTTCTGGCAAACTTTCCTCGGCCTTTTTCGTTTTCGGAATTCTGAATGCCAAATTTTGATTTTGATATATATATCATGCATGTGAAGGCTAGGTGGCTGTTTCTATGTGCAGCACGTCTCGCGCATATGCGCGACCTCAACCGGCCATATGCGTGAGACCTACTAGTCTCGGCAGTTTCCTTCTCGGCAGCTCGCGCATATGCGCGCACCTATTCCGCGCATATGCGCGAGGTACTTCACAACTCTCGGGTACCCTCGCGCACATGCATGAATCCATGTCGTGCATATGCGCGAGGTTCTCTGCCTGCCTCGCGCATATGCGCCCGGCGGGCTCGCGCATATGCGCGAGGTCTCATCCTCGCACATAGTTCAATCTTCCTTCCGTCTGTTCCGGTCTGATCCATTCAGTCTATAATCACATCACAATTCTCAACAAATCATATCAGATTACTGTAATCAAAATCTCGGGCATTACAACAAATCTTTTTGAAGAAAGGGAGTATGATACGAATCTGACCAAGCGTGGCGTGCAAATGACTGGAAAGAGATTTAGGGAGCGTCGTTGTTTCGGACCTTCAAGCTCAATAATGATGAATCAAGCATATCCAAGCAAATGGTGGAATTCAACAAAGAATATAATGAAGGAGTCCCGAACAACCAAGCATATGAGTGCAAAATAGCCCGAGAGAAGCAATGCTGAAACGTCCTGCTCTTTTTATTGCTTTAAAAGTACTAGAAATTTTTTTTTTCCTTTCTCGAAAATTTTCGGCTTTCACTAAAATATTTTTATAAAATATTTTAACCCTTAAAATAAAATACCAACCATCTAGCATTTTAAAAATCGAGTGCAATGGTCATAAAATAAAATCGTCGCATGATTACCAAACCTAAAAAGCAATAAATTTGAAAAGTAAAGCCCATACTAAACCTCTCAAAATCTCTCAAAAGCATAAGTAAATAGTCTTAAAATTTTTAAATAAAATCATAAAGCATAATGCGGAAAATGTAGCGCTGGTCCTCGGGTTGTGTGCGCCTTCAGTCCAGTCAAATCACCCATCAAGTCCTCCCTCAATACCACCTGCATCCATCGCACCTAGTGAGTCTAAAGACTCAACACACCATAATCTTGATAACGAGTAATACGTAATACAGTCAACATATAACGGTGAAAAATATTTGTACTTAAAATATCATTTTCATGAAGATGCATAAACATAAACATTTTTGTAAATATTTTCATGATGCATAAAACTTTAAATATAAACATTTTCATAAAATACTTTTTCATGACATGCAATCATAAACCTTAACCTTTTCCCTTTTTCCACAACATGACATGACATAAAACATTTTTCATGATCATAAACATTTTTCCTTTTCCTTTTCCTTTTCCTTTTGTTGAATTCAGATCGTTAATTGTGACTTTCCTGATCATGCTCATGAGGGTCGATGGATCCATCTACATAAAACCACAGTACTGGGCTGCGGGGGACACCAGCATCACTCTCACCGGTCAACTGGGCCCTGGCTTATCATGATTCGAATAGAAATACGATCGTCGAGGCTCCCTCTGGGGCCTTTTCCCATAAATGGGCTCCCTCTGGGGCCTTTTCCCCTCACGATATTCCCATTCTTCCGTTACCACATAACCGTTACCACATATTAGCAATGATGGAAACACGATCGTCGGGCTCCCACTGGGACCATAACCCTCACGACGTCGCCAACATTAACGAATTAGTCACAATTATTTCACATCCTTCAACATTTTTTATTCACATCACTTTAGAAAAATCATGAATATCATTACGTTTTTCATTTTTGAAACCAAGCATGCAACATGTATTTTAAATGTCTTCTTAAATCATAAAAATCCCTTAGACATTTAACAATCATCATTTAATCATGAACAATTCATAAATATTTAAAAATAATCATATTTTCATAAAAATAGCATTCAGGGCACTGCCATGACGTTTACTATGCTCTAGGTGCAAAAAGATCGTTTTCCCCCTAGACGTAAAATTTTACCTTTTCGACTTTTTCCTTGATTTCATGACTCTAACATGTCCCAAATAATTATTTAAGCTTACGTGTATTTTTTCATAATTTTATTTGGCTTAAATGTTAGACTTTTTCAATTATCTTTCCTTAATTGTTTTAACAGTGTTTTAATCCCGAAAAATACCAAACTTTAATATAAAATTCCTAAATTCTAAATTTAGTCTTTTTATATTATTTTAGCTCTTATGGACCACGACTCGACCCCCCCGTGAGCCGTTTTCCAATTTCTTCTTCTTTTAAATACCCTATTTGACACCTAAACTTTGACCCCGAGCCAACTTCCGATTTTCACGAGTTACCCCCGAACCATGTTGGTCCAAAACTTGACCAACGTCCTAAATTAACCTACTGGACCCTTAGACCACCAAGAACCCAGCCGAAACCACAAAATCGAGCCCCTCCCAACTAACCCTATGCTGGCCAAGAGTTATATCCTGCATGGACTCTATGTTTGATGCAATCAGGACCCTAGCCGACACTCTAGCCACGAACCAGCATACCTAGCACTTACCTAGGATCCTAAGGACTCGCCCTAACCCTGCCCAGCAAGCTTGGAACGAGCCCTTCCCTTCCCTGCAGCCGCGCACCCCCTGCACGCTAACTGCCATGCTTCTCGGGTAGAGTCCTAGCGTGAGGCATGCAATATATTTCCTTTTCTCATCCATCATGTCATATTATTGTTTGGATATTATTGTTTGGATAATTGTATGCATGAGAAACATGTAATATTTTTTATGAATTTTTGGTTTACTGCATGTTTGCATGAGGAAGCATGGATTTCGAACCCAATATCTTGTTTATTGTTTAGTTAAGGGGCTGCCATGACGTAGGTAAGATCAAGGCTGGTTTATACATGTGTTAGAGCCACACACACGCACCCTAAGCACCACAATAGTCGGCAGGGACAAGAACAAACGGAAAACGTATGTTTTGATGTCAAGGGGCGTTGGGGTGTTCGGGTTCCAGGGAAAGGGGATGGGCTTGGTCTTGGCTTCGGACAAGGCACGGCTAGGGCAGGTCACGGGTCAGGGGGAGAGTCCTAGCCAAGCTAGGACTAACGGTAAAGGCTGGGGAAGAGTCCTAGCCACGCTAGGACTCTACCCGAGAAGCCTGGCAGTTCGCGTGCAGGGGGTGCGCGGCTGCAGGGAAGGGAAGGGCTTGTTCCAAGCTTGCTGGGCAGGGTCAGGGCGAGTCCTTAGGATCCTAGGTAAGTGCTAGGTACGCTGGTTCTTGGCTAGAGTGTCGGCTAGGGTCCTGATTGCATCAAACATAGAGTCCATGTAGGATATAACTCTCGGCCAGCATAGGGTCAGTTGGGAGGGGCTCGGTTTTGTGGTTTCGGCTTGGTTCTTGGTGGTCTAAGGGTCCAGTATGTTAATTTAGGATGTTGGTCAAGTGTTGGACCAACATGGTTCGGGGGTAACACGTGAAAATCGGAATTTGGCTCGGGGTCAAAGTTTAGGTGTCAAATAGGGTATTTAAAAGAAGAAGAAATTGGAAAACGGCGCTCGAAAATCCGTTGACGACGAAGAACGGGTCGAAACCTTTGACTTGTTTCCTTTGAACCCTTCGAATTATCTCTTCCAAAACTTAAAGTGAAGTGCTGTGTGTGTTGTAGTTGGGAGAGGGTTTTTCAGAATTTTGGGAGTGGGGAGGCGTGAGTTCTTTGATGAAAAAGTGAAGGGTTTTGTGATTCTTTGCACTTTAAATACTAATCTAACCACTAAGTAGGCTTTAGGCCTATTAAGCCCCAAAATTCAAGCCCATTAGTTAAATTATGATTTAATAAAATATTAACCAAAGTTTTGATTAATTAAATATGTAAATTTATTAGCCGGGTTGCCAAAAGGTTCGTATTTTAGTTGAAAACTAACACCGATAAAATTTTCGTCCAGGCGTATAAAATTGCTTCAAAACCCTTTATTTTCAAAAATACTTAAAAGCATCGACCATCTTTTAAATAATTAAAAATAATTATTTAAAAAATATTTTACGTTTTCTTCAGCCCTCGGTCCCCGTTCCTCGATCGTCACTTGAATATTCCTAAAAATACATTCTTTTATGCATGATGACAAATAAATCTCATTTAGCATATAAACAAGTACGTTACATAATTAATTAGCAACTAAAATCAATTAATTACTCAATTTTTTTCATAATTTCCTAGATTCGCATGCAGTTGGATTACGTCGTCTTAATTTCGGACCTTACAACTGCAGCAGCACGCGCTAGCGCAAATGTGCAGAAGCAGCAGCATGCACTAGCGCAGTTGTGAAGAAGCAGCAGAGCGCGCTAGCGCAGATCAGCAGAACTGCACGCGTGCCTGCTCCAAATGAGGTGCAGCCGCGCACGCGCAACCGCGGGTAAACACGCTCATCCGCGCGCCCCGGGCTGGAACAATGCAGAATCTCGCGCGCCACCGCGCGAGATCCAGCGCGGCCGTGTAGAATTTGTTTACAACTTCCTTTATGACTTTTTACACTACTTTTTCATGTTTTATTGATTATAAAATGATTGTAAAGGATCATAAATGAACCAATTCAGATTGATAAGAAATATTTTGAGGTTTTCTCTCAATTCTTAAGGCTTTTAAAGCTTTGTTCATTACCAAATCAAACTTATCAAATATTGCATCTTTGTGACGTTTGTCAATTGTTTTCGCACGGATTGTCAAAAACAAGTTCTTTGAAGGTTCGTATGAAATTCGATTGTTATTATCGTTGATATTTGTTGCTAAGTGTTAATCGCTTAGAGGTGAATATCACAAATCGTTGCTTGTTTCAAAAGATCGGGACAACATAATCGATCCTTGTTCGTTATTGAATTGAGGGCGCGATTCTAATTAATCGTGTTTGCTTCTCATTCGTACAAGGATTCGTATCAGATAGGGTTATTAAACCACCTGCAAGATATACGCTTCTTCATGAACAAAGCCGTGATGAGCATTGTGCTAGATGTGATCCAATGAAATTCAAAGAAGCAATATCTGATACTGATTCAACCAAATGGATTGAAGCCATGTATTCTGAAATGGACTCTATGTATTCAAACCAAGTCTGAATATTGGTGGATCCACCTGAGGGAATCATTCCCATATGATGCAAATGGATCTACAAAAGAAAGCTTGGGGCGGATTGGAAGGTATTGATCTTCAAAGTAGGACTGGTTGCAAAAGGTTATACTCAAAGGCAAGGAGTTGTCTATGAGAAAACTTTTTCACCAGTTGCTATGTTTAAGTCCATTAGAATACTACTAGCCATAGCAACATGGCATGACTATGAGATATGGAAAATGGATGTAAAGACTGCATTACTCAATGGAGACATCAGAGAAGATATTTATATATCTCAACCTGAGGGATACACATCAGTGGGAAGTGAACATAAGGTATGCAAACTTCAGAGATCAATATATGGTCTCAAGCAGGCGTCAGGAGTTGGAACCTCAGATTTGATAACACTATCAAAGAGTTTGGTTTTGCTAAGAATCCTGAGGAACCATGCGTGTACAAGAAAGTTAGTGGGAGTGCAGTGACATTCCTAGTACTTTATGTTGATGATATCCTGCTCATTTGGAATGATGTAGGATTACTACAATCAACTAAAGTATGGTTAGCAAGTAAATTCTGCATGAAAGACATGGGTGAAGCATCCTATGTATTGAGAATGCAAATCTATAGAGATAGATCAAAAAGGATATTGGGGCTCACCCAAGCCACATATATCGAAACCATTATAAAGCGATTCTCTATGGAAGAGTCCAAGAGAGGATACTTAACAATGTGTCATGCTGTTACTCTATCTAAGGCAATGTGTCCCAAAACTGATGAATAGATAGAGATGATGACACGTATTCTATATGTGTCAGCCATTGGTAGTATCATGTATGGTATGATATCAACACGTCCTGATGTTGCTTAGCTCTGAGTGTTACAAGCAGATATCAGGCAAACCCTGGTCCAATGTATTGGAAGGCCGTGAAAGATATTCTTAAGTACTTAAGAAGGACTAAGAACTTGTTCATGGTCTATGGGGGTGGAGAACTAAAATTGGAAGGTTACGCTGATTCTAGCTTCCAATGTGACGTAGATGATTCAAAATCGACCTCTGGTTTTGTATTCATGCTAAATGGTGTGGCTGTCTCTTGGAAAAGTTCCAAGCAAGACACCGTTGCGGATTCTACCACTGAAGCTGAATACATTGCTGCATCTGCTGCAGCAAAAGAGGCAGTTTGGATGAGGAATTTTGTACAAGAGTTGGGCTTTATTCCTAATGGAGTTGATCCAGTCCCGGTGTACTGCGACAACACTGGTGTAATTGCGCAAGCAAAGGAAGCAAGGTCTCATCAGCGATCTAAACATATACTAAGGAAATTCCACATCATACAGGAGATTGTGGGAAGAGGAGACACATCAGTCGAAAGAGTCCCCTCTGCAGAAAATGTTGCTGATCCACTTACAAAGCCCTTGCCAGGACCATTGTTTGAGAAGCATCACGAACCAATGGGATTAAAGTTATGGGTAATTGGTTCTAGAACAAGTGGGAGATTGTTAGAGTAGATGCTCTGCAAGCCAAAGGTTGGCTAGGGAATTTATTGACTCAAGTGTAATAAACAATCTTTATTTTAATATAATTTAACTTTTTATGGTCTTGTTTTACTTTATCTGTATACCCATGCAATCAGCATAGATAAAGTCCTTGATTATACTTTAATACAAATGAATCATAATTCGATGTTGAAACTCATTTGTAAACACTGTATAATCTAAATTCGTTCCTGGTCGATTCAGCCGCCAAAAACATGGATAAATGTCACTTGAGCTCGGGACTAGCATCTGTGATGTTGTGTACCGCGTTTCTTGGTAAGGACATAGAGATGTCCAAACATGCATATGGATAGTCATATGATGATTATACCGAACAACCCTCACTCGGACTTTTCAAGTGGTTATCATTCATCGAGAGGATAAGTCCGTGGTTGTGATTGTACACCATTAGTCCTTACGACCCGGGATAACACTGAGGCTCTATATGCTAGGGCTGTGCTTTGACTAGTTTACCGGCTCCAGGAGAGTCATCAGGTGGCGAGGTTGGGTACAGTTGCGACACATATAGGAGCCACTGCATTGTAGTCGGGGATTCACCACTCACCTACGAGTGTGGATATCCAATGTGATCTGATGAAATAATAGTGCATGGAATCTCTGGCCAGAGTATGAGATGTACGTTAGAAAAGGAGTTCTCCAATGGTACATGCGATGCCACTATTTATATGTGTCACATAGTTATCGAATTATTATGCAACCCTCGATGAACCAATGGTTGCAGATTCGACCGCGATATATGAGATGAAAGGACTGTACTGTACGCTAATCATAATCGACTGGTTTTTGCAGGCACTATCAGTGATACCTAGGGAATCATGGGGTGATGCTACTAGACGCTCTTATCATGATTCGATGGGTTTAATCAGAAATATGATTTCTGAAATTCTCATTATCAATTGTTGATATATAGAATGGGGCAAATAAGGGTAAGCCCGAATAAAGGATTATGTCCTGAATCACAAAGAGTTGTGAAGCCACGGCTAGCTGTATCCCTGAACCATTGAGGGTCACACAAGCACTGGTTTACTTGTTCCCGTTGAGATAATAAATTAAAGGAGTTGAATTTATAGAAAACGTTGAGATAATAAATTCAATGAGTTGAATTTATAAGAAATAAGTTTGATATGATCAATCGATGAGCTTATAAATAAAGTTTATAAAAGCTTATAGAAATTTTGAGAGCATGACTGTTAAGACAGTCAAAAGAGTATACCTGCCTTATTTAGACATTGGTGATCTCGGAATTAAAGTGTGCATCATAATAACAAATAAGTTGAAATTGTCACATCGATGATATTGGATCGTCGATCGGAATTATGATGAGATTAATATAATGGGAGCATGGATCATAGGCTTGTAAGAGTAAAAGCTCATCATGCAAATTTATTAAAGTCCAAATGGGCTTTAATGATTAATTATATTTTAATTGAGTTAAAATATTTCCCATTAAGTTTTTATAAAATATGGTATTGATTTATGTAATATAGAAATATTCAAGATACCATAATTTTAAAACTTGCACGCAAAGCAAAATGATATTAATGCATGATATTCTCAAATATATATGCATCGAGATTGACCATGATATTAGATGCATTTTTGGAATCTTTAGTTAACTTAATTAATATGATTAATTGAATGAATAAAAGATCAGAAAAAATTAATAAGGATTTTTCCTTATTAGCATCCGAAAGTTGATGATGGAGATACATTGACTCTTCCCAAAAGTTTTCGGTGATTTGGCATATATTTTGAACCTTTAATTAACTTAATTAATAAAGCTTAGAAATATTATAATGATTTTGATTCCTATTTTGAATAAGATGCATCCGAAAGTTTTTGCAAGGGAATTATTACTTTGGGCTCTTTCAAAAAGGGTTTCAGTAGTTGCTCTCAAAATCCATATTTTTTCAAGAAGTTTTCGGCAGTCCTAATTAATAGAATGAAGTCGAATTCTTCTTCGTGTTCTATCTCTACGCAATATCTTCTATACTTTCTAGTGCAAGTTAGAAGAGGAACAAGTATTCCAGTCGTGGACCAGATTAGGAGATCGAAGGACGTTCGTAGGGATTTACAATAAGAGCTACGTCCGCTAATACCAGAGTAGTTGGAGCCAAGTGAAAATTTCATTAAAGGTAAAATATTACTAAACTCCCTATGAATGATTATTTAACTAAAATCATACGAGTGTCCAAATATATCTTGAATGTCAAGATCAAATTTTTTTTTTAAAACTTCCGCTTCGTTTTGGGCACGAGAAAACCGAGATCCAACACTTTCTTATGGTGTTTAGGGAATATGGTTATTGGATATTCATGGTTTATTATTGTAATTGATATTTCATATGGTTTTGAGGGTGAAGTTTATGTGGAATGGTTATTGCTTATGGTTATGTTTATTGGAATGGGAAATAATATGGTTATTGTTTTAGGGTTATGTTTGATACATGGTCATGGATATGGATGGGGATGTATTATTGTTGTGATGGTTTTTATGGATGATTTGATGATGTATTTGAATGTTTAGTTGAATTGGTTTGGCATGGCATTGGATGATGAAGGATTCAAGTTGAATTGGTGATGACGTTGTGGTGCAAGAGATGCGCCGCAGCACCGGGGAAGCAGCGTTGGTGCCCTTGGGCGCAGGCGGCAGCAGCGCCACGGCGCCGAAGCGCTGCCAAGCAGCACCGCGGCGCCGAAGCGCGGGCGCCGCAACACCGAGAAGGTGGCACCGCGGCACTAGTCGGGGCGAAATTGCTACTTTGAAATGCGATTTTTAGGGATTGAAGAGTTTATTTATTGCATTGTCTAGAGGGTTATACTCACTTCTTCCTTCTTCTTTCTTCTTGAACGGTTCAAGCTCTTTCTTCTTCTGGTCTTTCTCTTCTTCATCTTCCACCTCAAGCTCAAGGATTGTAGTATATTTCTTAGGTTCTCCTACCTCAATTTCCAAGCTTCAAGGTAAGGATTCTATGTTCTTGAGTTGAGAAGGGTTTGAGGAGTTGAAGGTATATGTTGGCTTTGTTTAACTCTATGATTAATGGTTGATTATGTGCATATTGTTGAAGGAATTCCTTCAAGATCATTTAAGCAAATAATTGCTTGTTGGGTAGTAAGTAGAAGTTTTCCCTTCAAATGCTCACATGATATATATGTATAAAAGCCATGTTTATGGATATCTAGCTCCTTCCATTGTTATGTTTTTGATATAATTGTCGTTATGTATTCATCGATCAAGGAATACTATTGAATTTATTGATAAACGAGCTAGTAAGACATTGTTGCCTACCAAGTGTTTGTTCATTTGTCTCAATGAAGTTCCTATGAATAAAGTAAAGGATTGATAGTATTTACATGCATGTCAATTGGTCAATTTCATGATGAATGTGTATCTCTCACAGTTTTGATATTTATATCAAAAATATACTTATTACATGGTCACAGGTCACAGGTCACAGGTCACAGAACTATCAATTCATTTCTTTAATTCATGCCAAGAAATTGTTAGAATAAGTGCCCGGCAAGCCAACTTGTGGCTCGGGCGGTATTGACTCTAATGTAAAACAATCTTTATTTTAATAATATTTTACAATTTTATTCGATTATGGCATTATATTTTATATTTATACCCTTGCAAGCTGCATAGATAAATGTTATTCTAAATCACATGGAGATGTGAACCCACGGCTAGCTGTATTCCTGAACCATTGAGGGTCACACAAGTATCGGATTCTGTGTTCCAGTTGAGATAGTCAAATTTCAAGGAGTTGTAATTTGGAAGAAAGGAAGCTTATAAAGGAGTTTATGAGGTGATTCCATAGGATGGAAGAAATTGAAGTTGACATGATTGCTAAATAAGGAAGGAGAGTGGAACTGCGTGTTTTGTGAAGGAGTTCACTAAAACTGACAGCTGCCAAATATGATAACTGCCATATATGTTAAGTTCTAAATTTGGCAAATAAAAATTTTGATCTTCGAAATTTTCGATATTCATTACATGAACAAGATTTGTATTCTTGACACATCGGCGCTCTCGGATCGTCGATCGGGGTTATAATGAGTTTGAAATCATTTATTTAGTGAATTGAGAATTTACTAATTAAATAATTGTGCTAGTAATGGTGACTACTAACATGCACAAATTCTCATTAATATTATAGAGGAGTCTAGAATTAAATTAACTAAGGAGTTAGTTTATAAATTAAATAATAGTTATTTAATTTAATAAATATATATATACATATATATATATTTTATATAGTGATATAAAATATATGTTTATGATATTATTGTATCATATATTATTAAAGGTTAATAAATATATTATATATTAATTAAATGGGAGTTTAAATATAATGAAATTAATAGTCTTTGTGGGAGAGAGACTCCTAATTAGATTAGGATTCTCACTCTATAAATACACCATTATGACTCATTGTTGGTGATGGAAAATTGCACACAAAACCACCACAAATCCTCTCCAATTTCTCCTTCAAATTTACGTCCACCACATGAAATTGGTGATGGAAATCTTGGCCACAATGCAAATTAGTTTGCTTAATTATTGATAAAAATCAATAATTATTTTCTTAATTGTTCATTATGAATCATAAGTGAAAAAAACATGATTGAGAATCATGATGTCACGGCCACTTCAATTCTTGGAGAAGAAAGATTTCAGCCTCAACCTTCCTTCCACTGCCGCGCTGTCGTCGCTGCACCGTCTCCGGATTTTTGGAAATTCGGAGTGATTTCTAGTGCAATCCAAGCGAGGAACAAAGTTTTTGATCGTGGACCTAATTAGGCGATCAAATTTGAAGAGCCGTTCGTAGGGATTTACAAGAAGAGCTATATCCGCCTATACATCGGAATAGTTTGGAGTCCAACGTTAAGAACGCAAAGGTATAATCCTAAACGCCCTATGAATGTTTTTAAACACACAACGCCCAAGAACAAATACTTTTTAACTTTCGCTGCGTCTTGGGTGCGAGAATAAGATGTTCTAACAGAAATACCATCTTTATTGCCTTGAAAGCTATTGTTTATTGAAGATGATATTATAAAATTTTCCATTGCCATAGCCATGTTATTCAAGCCAAGCCTATGTATATGTATTTCTTATTTATAGCTCTCTGCTTACTAAGTTTTATCTCATTCCAGTTAATATCATGTGATGCAGGTGATAAGAAAGCTTGAAATGGATTGTCAAAGGTGAAGAAGTCATATGGCTATAGAAAGGGAAACTTTTGTCATGTCACTCTTATTTTGGTGTAGTGAACATTTGAATTTTTTATTAACATGTATTTTGTAAAATGAATCAAATATATCATGGTGGCTTTTGAAATTATTTTGATGATAATTTTGGGAGTCATTATGTTTACAAGTTTTTTTATTTTCCCTTCAAAATGTAATGCTTCTACGTATGTTATTATTTAAATGTTATTTTCATGTAAGTGGGGTGTTTCAATTGGTATCAGAGCAGTTTCTTCGGACCATATAATACTTCTTCTACCTAAGACAATCCTGTATGTTTAATCCTGCATCTATTGACTTTGACATTGAGGAATGATTCTATTTGATTACCATTGCTATGTAATTTTTTCTCCTATATTTTAAAGTAAGCTCTTGTGTAGGAGAATGCCTCCCAAGCATAAGGGTATTGATAGGGGTGATGAGACTCCAGCGACCGATAAGTCCTCTAAAGTGGTTAAAGAATTTAGTAAGCTCGTGAAAGAGCAAGCCAAAGTGCATGGAGAGCAAATTCAACAATTATTGAGCATACACACTCCAACCCAGGGGTCGTGGCCATGGTAGAGGGAAAGGCGGGATAGAAAGCACCGAAGAGGGATCTATGATCGGTTCAGGAGGATGAACTGTAATCGCCGGTGCCATGAGGTTGCACGGACAATGAGCGGCTCCTGGCAGGCTTCTAGGGGAGGGAACATGAATGAACCGATCCCACACCGGAATGAGAGTGATTCTGAGACTGTTCAATGTAATGGACTGTACAGTTGAATAGGGCTTAAAAGATTTGATATGTACTACTCATATCACGAAGGTGCATCTTCTTTTCGGTAGCTCATCACATAAGAACTCCAAAGTTTAGCGTGGTTGACTAGGGCAATTTTTGGATGAGTGACCTCTTGGAAAGTTTCCCAGGGTGCGTGTGAGTGAGGACATAAGCACGCTGGAAAGACTCGTCTTGGTACAGTGAGGACAGTCGTCGAATCTGAGGCGTTACATGAACCCTCCTGAATTTGTTGGTGGGTCAGATCCACTAGTGGCTCTTGAATGGATAAAGGTAGTGGAAGCTATCTATGATTATTTGAAGTTCAATGATAGAGATAAGATGAGTTGTGCTATCTTTTTGTTGGTGAAGGCTGCTCGTATTTGGTGGGAAGCTACCGAAGTTACTATCAAGGTTCGTGACTTAAAGTGGACCGAGTTGAAGGACTTATTTCATGCCAAGTATTTTTCAAGTGAAGTCAAAGCCAAGAAGGTCAAATAATTTCTTGAATTGAGGCAAGGTACCATGAATGTCAACGAGTACACTTTGAAATTTGAGGAAGGGTGTATCTTTGTCCCCTTCATAGCCGAGAATAACAAAGATAAGGGAGAACACTTCCTTCGTGGGTTGAGGCTAGAAATTAGGCAGGATGTTCATAAGTCAAAAGTTGTCACATATCAAGATATCTTTGAGAGAGCATTACTTGCTGAACAAGAAATTGAGAAAGAGCGGCAGCTAAGAAGGCAAACTTTCCAAGCAAGAGGTCAAGGAGCAAGTGGTAATGTACGAGGCGGCCACAAGGGAAAGGGTAAGATGGAGCCAAGTGGCAAGGCTCTGTTGTCTTCCTCGGATCCTGTGAGACCATTGTGTCCTAAGTGTGGTAAGCCACACAAGGGAGAGTGTTTTATTGGCAGTGGCAGATGTTACATATGCAAAGAACTAGGACACACGGCACATAAGTGTCATATTTCTTCGGATAAAGGAAGAGTACAAGGCAGGATTTTTGCAATGACAAAAGAGGGTGCTAATCCTGATTCTTCGGTAATATTTGGTAATATTCTAATATCCGGCAAGGAAGCACTTACATTGATTGACACTGGTGTGACTCATTCCTTTATGTCTGAAGTGTTTATGAACTCTTTATCTGTTGAACCTGCTATCATGCCTTTACATTTCAATATTGTGTTACCTTCTTGAGATGAAATTTGGCAAACTTGTATTCTTAAGACTTGTGCGGTACAAATGGGTATGAGATTATTTTTTGCTGATTTGATTGTTATTCAGATGGTTGCCTTTGATGTCATACTAGGTATGGATTGCTTGTCTGCTTACCGTTCAATGATTGACTGTGTGAGAAAGACAGTGAAGTTTTTAAATGATGATCATGAGAGTGAAGTGTTTGTTGATTTAGGTTCTTCGTTGAGTATACCTATTATTTCTTGTTTGCAAGCTATTAAACAGTTGAACAAGGGGTGTATTTGTTTTCTATCTTCGGTATTGGATGTTAGAAGAGAAGATAAATTGCAATTGCAAGATATTGATGTAGTGCAGGATTATCCTGACGTATTTGCTAATGATGTACCTGGATTACCACCTGATCGAGAGGTAGAGTTTGTTATTGAATTGATTCCAAGTACAACTCCAATTTCTATGGCTCCTTACAGGATGGCTCCGACCGAGATGAAAGAATTAAAGAATCAATTGCAGGAGCTATTAGACAAAGGTTTCATCCGCCCTAGTTCCTCTCCTTGGGGAGCTCCAGTTTTATTTGTAAAAAAGAAAGATGGATCGTTGAGATTATGTATTGATTATCTAGAACTGAACAAGGTAACTATTAAGAATACATATCCTTTGCCACGGATTTACGATTTGTTTGATCAATTGCAAGGAGCATCTATATTCTCGAAAATTGATCTCTGGTCCGGGTATCATCAATTGAAGGTAAAAGAGGAGGATATACCGAAGACTGCGTTTAGAACGAGGTATGGTCATTATGAATTTTTGGTGATGTCGTTTGGACTAACCAATGCTTCTTCAGTTTTCATGGACTTAATGAATCGTGTTTTCAAATCTTATTTGGATAACTTTGTCATTGTGTTTATTGACAACATCTTAATCTATTCCAAGACACGAGAACTTCATAGCGAGCATTTAAGGACCGTGTTGCAGCTTTTGAGGGATAAGCAACTATATGCTAAGCTAAATAAATGCGAGTTCTGGTTGGAGCTGGTGATATTTTTGGGCCACATCCTTTCGAAAGAAGGAATATCAGTGGATCTTTCTAAGATTGTGTCACACCCTTACTCTGTACTTGACATGATTACCATAATCAAAACAGGATTTAATTAATATATCTATATTATGAAGCAATTCAAAACAAGGGGCATCAATTTGGCGGTTTATAAAAATTTTGGCATGATGTCCCTATATTTTGTAAAAGCAAAAAACTCAACTCAAGCAACAACATCAAGCATATTTTCATACACAACCATACACCATATTGTTATATATATACATATTCACATATACAAGCATACTTTGTATCATCATAAACATCGTAAAACTTGTTCAAACCCTGACATATTTTAGTACAATACATATGCGGAAGCTATACTATAATAAGTTCCAATTCTTGTCGATGTGAGGCACGTCACAAGCATCCATTAGCGAACCGACATCCTACGTCTCTTCACTACCTGATTCTGTAATACATGAGCTACGTGAGTTTATAAAACTCAATAAGTTGGCACTTGTACTTATCAATATTCGTCAAAGGAACATACATATCAAGTCGTGACTACAATGAATCTTTAAACCATGTCATATGATAGCATATATTCATGTTCATTTTTGTACTTGAGCCTCATTAGTTGACCTCTACTACCGTGCTTGCTTTATTATATAGATACAACTGTGTTGGACGGCAGGGAGCAACCTTTGGCAACCCCATGCCCCATGAACATATATCGGCCAATAGGTTTGGTGGACTTAAAACCACCCATTATGTCAACAAGCTCTATATCATGTAAAAATCAGTCCTTTTTCCTTTCATGTTCATGTTTATGTTCATAACATAGCACACATCATCAATATTAATGAGTTTCTTACATATTTAATACATAACAATGGAATATGATGCTATGTTTTCATCAATAAGATACTAATAATGTACATATAAAAATAATCAATGGGAAGTATTTGAATTCATAATATTACTCATGTATTACTTCAAGAACATGCCAACTTACAGTCCAAGCGTAATAATACTTGTTTGAGACGATTTTTCTCGCTCCTATGCTGTCAAACATATTAATAATTCAATTACTATGTCTATTCTAGGTGAAGTTTGCTCCTCTACATTTATAATAAGAAAAAGAGATGAAAACTTACACCCTTATGAAGTTCTTGTGATGGAGAACTAAGTTCCTACTTCAAAATGATGAAAGGAATGAAGAAAGGAGCTTTGGAGGAAGATTTATTGAAGTTCTCTCGAGTTCCTTGCTGTTAAGGAGTTGAGAAATGGTGGAAATGGCTTGGACAAATCGATACTTATCTTTTCTTATGCAAGTCGGCGCTCGGGCGGTCATTTTCTACCGCCCGGGTGCGGAATGTTATGTAATGCCCGGGATTATATTTACTGTAATCTGAGAACAATCTGAAATGATTCATGGATTAATTAAGGTAAAGACGCGAAAGATATGCGCGAGGGAGGTGCTATTCGTGCATATGCGCGACCTAGTGCGCACACATACGCGATTCGGGCAGAAGACCCCGCGCATATGCGCGGCATGAGGGCGCGCATATGCGCGAGGTGTTCAGTAACCAAAGTGATTGTCCAGAGGACCTCGCGCATATGCGCCGGCGGAAGGCGCGCATATGCGCGAGTGGTAGAATGCACGAGACAGTAGGTCTCGCGCATATGCGCGACTTATGTGCGCGCATATGCGCGAGCAGTCCAGTAGCTGATTTCCGGATAGAGCTTCCGGCGCATATGCGCGGGGCTTAGGCGCGCATATGCGCGCAACATGCAGAACGAAAATGAGCCACTTGGTCTTGGAATGCTCGAAGATGTATATATATGTATAAATCATGAATTTGTTTCAGAATTCATAAGAAACGAAGAAAAGGAAATTAGGAAAGCTTCTGAAATCCTTACGCCTTTTTATTTCAATCCGTCCGTCAGATTTTGAATCCGACTTCAGTACTGGGTTCCTAGCGACGACAACTACAACTGGACGTAAGTGTTGCTACGTTTAGATATGATTTGAAATTATGATATTGTCAGAATTGAATAGGAATCATATATGGAGTTTCTGATACAGTGGACATCGTATATTTGAAGTCAGATCAAAGAACAGATTGTGTATGTATTTGTTATGATTTTCGGAGTCGATTTGATTGAGATTTGATATCAGATTTGTATTATTATCAAGTATGAGTTACAGGAATTGATATCTGTTGATTTATATTGCGTGGTATATTTATATGGTACCGTTATGCCGTTGAAACAGAATTCGATTAGGTTCTGATTTTATCTGATATTGATTATGAGCCGTATTATTATATCTGTGATGTTGAAATTGACGGGGTTATCGAGGTTGTATTATCATGCCGTCGAAACATCAGTGAAGTGATATTGATCAGATTCAGTATTGATTGAGATTTTATTATGGTGTCGTGATATCGATCAGATTAGGTATTGAATTGAGTTATACATTGATACAGTATATTCGATATTGTTATTGCCAGATTGATATCGACAGACAGTGAGTCCAAAGCTTCGACAGAATCAGACTGAAGATGGACAAAGTTGAGTTTGAGACTTCGTCTTCGTCAGACCGAGAAGAGAAAGGTATAAGTCAATGTGGTACCGGGAGATCGACTCGAGTATAGTATGATATACTTGAGTTTCCTTAAATCACATACTTCTTATGATTATGTTCATTGATTTGACTTGATATGCTTGTTCTATGAATGTATAGAAAGCAGGTATTAGTCGAGTGATCTTGTGACAGAAGTACCTGATAGTGGCGGGATCGCCACGGGCACATTGCACGATGTCACAAGATAGTAAATTGGCGAAAGTGCCAATGTCTATCACGTATAGGTCACTGGACGATTGGCAATCGATGTGAATAGAATTGGAGTTTCTTCTGTTACTGGTGATCGATACCATATCAATGTGGATAAAATTGGAGTTTTTTCTATTACTGGTGATTGATATAGAATGCCAACGTCTGGAAATCGGGATCCCTAGACTAGGATTGAGTCTAGTCTGAGTTTAAGAGTTACGGATATTGATTCATTGATTGATGTTGATTTATGTTCCCGATTATGGTACATGTTTAGAGTAAGGGTTATTGTTTATATTAATTCATGTTTCGGATTATGATACATGCTACGAATATTTGATTCATGTTCTGATTTTGATACATGTTATGAATATCTGTTATATGCTTTTATATTGTTTATATGATTGCATGTATACATGATTTATACTGGGAATGTAATTCTCCCCGGAGTTATCCGGCTGTTGTCTTGTTTGTATGCGTGCATGACAACAGGTGGGACAGGATCAGGGTCAAGAAGAGAACGAGGCTGGACTGATAGCGTGGAGATCCGGGCTCAGAAATAAATTAGGAGTCAGCACTGATATGTAGTTGAACCTAGTTGGATTATTGTAGACAATACAGGACTTGTATGTTTATATTTAATATGTAATTCAGATTGACTTACATAACGTTTCCGCTTTGTATTTTAAAAAAAAAATTTAGACCCTGTTTATTATAATTGATTGATTAATTCTAAGAACTGATTAAAAACTTTAATTAACGTCCGGATCCCCACAACAGGTGGTATCAAAGCTTTAGGTTCCAGAACAATAGGTTCTAGAACTGTAGGTTCTTGAGACTGAGATAGAAGCTAGTGAGCGGGATAGAATGTGTTTTCTTTCCTTGCATGTGATTGCTAGCATGTGATTTATTATAATGTTGAATTATATTGCAGTATGTTTTACTGTTTTGGAAGATACATGTTACCTGAATATCTGAGTTGATTTGGTAATGTGTATTATTTGAAAATGGATCAAAACCAATTCTTGATCAGAGGTAAGCTGATCAGAAAGGGGCTGAGATGGATTTATCTCATGTGATTGCTAACTTTTGTGATTATCAGATATACCTCCGAGAAGAATTCGAGAATTGGGTAGTACTTCGAGTAATCAGATGGATGTGTCAGAAACTCCGATGGAAACAATGATGACGAGGTTTCAGTTGTTTCAACCGCCGATTCTGAAGGGTACTGAGACACCAGTCGATTGTGAGAATTGGTTAGAGGATATAGAATTGCTATTTGAATTTCTGGGTTTCACAGATGATTGTAGAGTTAAACTGATTGGGCACCAGTTACGGGAAATCGCAAGGAGTTGGTGGCTGGTAACCAAAGAAGCTTTAGAACAGCGTGGTCCAGTGATTACGTGGAAAGTTTTTAAAGTTGAATTCTATCAAAGATTCTTCCCCGTATCATATAGACAGGATAAAAGTGCAGAGTTTGCAAATCTGAGACAGGGTCAGTTGAATATTTATGAGTATTTGGCCCAGTTCTTCACCTTGCTACGTTTTGCCCCTCACGTGGCTAGAAATGATGCAGCTATGTTTGATCAGTTCATCCAGGGATTGAATCCAGAGATACGTACATTGGTGAATAAGAAGCAACCGATAATTTTGCTGACACTCTGAACAGAGCTAAAAGAGCAGAAACAGTTCTGATGAGACAAAAGGAAGCTTCGTATGTTCTTTCAACCCCGAAACCACTGCAACTACCTCCCCGAATCGAGATTGGTAGCAGCAGTAGTGAAAAGAAAGAACAGTTGAAAGCTCGAAAGAAGCAGTTCAAGAAGTTAGGGAGCGGTTTATCTAGCTCCAGTAGTTCTAGCCCAAGTTATACATGAGTTTATTGTAGCACTTGTGGAGGAAGACATTCCACAGAGCAATGCCGAGGTGTGTCTGGAAGTTGCCACATCTGTCGTCAGCCAGGACATTTTGCTAGAGTATGTCCACTGAGAGATTTCCGAAGATCTCAGGGAGCAGAATCATATGGTTATGGTGACCGAGGAACAGACCCAGGATGCACTTGATGATATAATGACAGGTAACTGTTCTTTTGTGATTATTTTGCATATGTATTGATAAATACTAAAGCATGCCCTACGATTATTTTTGAATGAATTGTATTGATAGATGCTTGATCTGTTGGGTCTGTATTAACTGTAGTATTGATTTTTTTACCTTTTGGGGGAAAAGTTGATATCAGTGAATTCTTTAAAATATCGTATACTGCAGTAGGATAGGAATGAGATCGAGGTAGACTGTGTGTACTTGTGTTGTCTGATTCTGATTGCATGATTGATATTATTATGCTGACCAAATATAGAAGTATTGTAAATTCTTGCCAGGAGATGGTAAGAATCGGACCTGAAATGGCCGAAGAATGAATAATGTACGGTAAGGATTCTTGATTTGAATTCCTTTGATATCCGTATTACCTATGATTCGATGATTATCAAAGGGAATGGAGTAATTCCTTATGTATTCAGTGGATTATTAAAACTGAGCGTATCATGGACTGATTTGCCAGTAGCAGGAGAATTGCTAAAGTCTTCCTAGATGAGGTTCCGGGTTTGCCGTATATCAGGGAGAGTGATTTCAGCCTTGATTTGATATCAGGTACTATTCCTATTATTAGAATTCCAGACAGGATGATGTTGATTGTATCGGAAGAATTGACATATTAGTTAGAAGATTTACTGCCTGAGAGTTAGAGTTACATCTGATTGTGTGTTTCTCTGTAAATTATTTCAGTTCAGTTATGGGTGGATGAATCCTATGTTCAGAGGTATTCTGATGATTTTATGCCGTTTATCTATGATATTTTGATATAATTGTGGCATATGACTGACTGAATTGAATACCTTGTATTGAATGATCTGATACCTGAAATTGGTGTATACAGAAATTGTTCAGATATGAGTTTTGACTGAAACAGATTGTATTTGTGGGAGGTAATATCCGATTATAGTATATCGATTGATCTTGACACAGTTGAGGCTGTGATCAGTGATTGAGGACGACACCGATGACAGAAAAGTCAGAAATTCATATTTGTCTGCGGTTAGCAAATTATGATATGTGACTGTTGTTGTGAAATTGCTTGAGAATTGTTATTGTTCTAAAACAATATTAAAGACAGATTATATTTTTTGGGGGAAATTACATCCGAAGATGATATAGCAGTTGATCTAAACAAAGTCGAAGATGTGATACAGATTATTGGGAATCGTTGAGAGTATATACAGTTCAAGCCGAATCAGAGCTAAACTCGCGAATTAAAGCAGTTCAGAAATTTGATCAGAATGTTCAGAACTCGGTTTCGATAATCAGAACAGGGTATTGATCAAAATATCAGGTAGGTGATACTGTATTGTATGTGAATAACCGACTTGTTTGTGCCTAATATTTCGAATCTGAAACGACAGATATGATCAGAAATGTGCCATATTTAATTCAACATTTATTCTGATGATAGAAAAATGTAGACTGACTTGAACTGACTGATGTTAGGGAAACAGATGAAATCAGTTGTAGCAGAATTTGTACTGAAATGTCTAAATTGCCGACAGGGGAAAACATGAGATTGGTTATATCGATTATCGATTATTGAATAGAAATGGGAGTACATTTCTATAGATTTCGTAATGAAACTACCGAAATCTTTTCAAGATTGGGATGCGATGTGATTGTTATTAATAGATTGCGTGAATTTGCATATATTATTTGTACATGAAGACTTACGGATATGACCAGTCGATGGAGATTTATGTCAGAAAAGAGGATAAATTGTACTGAATGCCAAAGTTGATTATATCAGACTGTGATTTTCGTTTGATTTTGTAATTTTGGCAGAGTATACAATAAACTCTTTCACTTATCGTCTATAGATCGATAGATAGTTGGAGCAACTATCCTGGAACTGGAGGATATCCAGGAATCGTAGTGCTGGATTTTAGCACTAGTTGAGGCGATGTGTTGTCACTCTTTGAATGATTGTAAGACAATAGCTATCAGATAAGTATTGAAATAGCATCAGTCGAGGCATTGTACAGTGAGGACTGCAGATTTTCTTCGTATAAGAATAATATTTGCGAGATACCTGAGATTGGATCGAATCGAATTAGAGATATGAAAAAGAAATTGAAACCGACTCAGAGGAAAATGAAGACAGCTCAAAATAAATAGACTGAATATATCAACGTCGGATGATGACTGTTGATATTTAAAACTGGAAAATTGAATGTAACCTTGACTGGGAGTACCGGATTTGATAATAGAGGATAATATTGATTTGTTATGAGTCGGTAATTGGTATATACAGATGTTGTATAGCCAATGTTCTGAGATCGATTCTATCAGAATTACTTCAAGTTGTATTATGAGATTATACTTCTTGCATTAATATTCCAGATTGGAGTTAGAGATTCAGGAAAGAAGAATAATCCAGAATGAAGAATATTCCGCTGTTGGAAGTACAGTACAATCATCAGGGCATCGAAGAGGCTACCTGGAAGACTGAGTCTGATAGTAGGTAGCGATGTTCAGAATTATTACACTGAAAGGAGTTATTACTGATTCTATTTTACATTTCTTTCTTTATCTGATTTGATTGCCTGTGATTTCGGGAACGAAATCGTATCTTAGGGGGGGAGAAAATGTATGCCCGGGATTATATTTATTGTAATCTGAGATTAATCTGAAATTATTCATGGATTAATTAAGGTAAATATAGATGGAATGGATTAGGCCGGGAAAGACGCGAAAATATGTGCGAGGGAGGTGCTATTCGCGCATATGCGCGACCTAGTGCGCACACATGCGCGATTCGGGCAGAAGACCCCGCGCATATGCGCGACGTGAGGGCGCGCATATGCGCGAGGTGTCCAGTAACCAAAGTGATTGTCCAGAGGACCTCGCGCATATGCGCCGGCGGAAGGCGCGCATATGCGCGAGTGGTAGAATGCACGAGACAGTAGGTCTCGCGCATATGCGCGACTTATGTGCGCGCATATGCGCGAGCAGTCCAGTAGCTGATTTCCGGATAGAGCTTCCGGCGCATATGCGCGGGGCTTAGGCGCGCATATGCGCGCAACATGCAGAAGGAAAATAAGCCACTTGGTCTTGGAATGCTCGAAGATGTATATATATGTATATATCATGAATTCGTTTCAGAATTCATAAGAAACGAAGAAAAGGAAATTGGGAAAGCTTCTGAAATCCTTACGCCTTTTTATTTCAATCCGTCCGTCAGATTTTGAATCCGACTTCAGTACTGGGTTCCTAGCGACGACAGCTACAACTGGACGTAAGTGTTGTTACGTTTAGATATGATTTGAAATTATGATATTGTCAGAATTTAATAGGTATCATATATGGGGTTTCTGATACAGTGGACATCGTATATTTGAAGTCAGATCGAAGAACAAACTGTGTATGTATTTGTTATGATTTTCGGAGATGATTTGATTGAGATTTGATATCAGATTTGTATTATTATCAAGTATGAGTTACAGGAATTGATATCTGTTGATTTATATTGCGTGGTATATTTATATGGTACCGTTATGCCGTTGTAACCGAATTCGATTAGGCTCTGATTTATCTGATATTGATTATGAGCCGTATTATTATATCTGTGATGTTGAAATTGACGGGGTTATCGAGGTTGTATTATCATGCCGTCGAAACATCAGTGAATTGATATTGATCAGATTCAGTATTGATTGAGATTTTATTATGGTGTCGTGATATCGATCAGATTAGGTATTGAATTGAGTTATACATTGATACAGTATATTCGATATTGTTCCTGCCAGATTGATATCGACAGACAGTGAGTCCAAAGCTTCGACAGAATCAGACTGAAGATGGACAGAGTTGAGTTCGAGACTTCGTCTTCGTCAGACCGAGAAGAGAAAGGTATAAGTCAATGTGGTACCGGGAGATCGACTCGAGTATAGTATGATATACTTGAGTTTCCTTAAATCACATACTTCTTATTATTACGTTAATTGATTTGACTTGATATGCTTGTTCTATGAATGTATAGAAAGCAGGTATTAGTCGAGTGATCTTGTGACAGAAGTACCTGATAGTGGCGGGATCGCCACGGGCACATTGCACGATGTCACAAGATAGTAAATTGGCGAAAGTGCCAATGTCTATCACGTATAGGTCACTGGACGATTGGCAATCGATGTGGATAGAATTGGAGTTTCTTCTATTACTGGTGATCGATACCATATCAATGTGGATAGAATTGGAGTTTCTTCTATTATTGGTGATTGATATAGAATGCCAACGTCTGGAAATCGGGATCCCTAGACTAGGATTGAGTCTAGTCTGAGTTTACGAGTTACGGATATTGATTCATTGATTGATGTTGATTTATGTTCCTGATTATGGTACATGTTTAGAGTAAGGGTTATTGTTGATATTAATTCATGTTTCGGATTATGATACATGCTACGAATATTTGATTCAAGTTCTGATTTTGATACATGTTATGAATATCTGTTATATGCTTTTATATTGTTTATATGATTGCATGTATACATGATTTATACTGAGAATGTAATTCTCCCCGGAGTTATCCGGCTGTTGTCTTGTTTGTATGTGTGCATGACAACAAGTGGGACAAGATCAGGGTCAAGAAGAGAACGAGGCTGGACTAAATAGCGTGGAGATCCGGGCTCAGAAATAAATTAGGAGTCAGCACTGATATGTAGTTGAACCTAGTTGTATTATTGTAGACAATACAGGACTTGTATGTTTATATTTAATATATAATTCAGATTGATTTACATAACGTTTCCGCTTTGTATTTTTTTAAAAAAAAATTTAGACCCTGTTTATTATAATTGATTGATTAATTCTAAGAACGATTAAAAACTTTAATTAACGTCCGGGTCCCACATGTTCTGTAAAAATATTGAACTTGAATTGCACCGGCGCTCGGGCGGTCATTTTCTACCGCTGGGGCGCCACTTGTTCTGCTTCTGCGCACTGATTCATCAAATATCGCTCCAGAAATGTATTTTCCATTCATAATTGGAAAAAAAGTACACATGAAAGTTATAGCCCTATATCTTGGCTTGAATCTCCAACTGGTTTCATGTCATTTGGAGGTGTGAGTAAAACGTTATGCTTATTCTCCCAACATGTGTCTGTGAAGGAATGACGATACACACGACACACTTCGAGGCACTTTTGGCTTGTCTTCCACAATGATTTTGACAAAACCCAAAGCATGAAAGTTGTAGCATTATTTCTTTTCTTTCTAATGGTTATGGCCTCACACAATTTGGATCAATATTTAAATGATTATGCTAAAGCTGGTAAGAACTACCGTATTTTCATCATTTCCTACCAACTTCGTTACACTACTTCTACCTACACATCTTACCATCACTATTTAAACACATATTCATTCTCAATACACCATGGACAATATAAATATCATGTTCAATCTCAATATTGATACCTCAATCATCACGTCAAATCTAATGAGCTAAATAACTACATAATAAACGACATAAACGCATTATTATCATTTGTATGAGTAACCGGGCATTACAATTCTCCCCTCCTTCAAAGAATTTCGTCCTCGAAATTTTACATACCATATAGTTCAGGATATCTCTGTTGAATCTCGTCTTCTCGCTCCCAAGTTGCTTCTTCAATTGCATGATTGCGCCATAACAGTTTTACCAAGGGTATTTCCTTGCCTTGTAACACTTTTGATTTCCTATCGAGGATTTGGACTGGTCGTTCTTCATACGAGAGATTCGATGCAAGCTTTAATGGTTCGTAATAAAGAACGTGAGAATGATTGGCCAAATATTTCCGTAGCAAGGAAACATGAAAAACGCTATGAACATTTGACAAGTTCGGTGGTAAAGCAACTCGGTAGGCCCTGTCTCCTATTCTTTCCAA
Source organism: Primulina tabacum (assembly GCF_025594145.1). Classification (NCBI taxonomy): domain Eukaryota; kingdom Viridiplantae; phylum Streptophyta; class Magnoliopsida; order Lamiales; family Gesneriaceae; genus Primulina; species Primulina tabacum. Next base: position 24,021,736 of record NC_134560.1, on the reverse strand, counting down.
GATTTCAAATGGACCGATATATCTTGGACTCAATTTTTCCTTCTTACCAAAACATAAAATGCACTTCAATGGTGATATCTTTATAAATACATGGTCACCAACCTGAAATTCCAGTCGACGACGTCGCACATCAGCGTAGCTTTTCTGTCGGCTTTGGGCAGTATGCATTCTTTCTCTGATTTTGGTTACTAATTCGGCTGTCTGTTGTACCAATTCAGGGTTTAATGTACCGGAGAGTGACATTTTCTACCATATAATGCAGTATATGGTGCCATTCAAATACTTGACTGGTAGCTATTATTATATGTAAACTCAGCCGATGGTAGTTTACTGTCCCAACTACCTAGGAAGTCAATAGTAAAGGCCCTCAACATATCTTCTAAGATCTGATTCACTCGTTCTGATTGTCCATCAGTTTGAGGGTGAAATGCTGTACTAAATGCCAATCGAGTTACCATAGCATGATGTAAACTCTTCCAAAATGCAGATGTAAATTTGGGATCTCTATCGATACAATGAACACTGGTATGCCATGAAGTCTCACTATCTCTTTGATGTATTCTTCAGCATATTGATTCATCGTGTATGCGGTCTTCACCGGAAGAAAGTGAGCTGATTTTTTAAGTCGATCCATAATAACCCATAGAGCATTGAATCTTCTTTGTGTTCTTGGCAAACCAAGAATGAAATCCATCGTGATATGCTCCCATTTTCATTAAAGAATAGACAATGGTTTCAGGAGTCTTGCTGGTCTTTGATGTTCAGTCTTGACCTGTTGACAAGTTAGACATTGTGCAACAAATTGAGCAATGTCCTTTTTCACAACTGGCCACCAAAATAATGGTTTCAAATGTTTGTACATTTTGGTGCCTCCTGGATGTACTGAGTAGGGAGTAGCATGTGCATCAATAAAAATGTCGGTCTTGATTGTTCCTTGTTTCGACACAAACAATCTACCTCGATATGTCCATATTCCTTCCCCATTCAATTCAAAATTCGATTGTCCTTTATCCTCATCTCGCTGCCTCAGTTGTTGTAATTCAGTATCTGTATTTTGTTCGGCCTTGATTCTGTCTGCAAGCATTGGTCGAACCATGAGGGATGATAATTGGATTGCAGTTCCCTTTGGCATAACATCAATCTTCAAATTCTGTAAATCCCATAGGATTTGTTCTTGTACTTGCATTCCAGCAACAGAACTGGACTTTCGACTTAACGCATCTACAACAACATTAGCTTTAACTGGATGATAGTTAATAACACAATCATAATCTCTCACTAATTCCAACCAACGTCGTTGACGCATATTCAATTCTTTTTGTGTGAATAAATATTTCAAACTCTTATGGTCCTTATATATTTCACACCATTCGCCATACAGATAATGGCGCCATATTTTCAATACAAATACCACTACTGCCAGTTCTAAATCATGTGTGGGATAATTCTTTTCATATTCCTTCAATTGTCCTGAGGCATAAGCGATCACCTTCCCGTGCTGCATTAAAATTGCTCCTAAACCTTGTTTCGAAGCATTACTGTATACCACAAAATCTCATGGTCCATCTGGTATAGCAAGGACTAGTGCTGATGTCAATTTTGCCTTTAATTCTTGGAAACTACGATCACATGATTCGTTCCATAAAAATTTCACATTCTTTCCTGTTAAAGCAGTCAAAGGCAATGCAATCTTAGAAAATCCCGCTATAAACCGCCAGTAATAACTAGCTAACCCAAGAAAACTACGTACCTCGGTAATAGTGTTAGGTCGTAGCCAGTTATTACCAGCTTCAATCTTGCTTGGATCCACTGATATACCTTCTTTTGAGATAATATGGCCTAAGAATGCTACTTGTTCAAGCAAAAATTCGCATTTCTTCCATTTGGCATATAAATGTTTATCCTTCAAAGTCTGCAAAACTAATTTCAGATGTTCTCGATGCTCCTCTACAGTTCGTGAGTAGATGAAAATATCATCTATAAACACAATCATAAACTTGTCTAGAAATGGCTTGAAAATTCTGTTCGTTAAATCCATAAAAGCTGTTGGTGCATTTGTTAGTCCAAATGGCATTACAAAAAATTCATAATGCCCGTACCTGGTTCGGAAGGCAGTCTTTGAGATATCATCTGATTTCACTTTTAGTTGATGATAGCCTGATCGTAAATCAATCTTCGAAAAGATGGCAGCTCCTTGTAATTGATCAAACAAATCATCAATTCTAGGGAGTGGATATTTATTTTTGATTGTCGCCTTGTTCAACTCCCGATAATCAATACATAGACGAAGTGTACCGTCTTTCTTTTTCACAAAAAAAAACAGGTGCACCCCACGGTGAAAAACTCAGTCTAATAAACCCTTTTTCGAGTAACTATTTCTAATGTTCTTTATATTCTTTCATTTCTGTAGGAGCTAATCGATAAGGAGCTTTTGAGATCGGATGAGTTCCTGTCACAACATCAATCACAAATTCGATCTCCCTATCTGGGGGTAAGCCTGTTACATCATCAGGAAATACCTCTGGAAATTCACAAACAACATCTGTATCTTTTAATTCACGAACAGGTGGATCAATAGTTAGCACAGATGCTAAACATCCTTGACACCCCCCTTCTGTAGTAATTTACAAGCCTTCATACAAGAGATTATTCGAAGATATAAGGATATACATGCACTTGCTACTGTGAATGGTTCAGCTCCTACTGGTGCAAACATGATCACTTTTATGCCACAATCAATAGTAACTCTGTACTTCGAGAGCCAATCCATTCCCAATATCACATCAAAATCGGTCATTTTCAAAACTATCAATTCAGCATACATCTGATGGCCTTGGACATATATTGGACACCCTCGCACAATCTGATTTGTAAGTAATTCTTGCCCGGAAGTTAGGGCTATGGCTAGTTGTGTCTCTGTTGTACTTGTTGTAATGCGCAGTCTCCTTACAAACGATTCCGAAATAAAATAATGTGTGGCTCCTGAAACTAGTAAAACAATAGCAGTGATACCAGAAATCAAGAACATACTAGTGATCATCGATGTATCCGCATCCACTTCCTCTTAAGTCATGGAGAAAAGGTGTCCCTGTACTTTCTCAAAACTCCCTGGACAATTCCTAGTGAGATGCCCTGGCTTTTTGCAACGATAATAAACATTGGAACCTTGCATACATTCCTCGCCGTGAAGTTTTCCACATTTAGGACAAGGTGGTATGTCCTGTTCTTCACGTGGATGGGGATCTTTGCCACGGGATTCCTCGGGTCTAGTACCTCAGTTATCAGTATTTTTGCCTTGTCCTGTTCCTTGGCTCTTCTGAAAGTACTGCTGCCTTCGCTGTTGCCTATCTCTGTCAATGTATTGTTCGTCCTGTTCTGTCATAAGTGCTCTTTCCACTATCTCCCCGTATGTAGCAACTTTCGACATTCGTACATCTCTTTTAATCTCATAGCGAAGTCTCCGCATAAAGTGTTCGCCCTTACTAGTGTCATCTTGTGCAATATATGGTACATATTGGACTCCAGCCTCGAATTGTTGTATATATTCAGTCATTGACATGGTTCCTTGCTTCAAATTAAGGAAATCACTGGCTTTCTTGGCTCGTACATCTTTACTGAAATACTTGTTGTAAAACACGGTTTTGAAAGTTTCCCATGTCAATGGTGTCGTAGGTAATGTCACCCTTGCACTCTCCCACCATATTCTTGCATGCTTTGTTAATAAAAATATGGCACACGTTACTTTGTCTGCATATTTCATATGAAGGTAGATGAAGATGGACTCCAATGATTTAATCTATTCTTCTGCTACTGTTGGATCGGTGCTTCCCATGAATTCCAGAGGATTCAGACCTCGAAAACGATCATACACATCTGTTTGAACAGGTCCTTGTCTGGGTAGCAGGGCTTGTGCGTGTGCCTACTCATGAGTAGTCCGTTGCATCTCAAGTAATTGCTGTATCTGCTCCCCATGGACTTTCGCTTGTTGTTGGATCAATTGAGCAAAGTCATCTATAGGTCGTGGCACACTGCCCTCACCTTCGACTGCTGGGGCCTTGCCCTTAGATGACTCTCCTTTATGTACCTTCCGTTTAGGTGGCATGGTTTTTTATCTTAACCTACATATAGGTCACGTAGAAACAGATAACTTAGCATAAACTATGGGATACAAAGATACTAACTTGCCGAGTTCCCCATGCATGGATGAAGTGCAGTGTCTTCCCTGTCGAAGAACCGTGGGCTCTGATGCCATATAAAATGTCACACCCTTACTCTATACTTGACATGATTACCATAATCAAAATAGGATTTGAATGATATAACTATATTATGAAGCAATTCAAAACAAGGGGCATCAATTTGACGGTTTATAAAATTTTTGGCATGATGTCCCTATATTTTGTAAAAGCCAAAAACTCAACTCAAGCAACAACATCAAGCATATTTTCATACACAACCATACACCATATTGTTATACATATACATATTCACATATACAAGCATACTTTGTATCATAATAAACATCGTAAAACTTGTTGAAACCCTGACATATTTTAGTACAATACATATGCGGAAGTTATACAATAATAAGTTCTGGTTCTTGTCGAGGTGAGAAACGTCACAAGCATCCATTAGTGAACCGGCATCCTACGTCTCTTCACTACCTAATCATGTAATACATGAGCTACGTGAGTTTATAAAACTCAATAAGTTGGCACTTGTACTTATCAATATGCCTCGAAGGAACATACATATCACGTCATGACAACAATGAATCTTTAAACCGTGTCATATGATAGCATATATTTATGTTCATTTTTATACTTGTGGGGACCCAGACGCTAATTCATGTCTTAATCATTATTAATGTCAAATATAACAATTAAGAAAAGTGGGACTAATAATTTTTTTTCTTTTTAAATTATAAATGCGGAAACGTAACAGTAATCTATCTGATATACATGTCAAAGTCAAAGTACAATCATGTACTACATTTCTCTATCTCAACTAGGTTCAACGACTATATATCCAGTGCTGAATCCTATTCTGCTTCTGGGCCCGGATCTCCACGCTAACTAAAATCTCTCATCCTCTTCCTGATCCTGATCATGTCCCACCTGTTGTCAGGCACACATACAAACAATACAACAGCCGGATAACTCCGGTGAGAGCATAATCCCAGTATAAATCAACGAACATGCAATCATATAAAAGCATATATAAAGCATGAAATACATATCCATAACATGTATTAAGTTCTGAAACATGAAATGATATCATACTGTAAATCACTCATGACTCATCATCTCATACTCGAATCATTTCTAATCTAGGGATCCCGGTTTCTGGTCATTGTCTCATGTATCGAATCTTAGTGATAGGAATGAATCAACCCCTAAGAGACATCGATATATGTAGAACCCGTAACTTAGACTACGTATAAACCATGTATAATTCTAGTATTTAAATTAAAATGATTTTTTTGTTGCATGAGTATTTAAAGTGCCTTTCTTTAAAGTTAATTATTTCATTTCAATAGTTTTAATTTTATTCTTTCAGTTATTTCAGTGAGGCCGGACTGGAGTTGGAGTTTAGAGATAAAATTTAAGATTTAGAAATCATTTCCAGAATTTATTTTAGCTAGCAAATAAGTGCATTTAAGTTAAAAAGGAGGTTTGAGGATTTAATTTAATTACTTGATGTGAGTAGAAAATAAATTTATTTAAGTTCTTTAATTAAGGGGTTAGTTCACTAAATTAATTAAGGGATAGGTAAGGCTCTTAAGTTATTAAAATTTATCAACTAAACAACATTTCCCCTTCATTTTTATTGTGTAAATTCGGCCACCCTTAATTGATTAGGCATTGATATGCCAACTCACCCTTTGACCCGTTCTTTGTTATTTTAGCATGCTAACCTTTTAATTATTAATCAACCTTAATTAATTAATTATTAAGCTTTATCCTAGTCTAGATGGTATTATGATCGGCCACCTCACCCCAACAAGCACCAACAAATCATTTGATATCAAACAATAATTCAAAATTTCAAAATGAGGGAGACTTGGTCTTGATTTGTCCCTTATATTTTGCACCCATCTCCCTCACTCCCCTAACCATTTCCCCATCTCCCTAATCTCGAAAATCAGAGCCATTTCAGAGTAGAAAACCGTGGGTTGCATAGCTAGACACAAGAGGAAAAATTCAGTAACAAGCTAGGTAGCAAAACGCTCAACTCCTCCGCGCCGGATCGTCTCTTCTTTTCGTTTTTCTTTCAAACGAAACCAGGCATGCATATATTCTTCCTTGACTCTTCAATCAAGTCATACTATCATTATTTTTATGTTTTATGATCATCATTTTATGTATGAACCGAAATACATCAAAGAATTTTCAGAAAACATCACATGCAGATTTCGGTTTTCTTGTGCAGTTCACGGCTTCCTCTTGTTTTGTGGTTTCAGGTGGATAGTTCGATTTCAGGCTCCAAAGGCGACATCTAGACATGTTATAGGATGGATTAGGATCACTTTAGTCCAGTACTTCAACCCCCATGCTTGCTGGAAATTCGAAATTGACAGCAACCCCCATTTCTGCCCAAGTGTGTTCGAAAAATTCAGTTTGCTGTCATGAGGGGAAAGGATCTGATCTTGGCTGCCCCAAGGGCCTATAGCCATGGTTAGATCACTTCCCTAGCATGTCTAAGATGTTACTAAGTCGTCCTTTTTGTGGCTCGGTCCATGGTGCATCGGTTTTTAAATAAAACGCAAGAACAGCCCCTTCCCCATTTCGGCCCTTCCTTGGTACAGCATATGAGTTTCGGTTTTGGGTGGTTTGGTGTGGATCTTTGTTGGCCTATGGCCCTTAGCCACGGTTCATACCATACCCCTAGATGTCTAGGTCGTGCCATGGTCAATCAAATGGCCACTGGAACGACACGAGACAGCAAGCAAAGCTAAACATCACACGCGCATGCAAAGGTGCTCTCGGGTGAATCTTTTCGATTGTTGCTGGAATATTCCGAATTATGGCTGGTTTAAAGCCCTTAGCCATGGTTCAAATCATTCCTTGGGATGTTGGTAAGAGGTTCTGGTCGGTGGTTCAAGCCCCAATGGCCATTAGCCTCGCAAACGACGCAAGCAAACCAAAGCACAGTTGCTGTATTTTTGGACAGCAACTTGCTGTGATGGTTCAGTGGCTCGTTCGAGTTCTTGGGAGGCTTTCAGCCTATGGCCTTGGACTGGACAGTGCCTCATTGAGTTGGTAAGGTCATGGTTTTGACCGTTTGTCATTCGGATCATTTTTGAGGTCGTACGAGAATTTACGGTGCGATGTGCCAAATTGACTCTCGAAAGAGCGTTTCATGTTTTGGCCTCCATTCACCTAGATTTCGGCCCTCACCATTTTAGGAGCATTATTTTATCATTTTAGGCGTATTTTAATCATGACTACATGACGGTTCAGTGTTGGTTCGGGTTGGTTCGGAGTCATGATTAAATACGAAGTCGGTAGGCGTAATTGTCACATTTTAGAATGTTATTGCATAGTTTGGTCCCATAAATCTATTGCATATTTTTCATGCCATATTTAGGTTGCAGCGAGCCTGGAACGATCCAATCCAAGCAGTAAATTATTAAAGGATATTTAATTGTGCCATTTAATTATATTACGTGCATAAATATATAAAATGTTCATTTTTGAGATTATGCGATATTGCTTGTGGCCATTTCACTATCATGGGATTATTGCTAAATCCGGTCGCCAGTTACCGGTCAGTTGAGTTTGTTTCACCCAGTATACTGTGGCTACAGTCTTATCAGACGTTTACTATTTTATCCGGTCGCCAGTTACCGGTCATGGGAGCATTTTATTATCCGGTCGCCAGTTACTGGTCAGTTTCAGTGCAGGGGCCACTTGCGTATACCATAATCTCACCAGGAAAAATTATTACAAGCTATTTCAGTACAGGGCTCCAAGGAGCAAACATTTTTACCATGATATTTTCAGTTCAGTTATGCACGTATTATAATTAATCATGACACGACACTTTTACCATATGCCTCATGACACGACATTTTTATTCCATGAAATTTTACTATAGTATTTACTCGTTATTTACAATATATGCATGTTGAGTCTTTAGACTCACTAGACTTGATTGTTGTAGGTTCTGATGATGCCGGGGCCGGGACCAGTGAGCAGGCTCGAGTCGGCAGTAGTAGGACCCGAGGACCTCAGTTCAGCATTTAATTTTAATTGATGGCTCAAACGTTTTAATTATTGTTGGAAAAACCTTTTACTGTTATTTCAAAAATGTTAATTCTTCCGCTGCCACATTGAACATCAAACTTTATTTATAAGTTCATTTATGAAGGAGGCAATTTTAATTATTTAAAAAGAAAAATTTTAAATTTTCCGCAAATTTCCAAGTAAGGATTTTAGGCCTTTATAGATGGTATCAGAGCGGTGGTTTTGTATAGGGTTGTACTACTACTGATCTCGAGAAGCTCATGAAGTCACGTTTTCGGTCTGTAAGTTTTACATTTACGCATTTCATTTAAAGCATGAATTATTTTCAACAGCATGATTTCATGATATATTTTTTCGCCCAGATTTTTATTGCTTAGTATTTAAATTTAAATAAATTATGGAATTATGCATGTTGGGTACGTTTGAAATTGGACATGTCTAAGAATTCGAATATTGGGCTTTAGGAGAGGTTGAAATGATTTGATTATATTAATTTTTAGGTCAGTAGTGTTGATGTCCTCCTTATGGGTTATAAGTTAATCTTAAAAAAATTATGAATCCTTTTGGGACTTGTAGAAATTCTAAGAAATTATTGATGGTTCTTGGTTGCTAGTTGAGTGAATTTTTGAGGATTTCATATAAGCAATAGCGATTCGAAGACTACGACAATCTTTAGGATAATAAATGTACAATTTGAGGATTTTAAGTATCTATAAAAATGTAAGATTAATTATGAGAATTTATTTAGGATGCATGCTCCATCTAGTTAGATTTAATGATTGAATTACAGGAATCGAGAATTTTGAGGACCTAATTGTAATAAACAATAATTTGAGGACCTAAGTTCAAAAAAAATAAAATTCTAAGGGACTATTTTTGAATTTACCAAATTTTGGGATTAAATTTCGAGTTCGAGAATCTAAAAGTTTAATGAGGTAAAGATGGAAAATTTTATAGGGACAATGATGCAAATTTCGAAGAGTTGTAGGGCCAAAATGTAAATTTGGAGAACTGTAAGGGTCAGATTGCAATTTTCAAAATTTTAAGGATTAAATGCGAACTTTTGAGGAATTGGAATTTTAAGTATTTATAGAAATGTAAGACGTGTTATGGGAATTAATTTTGGGTTTAATAAACTTAAGGCTATTGAACCTTATGATGCGGGAAATCTATAAAATGAAATTGGGAATACTGAGGACTAATGGGTAATTGTAGAATTTCGAGATTTAGGGAAAAGTTGGGTGATATTCGAGGAAAGTAAGAATTAATTTTACAATTTTAAGATATTTGAGAACCTATTTAGTAGTAAGTGAGAATTGAACGGTTCAAATGATAGGAATTTTCGGTTATTTAGGCTCGAAGGAGATATAAAATATTTAGATATTTGGGTTATAATGTTAAATGAATGGTAACCAAGGACATTGTAGGATGAATCAATCTTAGGCGTGAAAATTTAAGCGTTAGTGAAATAATGTTGGGGCAAATTAAGAATTTGAAGTGATGACAATTTAAGGTGAAGTTGATCAGTCAGTTAAGTTATAAGAGTAGACATTGAGCTAACAAAATTTTTGGAACTTAATTATGGTGTATCATAAGTTTTAATCATGATCTTAAGAGTTAAACTTATAACTTTGTTGGAATTTGATTTTCTAGAAAGTTGGGTATGATTGATGATTAGGTTATTTGATAGAGACATGTAAGAATTGAGGTACACACCTTGTCTTGAGGAATTTTTGTAAGTCATGAAGAAACTTGAGAATAAGTGAATATGTGTGTTGGAATTATGTTATCCAACACTATTTGGGTTGCGTAAGTTTGAATTTCAAATTTAGGGGATATGCGTTCATACGAAAATTTTGGGTGAAATAAAAACAAAAGGAAATTAGTTGTGTTCAATATAAGTTATCAATTGATGAATATTAAGATTTTTATCAAGTAAGGAATCTAAAATCTTGATATGGAGATTCTAGAATTCTATGGGTTATAAGTGAAATTGATGTATTAAATTTAGTCTAATGCTACCATGGGCTAACTTATTAAGTTTATATGCTAGAATTAAGTAAGCATTAAGGATTCATAAGAATGCGACACTTGTTCCAATGAGGAAGTTCAGAGTCCTAGGCCTCAAGTAGATTGTAATTGGGGAGAGGATACTTTGAGCAAGTAATTGATGCGAGAAGTGTTATTATTAAGGTAGGAGGTCGATGTTGTATAATTGAGTTTTATGGATTAACGTTATTCGAGGTTTAAGATTTACAACGATTTCACACCCGGGATGCACTTCTAAATAATAAGTTACGTAAGTTTGGTGCCGTAAGATAAAGATTCGATTCAAGGATTTTAGGCTAATACTACTATGAGGTCGAAATAAGGTATAACCTCTAAGCGTTCTACTGAGAATAAAAGTCGATCAGTAAATTCTGGTACAAAGGTTTTTTTTTTTTAGTCGAACTGCATAAATGCTGATATAATAGGTCGATTAAGGTTACGAGTATAGTATAAGAAAAGTAAGGTGCGATAAGTTTGGACATCCATTTCTAGAAGGAGGAATTGTGAGATAAGTCAAAATTCGAGGTTATAGAAAAATAGAACTAAGTCACCATGGATCGTTTTAAGTTGAGATCCGCAAACGAGAATTTTGGTAGGCAAATTTAATTTGGATTGGGGAGACGTAAGGACGAGTTAACACTTATCTTATCAGAGTAGCGCATCGGAAGCGTGGATTATTAGGATTCTAGAAGTAAGAGTCTAAACTTTTGGTTTATCAAGGATAAGCGAATTTCGAGGACGAAATTTCTTTTAAGGGGGGAAGGATTGTAGAACCCGTAACTTAGACTACGTATAAACCATGCATAATTCTAGTATTTAAATTAAAATGATTTTTTTGTTGCATGAATATTTAAAGTGCCTTTCTTTAAAGTTAATTATTTCATTTCAATAGTTTTAATTTTATTTTTTCAGTTATTTCAGTGAGGCCGGACTGGAGTTGGAGTTTAGAGATAAAATTTAAGATTTAGAAATCTTTTCCAGAATTTATTTTAGCTAGCAAATAAGTGCATTTAAGTTAAAAAGGAGGTTTGAGGATTTAATTTAATTACTTGAGGTGAGTAGAAAATAAATTTATTTAAGTTCCTTAATTAAGGGGTTAGTTCACTAAATTAATTAAGGGATAGGTAAGGCTCTTAAGGTATTAAAATTTATCAACTAAACAACATTTCCCCTTCATTTTTATTGTGTAAATTCGGCCACCCTTAATTGATTAGGCATTGATATGCCAACTCACCCTTTGACCCATTCTTTGTTATTTTAGCATGCTAACCTTTTAATTGTTAATCAACCTTAATTAATTAATTATTAAGCTTTATCCTAGTCTAGATGGTATTATGATCGGCCACCTCACCCCAACAAGCACCAACAAATCATTTGATATCAAACAATAATTCAAAATTTCAAAATGAGGGAGACTTGGTCTTGATTTGTCCCTTATATTTTGCACCCATCTCCCTCACTCCCCTAACCATTTCCCCATCTCCCTAATCTCTAAAATCAGAGTCATTTCAGAGTAGAAAACCGTGGGTTGCATAGCTAGACACAAGAGGAAAAATTCAGTAACAAGCTAGGTAGCAAAACGCTCCACTCCTCCGCGCCGGATCGTCTCTTCTTTTCGTTTTTCTTTCAAACGAAATCAGGCATGCATATATTCTTCCTTGACTCTTCAATCAAGTCATACTATCATTATTTTTATGTTTTATGATCATCATTTTATGTATGAACCGAAATACATCAAAGAATTTTCAGAAAACATCACATGCAGATTTCGGTTTTCTTGTGCAGTTCACGGCTTCCTCTTGTTTTGTGGTTTCAGGGGGATGGTTTGATTCTAGGCTCCCAAGGAGACATCTAGACATGTTCTAGGATGGATTAGGATCACTTTAGTCCAGTACTTCAACCCCCATGCTTGCTGGAAATTCGAAATTGACAGCAACCCCCATTTCTGCCCAAGTGTGTTCGAAAAATTCAGTTTGCTGTCATGAGGGGAAAGGATCTGATCTTGGCTGCCCCAAGGGCCTATAGCCATGGTTAGATCACTTCCCTAGCATGTCTAAGATGTTACTAAGTCGTCCTTTTTGTGGCTCGGTCCATGGTGCATCGGTTTTTAAATAAAACGCAAGAACAGCCCCTTCCCCATTTCGGCCCTTCCTTGGTACAGCATATGAGTTTCGGTTTTGGGTGGTTTGGTGTGGATCTTTGTTGGCCTATGGCCCTTAGCCACGGTTCATACCATACCCCTAGATGTCTAGGTCGTGCCATGGTCAATCAAATGGCCACTGGAACGACACGAGACAGCAAGCAAAGCTAAACATCACACGCGCATGCAAAGGTGCTCTCGGGTGAATCTTTTCGATTGTTGCTGGAATATTCCGAATTATGGCTGGTTTAAAGCCCTTAGCCATGGTTCGTAAGAGGTTATGGTCGGTGGTTCAAGCCCCAATGGCCATTAGCCTCGCAAACGACGCAAGCAAACCAAAGCACAGTTGCTGTATTTTTGGACAGCAACTTTCTGTGACGGTTCAGTGGCTCGTTCGAGTTCTTGGGAGGCTTTTAGCCTATGGACTTGGACTGGACAGTGCCTCATTGAGTTGGGAAGGTCATGTTTTTGACCGTTTGTCATTCGGATCATTTTTGAGGTCGTACGAGAATTTACGGTGCGATGTGCCAAATTGACTCTCGAAAGAGCGTTTAATGTTTTGGCCTCCATTCACCTAGATTTCGGCCCTCACCATTTTAGGAGCATCATTTTATCATTTTAGGCGTATTTTAATCATGACTACATGACGGTTCAGTGTTGGTTCGGGTTGGTTCGGAGTCATGATTAAATACGAAGTCGGTAGGCGTAATTGTCACATTTTAGAATGTTATTGCATAGTTTGGTCCCATAAATCTATTGCATATTTTTCATGCCATATTTAGGTTGCAGCGAGCCTGGGAGCGATCCAATCCAAGCAGTAAATTATTACAGGATATTTAATTGTGTCATTTAATTATATTACGTGCATAAATATATAAAATGTTCATTTTTGAGATTATGCGATATTGCTTGTGGCCATTTCACTATCATGGGATTATTGCTAAATCCGGTCGCCAGTTACCGGTCAGTTGAGTTTGTTTCACCCAGTATACTGTGGCTACAGTCTGATCAGACGTTTACTATTTTATCCGGTCGCCAGTTACCGGTCATGGGAGCATTTTATTATCCGGTCGCCAGTTACCGGTCAGTTTCAGTGCAGGGGCCACTTGCGTATACCATAATCTCACCAGGAAAAATTATTACAAGCTATTTCAGTACAGGGCTCCAAGGAGCAAACATTTTTACCATGATATTTTCAGTTCAGTTATGCACGTATTATAATTAATCATGACACGACACTTTTACGATATGCCTCATGACACGACATTTTTATTCCATGAAATTTTACTATAGTATTTACTCGTTATTTACGATATATGCATGTTGAGTCTTTAGACTCACTAGACTTGATTGTTGTAGGTTCTGATGATGCCGGGGCCGGGACCAGTGAGCAGGCTCGAGTCGACAGTAGTAGGACCCGAGGACCTTAGTTCAGCATTTAATTTTAATTGATGGCTCAAACGTTTTAATTATTGTTGGAAAAACTTTTTACTATTATTTCAAAAATGTTAATTCTTCCGCTGCCACATTGAACATCAAACTTTATTTATAAGTTCATTTATGAAGGAGACAATTTTAATTATTTAAAAAGAAAAATTTTAAATTTTCCGCAAATTTCAAAGTAAGGATTTTAGGCCTTTACAATATAACTAAAAACGTCCAGTGTCTTGGCGAATCAGCCGAAGTCTTGGCGAATCAGCCAAAGACTAGGCGAATCAGCCTATGACTCAATACACGCTCTGTCTATGAGTCAATAGACCACACATATCAATTTCATAATTGCAGATATCAATGCAATAAAATAATGTATGTGATTTAGGGAAACTCAAGTCAAATCGAACTCGAGTTGTGCAATCCCGAATCAACATTGATTTATACCTTTCTGACTCTGTCGAAGTCTCGGATTCAATGCTTGTCAATACTCAATCTGGCAATGACAATAACGAATACACTGTATCAATGTATAACTCAATTCAAGGCCTGTTCTGATCAATACTCAAATCAAACATAATCTGATCCATATCAATGATATCATGATACAATCTCAATCAATACTGAATCTGATCAAAATCAATCTACTGATAGTTTCGACGGCATAACAATACAGTCTCGGTAACCCCGTCAACCTCAACATCACAGATATAATACCACAACTCATAATCGATATTAATACGAATCATAGTCTTCAATAATCACAGATAACAATCGCAAATCTGTATAATCTTGATCATATCAACTCTAAAAATCATAACAATTATATAATCAGTCCGTTCTTTGATCTGAATTCAATTATATACTGATCAGTATACCTAGAACACAATATATCAGTCAAATCATAATTCCCCCAATATTATAATTTCAAACGATATCAGAATTCAATAAAACTTACGTCCTGTTGTAGCTGTCATCGCTAGGAACTTGGTACTGTACTCAGATTCAAATTCGGACGGCCGGATTCCACAAAATCCTAACTTGAAACCCAAGGTTAAGTTTGAAGGGATTTTCAGAGGATTTCCTTCGATTTTTGTGTGTGAAATGCTGAGTATTAACAATATATATATCCCAATGCATGACAAGAAAACGTGGCTCAATATTCATGATGCACGTCTCGCGCATATGCGCGACCACCGTCGGCGCATATGCGCGAGACCTTCGAGTCTCGGCGCTTTTGTTTCGGCAGCTCGCGCATATGCGCGCACCATCACCGCGCATATGCGCGAGACCTACTATCTCGGCATATCACCACTCACGCATATGCGCGCCCCAATCGGCGCATATGCGCCCACTTCTCTGGACTTCCCTTAGGCTTACCGCACAGCTCGCGCATATGCGTGCACACTTATGGCGCATATGCGCGAGGTCTTCTGCCACTGGCGCGCATATGCACGGTTCCTTGTCGCACATTTGCGCGAGGTGTTCTGTCCTCGCACATAATTCGTGTTTTCTTCCGTCTTTTCTGATCTAATCCTTTCCATCTATAATCACCTCAATTATCACCAAATCATTTCAGATTACGGTAATCAAATTCTCGGGCCTTACAGTACTTGAGCCTCATTAGTTGACCTCTACTACCGTGCTTGCTTTAATATATAGCTACTACTGTGTTGGACGTCAGGGAGCAACCTTTGGCACCCCAAGCCCCATGAACATATATTGGCCAATAGGTTTGGTGGACTTAAAACCACCCATGATGTCAACAAGCTCTATATCATGTAAAAATCAGTCCTTTTCTTTTCATGTTCATGTTCATGTTCATAACATAGCACCCATCATAAATATTCATAAGTTTCTTACATATTTAATACATAACAATGGAATATGGTGCTATGTTTTCATCAATAAGATACTAACAATGTACATATAGCAATAATCAATGGGAAGCATTTGAAATCATAATATTACTCATATATTACTTCAAGAACATGCCAACTTACAGTCCAAGCGTAAGAATACTTGTTTGAGACGATGTTTCTTGCTCCTATGCTGTCAAACATATCAATAATTCAATTACTATGTCTATTCTAGGTGAAGTTTGCTCCTCTACATTTATAATACCCAAAGGAGATGAAAACATACACCCACATGAAGTTCTTGTGATGGAGAACTAAGTTCCTACTTCAAAATGATGAAAGGAATGAAGAAGGAAGCTTTGGAGGATGATTTATTCAAGTTCTCTCGAGTTCCTTGCTGTTAAGTAGTTGAGAAATGGTGGAAATGGCTTGGAAAAATCGATACTTATCTTTTCTTATGCAAGGCGGCGCTCGGGCGGTCGTTTTCTACCACCCGGGCGCGGAATGTTCTGTAAAAATGCTGAACTGAATTGCACCGGCGCGCGGGCGGTCATTTTCTACCGCTCGGGCGCCACCTGTTCTGTCTTTGCGCACTACATCATCAAAGATCGCTCCAGAAACGTATTTTCTCTTCATAATTGGAAAATGTGATAAACATGAAAGTTGTAGCCCTATGTCTTGGCTTGAATCGCCAACTAGTTTCATGTCATTTGGAGGTCTGAGTAAAAAGTTATGCTTATTCTCCCAACTTGTGTCAGTGAAGGAATGACGATACACACGACGCACTTCGGGGCACTTTTGGCTTGTCTTTCACAATGATTTGTAGAAAACCCAAAGCATGAAAGTTGTAGAATTATATCTTAGCTTTCTAATGGTTATAGCCTTAAACAATTTGGATCAATATTCAAATGATTATGCTAAAACTTGTAAGAACTACCATATTTTCATCTCATTTCCTACCAACTTCATTACACTACTTCTACCTACACATCTTACCATCACTATTTAAACACATATTCATTCTCAATACACCATGGACAATATAAATATCATGTTCAATCTCAATATTGATACATTAATCATCACGTGAAATCTAATGAGCTAAATAACTACATAATAAACGACATAAACACATTAATATCATTTGTACGAGTAACCGGGCATGACAGATTGAGTCTATTAAGCAATGGTCCATTTCAAAGACAGTTTCAGAGGTAAGAAGTTTTCGTGGTTTGGCATGATATTACAAACGGTTCATAGCGGATTTTTCAAAGATAGCATTGCCTCTTACAAGTTTGACAAGAAAGGCTATCAAGTTCAAATGGACCATAGAGTGCCAACAATCATTCCAAACATTGAAAAATAAGTTGACCTCTGCCCCTGTATTAGTACTTCCTTGTGGTACTGAGGATTTTGTTGTGTATACAGATGCTTCTAAGCAAGGGTTAGGTGTTGTACTGATGCAGCGTGGGAAAGTGATAGCTTATGCTTCTCGTCAGTTGAAGGAATACGAGAAGAATTATCCCACTCATGATTTGGAGTTGGCGGCGGTGGTTTTTGCCTTAAAGATTTGGCGGCATTATCTCTATTGTGAGAAGTGTGAGATTTTTACAGATCACAAAAGTTTGAGCTATTTGTTTTCGCAGAAAGAATTGAATATGCGGTAGTAAAGATGGTTGGAACTTGTAAAGGACTATGATTGTACCATTAGCTACTATCCTGGTAAAGCTAATGTGGTTGCGGATGCTTTGAGTCGTAAGTTGAGTTCCTTATTGGGTTCTATGATTTCAAAACCATTGTTGCTTGATTTGAAAAGGAATGATATAACTCTGGTATCTCCAGGTATAGTAGCTAAATTATCTACATGAGTTCTCCGCTCAACCTTGTTTGATCGAATTTTGAAGGAACAACAGTCTGATGATCAATTGTTGGAATTAAAGAGAAAGAGTGATCTATCATGAGTTTCTGAGTTTGGATTGATCAAGATGGTTTGTTGGCTTTTCGAGGTAGGATATGTGTTCCTTTGGGTGATGACATTCGAAGAGATGTACTTATTGAAGCTCATACCACGCCATATTCGGTACACCTTGGTAGTACCAAGATGTATCAAGATCTTTGATGCATTTACTGGTGGCCAAGTATGAAGAAAGATATTATGTTATTTGTTTCTAAATGTTTAACCTGTCAGCAGATTAATATTGAGCATCAGAGGCCGGCATGATTGTTACAATCCTTGCCTATACAGCAATGAAAATGGGAACACATTACAATGGATTTTGTTGTTGGGTTGCCAAGAACTCAGAAGGGCTTCAATTCTATTTGGGTGATCGTGGATCGATTAACCAAGACGTCATATTTTCTCCCTGTCAAGACGACATATTCTATGAATCAATATGCTGAATCTTATATTCAGGAGATTATGAGACTTCATGGGATACCAGTGTCGATAGTTTTAGATCGTGATCCAAGATTTATATCTGAGTTTTGGAAGAGTTTACATAGAGCCTTGGGAACAAAGCTAGTCTTTAGTACAGCTTATCATCCTCAAAGAGACGGGCAATAAGAAAGGGTTATTCAAGTTCTTGAAGATATGTTGAGGGCCTGTATCATTGATTTTTCTGGTAGTTGGGATTCAAAGCTACCATTTGTCGAGTTCACATATAATAATAGCTATCAATCTTCAATCGGCATGGCAACCTATGAAGCTTTATATGGAAGGAAGTTCCGATCTCCTTTGTATTGGGAAGAGGTAGGTGAAAGGAAAATGTTGGGCCCGGAGTTGGTTCAACAGACAGCAGATGTTGTGGCATTGATCCAAGAGAGAATGAAGACCGCTACGTCTAGACACAAAAGTTATGCCGATGTGAGACGACGACCTTTGGCATTCGAGGTTTGTGATTATGTTTTTATTAATATAGCTCCTCTCAAGAGAGTTATGCGATTTGACAAAAAAGGTGAACTTAGCCCTTGATTCATTGGACCGTTTGAGATTCTTGACAAGATTGGAGACCGAGCCTATCATCTTGCATTGCCACCGAACTTGGATCGAGTCCATAATGCTTTTCATGTTTCTATGCTTCGTAAATATCTTTCTAATCCATCTCATGTTCTTCGGTACGAATCTTCGGATATTTTACCTAATTTAAGCTACGAGGAAGTACCGATTCAAATTCTTGATCGCAAAGTTAAAGTGTTATGAAATAAAGAGATTTGTCTTGTCAAAGTTCTTTGGAGGAATCATGTGATTGAAGAGGCCACATGGGAACCTGGAGAAGAGATGAAACATCGTTATCCGAATTTATTTGACGGGGGACGAAATTTTTATAAGTGGTAGCTTTGAATAATGATATTCATGGTTATTGTATAGTCATGGCTATTGTTGTATGGTAATGTTATTTTAAAGTTAATGGTGAGATTTGGTTTGATGTTATTCTTTGGTATGATGTTTAGGGAATATGGTTATTGGATATTCATGGTTTATTATTGTTATGGATATTTCATATGGTTTTGGGGTTGAAGTTTATGTGGGATGGTTATTGCTTATGGTTATGTTTATTGGAATGGGAAATATTATGGTTATTATTTTGGTGTTATGTTTCATAGTTTGTCATCGATATGGAGGGAGATGAATTATTTTTGTGATGGTTTTTATGGATGATTTGAGGATGTATTTGGATGTTTAGTTGCATTGATTTGGCATGGCATTGGACGAGGAATGTTTAAAGGTGAGTTGGTGATGATGTTGTGGTGTAGGAGCAGCGCTGCTAGTGCCCTTGGGCGCAGGCGGCAGCGCCGAAGCGCGGGCGCCGCAGCGCTGAGAAGGTTGCGCTACGGCGCCAGTCGGGGCGAAATTGCTACTTGGAAATGAGATTTTTAGGGATTGAAGAGTTTATTTATTTCATTGTCTAGAGGGTTCTACTCACTTCTTCCTTCTTCTTTCTTCTTGAACGGTTCAAGCTCTTTCTTCCTCTAGTATTTCTCTCCTTCATCTTGCACCTCAAGCTCAAGGATTGTATTATATTTCTTAGGTCCTCCTACCTCAATTTCCAAGCTTCAAGGAAAGGATTCTATGTTCTTGAGTTGAGAAGAGTTTGAGGAGTTGAAGGTATATATTTGTAACGTACCGTACTTCTGAACTATTTTAAATTTTGCGGAAAAATAAAAATTTTCTTAAATATGAAATAAACTTTCGAATTTGCATTAAAATGTCTCGTTCGTCTAAAACATTTGCCATAAACCAACCACACTCAAGTTTGCCAACCATCTAAAAGTATTTGCAATAAAAGATCACCATAGAAATTTTGCTAACAAAAATACTTGTTTTAGAACATCGTAAACAAACATGAAATCAGAGTATTTGAAACTTTCATAAATTCTTAAAAAGATGGCGGTCCTCGGGTTTAGCCTCCCGCTCAGTCCAAGCCAGCTCTCTGGTCCTCTCACCCCTCGTCTCCTCAAATGCATCCTCACCTACATCGATCAAGTCTAGTGAGTCTAAAAACTCAACACGTATAAACTGGAAGTAGCAAGTAATATGTAATAAAATCACATGCATCTTTAAAATAGAACATACATACTTGAACTTTAACATGCGTGTAAAAGCTTAATCTTACATACATTACATAGACGTGCCATAACGTGAAACTTTTTGTAAACATGCTTGCATACTTGTACATACTTGAACATACATAACTTCATCATTTTGCGTAGAGGCATGTTTCAAAGCAAGTGACCCATACATAAATACGCCTGATCAGACTAAACCACAGTATTGGATTGACAGGGAAGATCCACTGCCACATACGTAAGATCCTCGTTCATGCTTTAACGGGTGGATTGGCCCCTGGTCATGCATTACCGCTTTCCAATCCTGATCTAAACCCGTTCATGATTTAATGGGTGGATTGGTCCCTGGTCATGCTTTACCGCTTTCAAATTCCATACATAAATTGGTCACAAGACATTTAGCATACCTAAAAAACTTAAAAGTATTTTCTTTGCATGTCAAACATACTTACTTACTTGGCGTTGAGGGATTCGTTGGATCTCGCTTGGGGTCACTGCTGCACATACTAACATGATTACATGCACTTAACATTCATAGCTTAGACATAGGTATTCGTGCTCACCACCGAAGTAATTAAATAGCTTATGACATTCTAGATCACTCGGGACTTGACCTCGTTAAATCATCGTATTAACCCATGTCATCGAACCCCGAAAAATCCCTAAATTGATGATGTGAACATTTCCCAAAAATAATAGACATGAACTCATTATTGGAACTTGAAAATAAGTGGAAACCAACATTTCCTACAGAAGGGTCCGCGCTGGGGCGGTAACAAATTACCGCTCGAGCGCCAGGTCTCTGGAAGCCTACCCTTGGACAGAAAGAGCGGCGCTCGGGCGGTAAAATATTACCGCTCGGGCGCCGAGTCTTCTGGACTCCGCGACTTAGAAGCTTAAAACTCCTAACTAAATCATACGAATCGTGAACCAATCCATCGAGACTCATCCTAGGACGCTATGACACTGACTCGACTCAATAAAATGCCTCAAACGTCCCCAAAGAAATAACGTACCACACGCTACGCAATGATACCCATAAACTCAAATCATTGACACCAAAAGCTTACTACGACTTCTAATGCAACCAAGGACTATCAACACGAAACGAAGCATCAAAACTCATCCCAACATCATACCCCATATACCTAAACACAGCAGCGATCACCCGTCTATCCCCAACAAAGCCTGCAACAAATAAACTTCAAGAACGCGTCAAGAACATAATTTTTAGAAAACACAGTTTGAGAAGTCTCACGAAAACTGTCATAACTCACTCAATTTTTCTCCAAATATTTCGAATTTCATATCGAATCTAAGGTATCGAAAAGTTCTACATTTCATATGTTGAAAGTTTTCCCAAATTCTCGACCGAAAAATCGCAATTTTCAAAATACAGTGAAAAACAAAAATTTAGATCTAAAAATTTCTTCAAAACTGATCCAACCAATTTTCTGCTCAAACTATGAACATCATACATAAATTTTACGCATAACAAACATCACATAAATACTATGACAAGATCGACGCAGAAAAAACAGAATATATGTGCCTTTTGATATGAAAAACTCACGATACGGCGATACCGAAGTGGAAACGGAGCGAGGCTTGATCCGGGACGAACGTGGTACTATTTTCCTTGAAGAAAAGTGACGGAAACATGCTGCAATTTACAGAGGGAAGGGGGCGGCTGCTTTTCTTTTAAAAGCCTAGGCTTTTCTCTCACAAAAATTCTGAAATGAAATGAATAGGGAAAGTGTGTGTGTGCAAGTCTATCGTGTGTGTGTGTGTCGGCTGTGTGTGCGTGTGTTTAGATAAATTAGGGAAATGATTTTGCTCAATTACACAATTAACCATGCTATTCAAAATGCTAATTAAAATGTTAATGAAATGTTAATTCCCACTACTAAGCAAAATTTCCTACTTTAAAATAAATTGCACAATTGCTAAACTTTTAAAAGATTAAAAATCCTAAAATCACTAAATAACTAAATTAGGCTTTAAAATGCTAAAACCTAATAAATTTTTTAAAATGCCTCTTCCTTAACTTAAAATAAAACACCACGTTTGAAATTCCAAACTCGTCGCCGGTCTCTTCTCCTCGATCCCGTATCGGATGATCACCTGAAACATGACACTCAAGGAAATATTTTTAACGTGCAACACGTAAACATAAACAATTTAAAATAATGAAGTTTTATAAAACATGCTTCACCAAAATCATTTTAAATTTAAATAAATGATTTAACAATTAAATAAATGCATGGGTTATATGTGTACTGATTTTGGGCTCTACAGTTCTTCCCCCACTTATATAAATTTCGTCCTTGAAATTAAACCTTACCAAACAACTCCGGGTAGCGATTTCTCATATCTGTCTCGGTCTCCCAAGTGGCTTCCTCCACTGATTGATTCAGCCACCGGACTTTGACCAACTTGGTCACCTTGTTCCGAAGTCTCCACTCCTGTCTGTCTAGGATTTGGACAGGTCTTTCCTCATACGACAGATTTGGAGCAAGCTGCAATGGCTCATAGCTCAAAACATGCAAAGGATTCGCTAAATACTTCCTCAGCATAGAGACATGGAACAAATTGTATACCCCGGCCAGATTCGGCGGGAGGACAACACGATAAGCTAGTGTCCCAACTCTGTCGAGAATCTCGAACGGCCCAAAGAATCTCGGACTAAGCTTTTTTCTCTTCCCAAATCTCATAACACCCTTCATGGGTGCTATCTTTACAAAAACGTGATCGCCTACGGCAAACTCAAGATCCCTTCTCCTTTTGTCAGCATAACTCTTTTGACGACTCTGTGCGGTCTTCATCCTGTCACGGATCTTGACCACCACATCTGTAGTCTGCTGAACAATTTCTGGACCAAGCTCTGACCTCTCACCGACTTCATCCCAATGAATCGGTGATATGCACTTCCTCCCATATAATGCCTTGTATGGAGCCATACCAATAGATGATTGGAAGCTGTTGTTGTAGGTAAACTCCACTAGAAGTAGCTTAGATTCTCAAGTCCCTTGGAAATTGATCATACAGGCTCGCAATAGATCTTCCAAAATCTGAATCACTCGCTCAGACTGGCCATCTGTCTGCGGGTGAAAACCTGTACTGAATAGCAACTTTGTCCCCATGGTTGCATGCAAACTCTTCCAAAAGGACGTTGTGAACCTCGGTTCCCTGTCGGACATAATAGAAACTGCGATTCCGTGCAATCGAACTATCTCCCTAATATAAAGCTCCTCATACTGCGTCATGGAGAAAGTCATCTTTACTGGAAAGAAATGTGACGTCTTAGTAAGTCGATCCAGTATAAACCAAATGGCATTGGATCCTCTGACTGACCTCGGCAATCAAACAAAAAAATCCATGGTGATATTCTCCCATTTTCACTCGGGGATAGGGAGTAGCTTAAGCATCCTTGCTGGCCTCTGATACTCTGCCTTCACTGCTGACAAGTGACACATTCAGAAACATATCGACGGATGTCTCGCTTTATACCTGGCCACCAATACAGAATCTGTAAATCCTTGTACATCTTAGGACCTCCTGGATGAATAGAATACGGAGATGCATTTGTCTCTGACAAGATATCTTCTCTGATCGAATCACCACTGGGCACCCACATCCTTCCTCTGTACCTCACAATATCATCAAACACTGTGTAGAGTACACTGCTTTTGGCTTCATCCTTTAGCCGCCATTTCTGTAACTGCTCATCTGAAGGCTGACCTGCACGGATTCGGTCAAGCAACGAAGACTGAACTGTTAGATTAGACAGCTTAGGAGTTCTTCCCTTTATCATAAACCTCAAACCCAAATCTCTGAATCTCTGACTAAAGAGATCTCTGTGCTGACATCACTGTTACGACTGCAACTTTACGGCTAAAGGCATCTGCCACAACATTAGCTTTCCCTAGATGGTAGCTAATTTCACAATCGTAGTCTTTTACTAACTCTAACCACCGTCTCTGTCTTATATTCAACTCTTTCTGCGATAAGAAATACTTGAGACACTTGTGATCGGTAAATATCTTGCATTTCTCGCCGTACAAGTAGTGTCTCCGAATCTTCAAGGCAAAGACAACGGCGGATAACTCAAGATCATGAGTCGGGTAGTTCTTCTCTTGCACCTTCAACTGCCTGGAAGCATAAGCTGTAACGTCCAGAAAATTTAAAAGTTCACGTAAACCACATGCATGCAATTATTAAATTCCCTTGTATTTTAGTTAATTTTTTTAATTGCATTAAATTAATTATGTTGTGCATATTTGTATGTTTAAAATATATTTTTCTTCATGGTTGCATTAAAATGTATTTTAAAAGGGATATTCGAGTTGCGATCGAGGAACGGAGATCGATGGCTGAAAAATAGAAAATATTTTTATTAAATAATAGTTTTTAATTATTTAAATTTAGGATGATGCTTTTTCTTATTTTTGAAAATAAGGGGTTTTGAGGTGATTTTATACGCCGGGACGTAAATTTTATCGGTGTTGCTTTTTCAACAAAAACTCGAATGTTTTGGCAATCCGGCTAATAAATTCATAAACTTGTTTAAACAAAACTATTTTATTATTTTAATTAAATTCTAATTAACACTAATGGGCCTAATTAACCTATCTAATGGGCCTAAGCTTAATTAGTAACTTAATTAAGTATTTAATATTCAAAACCCTTCCCCACACCATGGAAACTCACGCCCCACTCCCCTAAATCATACCAACTCCTTTTCCCCTCAATTCACGACACACTCAAGGGTTGGAAAGGAAAAGTTTTGAAAATTCTTCAAGGTTTAAAGCCAAGGCCCTCCTCGTCATCGTTCTTCAATCGCCAACGTTAAATCGTGCGTTTAATATGCAAAGGCACGCCTTAATCTCCTTTTTCTCATCTTTCACACCATATTATTTGTTTGATACATGATTGCATGAAAAACATGATACAACTTTTATATTTTCGTTTTTATGGCTATACATGCAAAAAACTAGTGTTTTCATCTTTTAAAACTCCTCATAATGATGCACAAAGGGGCTGCCATGGTAGGGGTAATTGAAGGGATGTTTTTCCACATGTTTAAGAGTCCCTAGGTGTATGTTTAAAGGCTGAAAATAATAGGGAAGGAATAAAAACGAAAATAGACTCCTTAAGGGAAAGGACTCTTCGACTAGGAGTCTTAGAGGGTCACGGCTGCTAGATGCGGTTAGGGAGGGTCCACTAGACTTAATTCGGCTGCATAGGAGGGATGGGTAGAGGCTGGACATGGTGGTTAAGGGCTAGAGGCGAAGCTAGCCTAGGTTCGAATCATATTAGGACTAGGACTCTTGTGCAGAAAAATTCAGTAGCTTCCTAGGCATATTCAATGGACCTAATGGGCTGGAATTTGGTTGTATATGGGTTAGTTAGGTGTTATTAAGCTTTGGTTCAAGTTTGGTAAAGTTTGGTTAAGTTTCGAGTCCATACGAGTCAAAATCGAGAAGTACGTCTAAGTTTAAAAAAAAACGAATTGGGAAACGCCTAGTTTTAACCTTTATAAAATTATGAAAAATTATATTTAAGCTTAAATAATTATTAAAAGTCTAATTTTTCAATTTGGGAATTTCATATCAAGGTTTGGTTTAATCCGGGATTTAAAACGCTTTAATACGTTGCATTTAAAGATTAAATTAAAAGTCCTTGATTTAAGCTAAATAAAAATATGAGAAAATAAATGTAGGCTTAAATAATTATTTGGCACATGTTAGAGTCAATGAAATTATGAAAATGTCAAAAACGAGGAATGTTACGTCCAGGGGTAAAACGGTCTTTTTACACATAAAAATTAGTAAACATTATGGCAGTGCCCTGAATGCTGTTTTATGTGCTAATATGATTATTTTCTATATTTATGGATGTTTATGGAAATTTTTTTATGTTAAAATGATATTTTAAATGTTTATGGGATTTTATATGTTAAAATGATATTTTAAATGTTTAGGGAATTTTATATGCCGAAATGTTATTGTAAATGTTTTGAGATTAAAATTTCATTTTAAATGTATATGAATGTTCATGATTAAATTAGGATTTTTAGATGTCTATGGGATTTTTATGATTTAAGGTTGACATTTAAAAGACAAGTGGGGACCCGGACGCTAATTCATTCCTTAATCGTCTTTAGGAATAATTCAAACAATTATAATAAACAGGGTCTAAATTTTTTTTTTAAAATACAAAGCGGAAACGTAATGTAATTCAATTCAAATTACATATTAAACATAAACATACAAATCTTGTATTATCTACAAGAATTCAACTAGGTTCAACTACATATCAATGCTGAATCCTAAGTTGCTTCGAAGCCCGGATCTCCACGCTATCTAGTGCAGCCTCGTTCTCTTCTTGACCCTGATCCTATCCCACCTTTTGCAATGCACACATACAAACAAGACAACAGCCGGATAACTCCGGTGAGAATTACATTCTCAGTATAAATCATGTATACATGCAATCATAAAAACAATATAAAAGCATATAACAGATATTTCTAACATGTATTCAGATCAGAATATAAATCCATATCAAGAATAAATCCTATTCTAAACATGTACCATCATCAGGAACATAACTCATCATGTACCATATTCAGGAACATAATCAACATAACTCAATATAAACTGTCAATTAGACTCATGACTCCACAATTTAGACTAGACTCAATCCTAGTCTAGGGATCCCGATTTCAGATGTTAGCATTCCATATCGATCACCAGTAATAGAAGAAATACCGATTCTATCCACATCGATATGGTATCGATCACCAGTAATAGAAGAAATACCGATTCTATCCACATCGATATGGTATCGATCACCAGTAATAGAAGAAGCTCGGATTCTATCCACATCGGTATAGTATCGATCACCAGTAATAGAAGGAACTCCGATTCTATCCACATCGATATGATATCGACCATCAGTAATAGAAGAAGTTATGATTCTATCCACATCGATATAATATCGATCACCAGTAATAGAAGAAACTCCGATTCTATCCACATCGATATAATATCGATCATCAGTAATAGAAGAAGTTATAATTCTATCCACATCGATACGGTACCGATCACCAGTAATAGAAGAAGCCACATTTCTATCCACATCGATAGCCAATCATCCGGTGACAGACTTTGGCACAATCGCCAATACACTATCTTGTGACATCGTGCAATGTGTCCGTGGCGATCCCACCACTATCAGGCACTTCTGATACAAGATTACTCGTCTAATACCTGTTGTCTATAAATCAGAGAGAACAAGTACATCAATCAAATCAATACATTAAGGTAAAGTATGTGATTTAGGGAAACTCGAGCCAAACCGCACTCGAGTTGTGCAATCCCAACTCAACATTAATTTATACATTTATCTTCTCGGTCCGACGAAAACGAAGTACCGAATTCAACTCTGTCCATACCCAATCTGATAATGACAATCGAATAGATACAATATCAGTACAGGACTCAGTTCAAAACCTGTTCTGATCAATACTCAAATCAAAACATAATCGGATCAATGCCAATCGACATACGATACCACAATACCATCTAAATCAATAACGAATCTGATCAATATCAATCAACTGATGTTCCGACGGCATAATAATACAATCTCGATAACCCCGTCAATTTCAACATCACAAATATAATACCAGAACTCATAATTAATATCAGTAGAAATAAAAATCTCAACGATGATATAAATCTGATATCGATTCTCAATTAATCAATTCCAAAAATCATAACAATTACATAATCAGTCTGTTCTTCATTCTGACTTAAAATATTAGATGTCTACTGTATCAGAAACACCATATGATTCCTATTCAATTCAGGCAACATCATAATTTCAAAACGTATCTAAACGTAACAAAACTTACGTCCAGTTGTAGCCTGCGTTGATAGGAACACGGTACTGTACTCGGATTCAAAAACAGACGGACGGATTTTTCGTAAATCTCGATCAAAATCAGAACTTGCTTCTTTCGTTCCTTTCTTTCTTTTATTTTGAGAATTAACGTTTGTTATATATATATATATATAACATATGTTGCATGCCAAAGAAACGTGGCGACTCCTCAATCTGCATGTCTCGCGCATATGCGCGCACAAAGTCGTGCATATGTGCCGGTAGTTCGAACCAGCATCTTTTATCTGCTCGCGCATATGCGCCGATCAACTCCGCGCATATGCGACGAACATTCTGCCCATCACGCGCATGTGCGCCATTTTCGTCGCGCATATGCGCCGAACTCTCTGGAATTCTCCCTTGGCTTCTCGCATGGCTCGCACATATGCGCGCCTTCCGCCGCGCATGTGCGCCAAACTCTCTGGACGTTCCGCACATGTGCGCGTATTGAGGTCACGCATGTGCGCCCAACTCTCTGGACCTCTCGCGCATATGCGTGAATCTAAGTCGCGCAAGTGCGCGCATGGTTTTGTCTTCCTCGCGCATGTGCGCCCATACATGTCGTGCATGTGCGCGGGGACTCTTCTTGCACCTCATGTCAAATCTTCTTTCGGCTCTCCCGGTCTGATCTTTTCTGTCTATAATCATATCAATTAATCAATAAATCATTTCAGATTAATCTCGGATTACAGTAATTAAAATCTCGGGCTTTACATTTTTCCCCCTCTAAGATATGATTTCGTCCTCGAAATCACAGGCAATCAATTCAGATAAGGAAGAAATGAATACTAGAGGTTATTTCAGAAAATTTATTCTATAAAATCATTCTGAAATCTCAATCTCATATCAGATTCTGTCTCTTTTAATGCCCTGCTAACTTTACCGTATTTCCAACAAAAGAATAGTCTTCATTCTGAATTTTCATTCTTTCACGCATCCCTGATTTCAATTTGAAGAAAAATTCAAGAAGTATAATATCATCATACTACTTAAGATCATTCTGATAAAATTAATTGCAAATACTGGCTATACAACATCCGTATATACCAATCAATAGCTCCTCAACCCAATCTCGGCTTCAAGTACCAACAGTCATCGCCTGACGTTGGCATATTTCAAATCAATTTCCGAACTATCTTCATTTGCTTCGAAATCAGTTTCATTTTCTTTTTCATATCTCTGATCTCATCAAATCCAATCTCAGGTATCACCGCAGTGTCATCCCCATACGAAGGAAATCCGCAGTTTTCACTGTACAATACCTCGACTAGAGCTATCTCGATACTCATCTAATAGCTATTATTGTACAATAGTTCATAAAGTGACAAGATCTCAGGTCACTAGTGCTAAAATCCAGCACTATAGTTCCTGAATATCCTCCAGTATCTAGATAGTTCGTTCCGACTATCCGTCAATCTATAGACCATAGATAAAAAAATCATCCTATATATTCTGCCAACAATATAAAATCAACCAAAATCACGGTATGATATAATTAACTCTGGCATTCAATACCATCTGACCCCTTTTCTGACATACCTCTCAGTCGTCTTGTCATATATGTACGTCATCCTGTACAATATACATATGCATATTTGAACAATCGTTCAATCATAACCACATCCTGGTACATTCTTGACACGATTTCGGTAAGTATCACCAGATCTATAGAATTATACTCCTATTTCTATTCAGGAATCGATAATCTGTATAACCAATCTTCTGGTTTCTATCTTCATGTCTTCATCTGTCAGCGATTTAGACATTTCAATACAAATTCTTACATAACTGATTTCGTTTGTTTACATCAAAACTGTCCGTTCGAATTATCACACATCTCGTGTTATCATAATAATACTGACTCTACTACTGTGTGCCTCTGACAATACCTGTTATTTCAAATTCGAAATATCTGGCACAAACAAATCAGCTAATTATATAAAATAAAGCATTACCTACCTGGTATTCTAATTGACACACTGTTCTGACTATCAAAATCAAGTTCTGAACAATCTGATCAAACTTCGGAACTGCTGTAATTTTCAACATCAACCCTGGGCCGGCTTGAACGTTCTGAAGTTCTGCCATTATTAATGTCGTTTTCAGCCACTGATCACTGTATCAACTGTGCTACAATCAATCAGTATACTATCTTCAGATATTACAGACTCTGAATACAATCTGTTGCAATCTGGATTCATAGCCGAACAATTCTGTATACAACAATCTCAGTTCCCAGAATATTCAATACAAATTTCAACTGTTCGATTCAATCAATCATACGCTGCGAATATATCAAAATATCATAGATAAAACGAGCATAAGGTCATCAAAACACTTCGGAACACAGGATTTATCAACCCATACACAGAACTGATATCAAATCAAGGCTGAAGTCGCTCTCCTTGATATAAGACAAACCCAGAATTTCATCTGGAACAACTATAGCAACTCTCCTGCTACTAACAAATCATTCCCAGATAGGCTCAACTTCAGTAATCAACTGAATACATAAGGAATTACTCCATTCTTTTCGATAATCATCGAATCATACATAATACGGATATCAAGGAATTCAAAATCGAGAATCCTTACCGTATATCATTCGTTCATCGGCCATTTCAGGTCCGAATCTTACCATCTCCTGGAAAGAATCTATAATAGTTCTGTACTTGTTAGCATATTAATATCAATAATGTAGTCAGAATCAGATCACACAAGTACAATACAATCTAATTCAATCTCATTCTCTTTTTATTGCAGTACACAATATATCACATAATTCACTGATATCAATTCCTCTCCCCAAAAGGTACAAAGATCAATACTATAGTAATACAGACCCAACAGGTACAACATATATCAATACAACTCAGTCAAAGATAATCGTAGGGAATGCATTAGTATATATCTGTGAAGGGCCTAAAACTCCTTTCTTGAAAATTTGCGGAAAATTAAAAATTTTCTTTTTAAAAGAACTTAAATGGCCTCATTCATAAAATCACTGGTGAATCAAGTTCAATATTTCAAAATATTGCAGCGGAAGAAAATTAAAGTTTTGCCAACAACAACGATTTAAAAATATCCAACGACTGATAAAATTGTTTGCGGAAAAAAATAACAACTGCTGCTCTGAGGTCCTCGGGTGCCACTACTGCCGACCTAAGCTGGCTCACTGGTCCCCGCCCTCGGCCCTGGCCTCATCAGTACCTACAACAATCAAGTCTAGTGAGCCTAAAGACTCAGCATGCATATATCACAGGTAACGAGTAAAAATCTGAATTAAAAATATGCATGAGTTAACATATCCTGTCCTGAGGCATACTGAAAATAATCTGTACTGAGCAATTATAATACGTGCATAATTGAACTGGAAATCACTGTAAAAATATTTGCTCCTTGGAGCCTGTACTGAAATATCTGGTAAAATTATCTGTTGAGATCATGTTTTACGCCTGTGGCCACTGCACTAAGCTGAACTGATCGGTAACTGGCTACCGGGGAGGCTGAAACTGAACTGAGCTGGCCGGTCACTGGTGACCGGGTGGTACCATACTGAACTGATCGGTCACTGGCGACCGTATAAAATAACACTCCCACATAGTGAATGAACCACAAGCCATATCGCATAAATCTCAAAAATAATAATTTTCTATTTAATGCACGTAAAATAATTAACTGGCATAATGAAAATGTCCCGTAATTTTACCAACTGGATTGGATTGGATCGTTCCCAGGCTCGCTGCAACCTAACTGTGCTATGAAAAATATGCAATAGCTTAAACATGACCAACTACGCAATTTAGTTCAAAAGATGCGACTATGACGCCTAATGACTTCGCATTTAATCATGACTCCGAGCCAACCTGAACCGACACCGAACCGACGTATAGTCATGATTAAAATACGCTGAAAAATCATAAAATAATGCTCCTAAAATGATAGGGTCGAAATCTAGGTGGAATGGAGGCCAAAACACTAAACGCTCTTTCGAGAGTCAATTTGGCACATCGCACCGTAAATTCTCGTACCACCTCAAAAATGATCCGAATCACAAACGGTCAAAAAAATGACCTTCCTAGCTCAATGAGGCACTGTCCAGTCCAAGGCCATGGGCTAAAAGCCAACCAAGAACTCAGACGAGCCTTCTAAACGACACAGCAACTTGCTGTAATTTCCAGCAGCTGCGCAACTACAAGACTTGCGTTGGTTTCGAGACTATCGGCCATTAGGGGCGTGAACCACTGACCAGAGACTCTTACCAACATCCCAAGGAATGATTTGAACCATGGCTAAGGGCCCTAGGCCAGCCACAATCCGCATCACACCAAAACTCAACCGAAGGGTCCAACCGAGAGCAACGTGCATGCGTGTGTAGTGTTTATGCTATGATCGATGTCTCGTGTCATTCCAATGGCCATTTGATTGACCATGGCACGATCTAGACATCTAGGAGCATGATATGAACCGTGGCTAAGGGCCATAGGCCAACCAAGATCCACACCAAGCAAACACAAACCGAAACCATATGCTGAACAAAGGAAGAAGCCGAATGGGGAAAGGGGCTGTTTTGATGTTTTGATTAAAAACCGAGGGGCCATGGACCAAGCCACCAAAAGGGAAACTTAGTCACGTCTTAGACATGCTAGGGAAGTGATCCAACCATGGCTATATGCCCTTGGGGCAGCCAAGATCAGATCCTTCCTCCATGACAAGAAACTGAATTTTTCGAACAACATTCTGCACTAATGGGGAGGCTGCTGTCATGTGCTCGTTCCAGCATGTATGGAACTGAAACTCACGATCTATCATGGCCCTAACATGTCCTAGTACATGTCTATATGAAGCCTCGAGCCCCTGGAACGATCCATCCCTGAAATCGAAACAAAACATACCAATCGTGAAGCATGGAAGTCGATAAAAATCTGTGCAGAATTTTCTTTCTTGTTTTGCTGAAAATTTCGGTTTTTGAAATGATAAAATCTGATCATGTACTGAAAAAAATTTAATAATATGACTTTATTGAGGTTTGAAAGAGATCTAGACATGCCTGGTTTCGTTTCGAAAGAAAACGAACGAAACGACGACGACGCGGCACGGAGGAGGTGGAGCGCTTCTTGTCTACCTTTCTTGCTCTCGATTTCTCTCCCTTATTTTCCTACTGGATTCCCACGGTTCTCAGCTTAAAATTTCACTCAGATTTCGAAAGAAAAAAGAGGGGAAAAATGGTTAGGAAGGTGAGGAGAAAGGGTGCAAGATATAAGGAATGAATCAAGACTAAGTCCACTCTCCTTTGAAATTTGAATTGTTGTTTGATATCAAGTCTACTTGGGGATGAGGTGGCCGAATATTAGCTTGTTTTCTAGTCTAGAATATTTCCATTAATTAATTAAATTGTGCTCCCAAAAATCCTAGAATTATCCTACTAATTACATGCAAAGAATTGGTCAAAGTTGATGAGTTGGAAAATGAATCTTCTAGCAACTAAGGGTGGCCGAAAAATGCATAATAAAATAAAGGGGAAATGTTGGTTATCTAGTAAACTAATAATCCTTGAAAGCCTTACTAATCCTTTAAATAATTTTAGTGAGCTAACCCCTTAATTTAATAACTTAAATGAGTTCATTTCTTAATCACCTCAAATAATTAAATTAAATCCTCAAACCTCCCTTTCTAACTTAAATGAACTTGGTTGCTAGCTAAATTAACTTCTGGAAATATTTCTCGAATCTTAAATTCTATCTCAAAACTCCAACTCCGGTCCGGCCTCACTGAAATAACTGAAATGCTAAAAATCAAACTACTAAACTGAAATAATAAAATAATTAACTTCAAATAAATGCATTTAAAATAATCATGCAATGAAGTCAATTAAATTTAAAAATCTAGAATTATGCACGGCTTATACGTCTACTGACTTACGGGTTCTACAATATCAATACATATGCAACATAATCATAAAAGATTATTACATGCCACTATATCATCACGTGTGTCCTGGGTCTGTTCCTCGATCACTACCACCAGATGATTCTGCTCCCTGAAATCTTCGGGAACCTTTCTGTGGACAGACTCTAGCAAAGTGTCCCTGCTGTTTACAGATATGGCACCTACCAGTCACTCCCTGGCACTGCTCCATGGGATGTCTCCCTCCGCAAGTCCTGCAATAAATTCCAGTATAACTCGGGCAAGAACCACTGGAGCTAGATGAACCGCTCCCTAACTTCTTGAACTGTTTCTTTCGAGCATTCAGCAAATCTTGCTTCCCGCTCGTACTGTCACAATCCAATCGGAGAGGGAATTGTTGTGTCTGGGGTTGTATTGCACACAACCTTTCTTGTTGTCTAATCAGACTCGCCTCAGCCCTTTTTGCTTTATTCAAAGTATCAGCAAAATGGTAAGGTCGCTGCATATTTATCAATGCAACTATCTCTGAATTCAATTCTTTGATGAACTGCTCAGTTACAGCTTCATCATTCCCAGCTATCTGAGGAACAAAACGCAGTAGAGTAGAGAATTTAGCAACATATTCCATAATATTCAGTTGGCCTTGTCTCAAATTCTCCAACTCTGCTCTCTTGTCCTCTCGGTACGATCCTGAGAAGAATCTTCGATAAAATTCAACTTTAAAGACTTCCCACGTAATCACCGTAGCCCGCTGTTCTAATACTCTTTTGGTTGTAATCCACCAATTCCTAGGACTTCCCGTAGTTGATTTCCAACCAGTTTAACTCTACCATCATCTGTAAAACCAAGAAATTCAAATAACATTTCTATGTCCTCTAGACAATTCTCACACTCCACTGGCGTCTCATTACCCTTCAGAATCGGCGGTTGAAACGATTGAAATTTCTTCAACTGTGTTTCTATCAGAGTTTCTGTCTCATCGATCTGATCAGTCGAAGTACTACCCAATTCTCGAATTCTTCTTGGAGGTATATCTGATTACCACAAGGGTTAGTATCACATGAGATAAATCAATCTCAGTCCCTTTCTCATCAGCTTACCTCTGATCGAGAATTGGTTCTGATTTATTTTCAAATCAGACATATTACCAAATCAACTCAGGTATTCAGGTAACATGTATTTAAAAGCAGTAGACATAATATCATGCTAGCATACACAATGTAAGTCAACATTATAATAAGTCACATGCTAGCAATCAAAAGCAGGAAAGAAAACTCAATCTACCCCGCTCACTCTCTTCTACCTCAATCTCAAGAACCTACAGTTCTAGAACCTACTGTTCTGGAACCTAATGCTCTGATACCACCTGTTGTGGGGACCCTGACGCTAATTCATTACTTAATCGTCTTTAGGAATAATTCAAACAATTATAATAAACAGGGTCTAATTTTTTTTTAAAATACAAAGCGGAAACGTAATGTAATTCAATTCAAATTACATATTAAACATAAACATACAAATCTTGTATTATGTACAAGAATTCAACTAGGTTCAACTACATATCAATGCTGAATCCTAAGTTGCTTCGAAGCCCGGATCTCCACGCTATCTAGTCCAGCCTCGTTCTCTTCTTGACCCTGATCCTATCCCACCTGTTGCCATGCACACATACAAACAAGACAACAGTCGGATGACTCCGGTGAGAATTACAATCTCAGTATAAATCATGTATACATGCAATCATAAAAACAATATAAAAGCATATAACAGATATTTTTAACATGTATTCAGATCAGAATATAAATCCATATCAAGAATAAATCATATTCTAAACATGTATCATCATCAGGAACATAACTCATCATGTACCATATTCAGGAACATAATCAACATAACTCAATATAAACTGTCAATTAGACTCATGACTCCACAATTTAGACTAGACTCAATCCTAGTCTAGGGATCCCGATTTCAGATGTTAGCATTCCATATCGATCACCAGTAATAGAAGAAATACCGAATCTATCCACATCGATATGGTATCGATAAGGTATCGATCACCAGTAATAGAAGAAGCTCGGATTCTATCCACATCGGTATAGTATCGATCACCAGTAATAGAAGGAACTCTGATTCTATCCACATCGATATGATATCGACCATCAGTAATAGAAGAAGTTATGATTCTATCCACATCGATATAATATCGATCACTAGTAATAGAAGAAACTCCGATTCTATCCACATCGATATAATATCGATCATCAGTAATAGAAGAAGTTATAATTCTATCCACATCGATACGGTACCGATCACCAGTAATAGAAGAAGCCACATTTCTATCCACATCGATAGCCAATCATCCGGTGACAGACTTTGGCACAATCGCCAATACACTATCTTGTGACATCGTGCAATGTGCCCGTGGCGATCCCACCACTATCAGGCACTTCTGTCACAAGATTTCTCGTCTAATACCTGTTGTCTATAAATCAAGAGAACAAGTACATTAATCAAATCAATACAATAAGGTAAAGTATGTGATTTAGGGAAACTCGAGCCAAACCTCACTCGAGTTGTGCGATCCCAACTCAACATTAATTTATATCTTTATCTTCTCGGTCCGACGAAAACGAAGTACCGAATTCAACTCTGTCCATACCCAATCTGATAATGACAATCGAATAGATACAATATCAGTACATGACTCAGTTCAAAACCTGTTCTGATCAATACTCAAATCATAACATAATCGGATCAATGCCAATCGACATACGATACCACAATACCATCTAAATCAATACCGAATCTGATCAATATCAATCAACTGATGTTTCGACGGCATAATAATACAATCTTTATAACCCCGTCAATTTCAACATCACAGATATAATACCATAACTCATAATTAATATCGGTAAAAATCAGAATCTCAACGATGATATAAATCTGATATCGATTCTCAATTAATCAATTCCAAAAACCATAACAATTACATAACCAGTCTGTTCTTCATTCTGACTTAAAATATACGATGTCTATTGTATCAGAAACACCATATATGATTCCTATTCAATTCTGACAACATCATAATTTCAAACCGTATCTAAACGTAACAAAACTTACGTCCAGTTGTAGCCTGCGTTGATAGGAACACGGTACTGTACTCGGATTCAAAAACAGACGGACGGATTTTTCGTAAATCTCGATCAAAATCAGAACTTGCTTCTTTCGTTTTTTTCTTTCTTTTATTCTGAGAATTAACGTTTGTTATATATATATATATATAACATTTTGAAACGTCTGCCCTTTTTCGTTTTCTTAAAACGTGCTAGAATTTTTTTTTTAAACCTCACATAGCATCGACCGAATTGCATACACAAGCATAAAATATTTTTGACATCATTTTAAAATAAATCACCCAACTAACATTTGAAAAGTATAGCCCATACTATAACCTCTCAAAAACCACTCGCAAATAAAACGTCGTAAAAATATCTTTAACATTACTTAAAATCATAAATCATAACTTGTGCGGAAAACTAGCGTCGGTCCTCGGGTTATTTGCACCTCCAGTCCAGTCAGATCAACCATCAAGACCTCCATTAACATATTATCATAATCACCTGCATCAATCACACCTAGTGAGTCTAAAGACTCAACACATCATATTCTTGATAACGAGTAATACGTAATACAGTTAACATATAATAGTGAAAAATACTTGTATTTAAAATATCGTTTTCATGAAGATGCATAAACATAAACATTTTCGTAAACATTTTCATTATGCATAAAAACATTTTCATAAAAACATAAACATACTCATATTCATAGTCGTATTCATATTCATATGCATATCCATATTCGTATCCATATTCATATTCGTATTCATGTTCATGTTCGTGTTTGTTGAATTCAGATCGTGATTGTGACTCGTATTCTTAAACGTATTGGGCGATGGATCCATCTAAAAAAAAACAACAGTACTAGGCGGCGGGGACACCAGCAACACTCTCACCGGTCAACTGGGCCCTGGCCTATGTATTAACATATTCGTATTCGTATCACGTATTCGTATTCGTATCCGTATCCAAGGAATCACGATCGTCGGGCTCCCACTGGGACCATAACCCTCACGATCGTCGGGTTCTTAAAATCTCATTTTTGACACCTATTCGAACACACCGAGTCATCTCCTAATTTACCCGAGCCACGCCCGAGCCACCTTGAGCCACAATTTAGCCAACCCACCTAGGGACCCTATTGGTGAAGCCCAGCCCAAACAACCAGCCCTAGCCCGACCAAAAACATCCTGGAAGTCGACCTAAAATTCTGCACGTGTGTTTGTTTGTAGTGTCCTTGTTGCATTGGGACTCCTAGCCGCCTAGAACTCTACAAGCCCTTAACCACCGACCACCCATGACCCTAACCTTCCCTGAACCACGCCCAGACCAAGCCCCGACCGACCCAAGCCTTGGAACTCAAGCAGCAACCCACTGGACCTTGACAGCCCTTCACGCACAGCCCTTGCTTCCATGTGCCTACCTCACATTTCTGGCACCAGCAGCAAGCCCAGCCGTCCCAGACCCTGGCCCGACCCTTGTGCACCCCCTTAGGACCCTAAAGACCTAGTCTAGCCCAGCCCAAGCCCCCTGGCCGAGCCCCTTAACCCTGCACAAACTTCTGAAACCTGCACACAACTTCTGTCAATTCTCGGGTA
The DNA here is from genome assembly GCF_025594145.1 of Primulina tabacum. Taxonomy (NCBI): domain Eukaryota; kingdom Viridiplantae; phylum Streptophyta; class Magnoliopsida; order Lamiales; family Gesneriaceae; genus Primulina; species Primulina tabacum. The sequence continues at coordinate 23,982,862 of NC_134560.1, read as the reverse complement.
GGAGTCCTTGATGGATAGGACTCCTCCCAGCCCACTTATTTCGAATCCTAGCATTGCTATGACCCTACCCTTGACTCCCCCACAGCCCTGGCTAGCCCTGGAACCAAGCCGAACCCAAGACAAGCCCTCATGCCCAAAATCGAGCTCCTCCAACCACCATGACAGCAACTTGGTCCCAGCTTTTATTCCTGATCATGTGCAGTGTTTGTTGAGTGTCTCGACCCTTTAAAACGTGTAAAATCATGCTCCTTTTTAATCCTATACATGGCAGCCCCTTCATGCACGCTTGTATCATGATTTTGGATCAAAACAACATGCTTTAAAATTCATGTTTACATAAAAACGAAAATACATCCAAGTGCATCTTATTTTCATGCAATCCAATTTTAAATAAATACTATGGTGTGAATGATGAGTAAAGGGAGAATATGGCGTGCGTTTGCGTTTAAAACGCACGAATTATCGTTGACGATTTGAAGAACGACGACGAGGGACGACGGCTTGAAAACTCTAGCAAACTTGTTGCTTTTTCCTTCAAAATTTTGTGTGTGTGTGTGTCGTGCATTTGGTGGAAAGTTTCAGAATTGAAGGCGTGTAGTTTTGTGGGGTTTGGGGAGGGTTTTAACATATTTAAATACTAATTAATCACTAACAAGACTTTAGGCCTATTAAGCCAACAATTTAGGCCCATTAGTCTTAATTAGGTTTTAATTAAAATATTAAAATAGTTTTAGTAAAATTAAGTTTGTGAATTTAATAGCCGGGTTGCCAAAAAGTTCGTATTTTTGTTGAAAAACCAACACCGATAAAGTTACGTCTCGGCGTATAAAATCACCTCAAAACCCCTTATTTTCAAAAATAAGAAAAAGCATCCCCCTTAACTTAAATAATTAAAAACAATTATTTAATAAAAACATTTTCTATTTTTCAGCCTTCGGGTTCCGTTCCTCGATCGCAACTCGAATAACCTTTTAAAAATAAATTTTAATGCAACCATGTAGAAAAATATATTTTAAACATGCAAATATGCATAACATAATTAATTTAATGCAATTAAAACATTAATTAAAATACAAGAGAATTTAATAAATCGTATGCATATGGTTCGCGTGGACCTTTAAATTTTCGAGGCATTACAATCTCCCCCGCTTAAATTGAATTTCGTTCTCGAAATTCGCTTATCCTCGATAATCAAAATTTTAGACTTAGATCTAGTATCCCAAAAATCCACACTTCTCTTGCGCTACTCTGATAAAACTTAAGTTCTAGAATGTCCTTACGCTCCTTGATCCCAATTAAATTTTCCTCCTAAATCCTTATTTTCGAATTGCAACTTAAAGAGACCCAAATGACTTAGTGCTGTTACTATTATAACCTCGAATTTCCATTTTTCTTACGATTCTCAATATTAAAAGATGGATGATCATACTTATCGTATATTATTTTCCTTATTTTATACCCAAAATATTCATCAACTTATCAATTTAAATCTTAAAATCTCAAACACAGCTTCAAATTCTTAGAATTTTGAAGCCTAATATCGATTCACCCTTAAAAACCCATGAACAACATTCCTTATAACATTATAACCAAGATATCCCAAGGTCCCAAATATTATTAAAAGTCTAAATCATCAAAATTCTTAGTATTTAACCCATTCGTTTCTCGCTTATTGCTAAATTAGTTCCCAAATTCTTTAACAATTGCAAAATTAATTCTTAATTTCCTCAAAATTTATCCTAATTGGTCCTTAATTTTAAAATACCTACAATTAACCCATAAGTTCTTGGCATTCTTAATTCTCTTCTACTGGTTTCCCATAGCATAATTTCGATAAATTTAAACTTATTTACCCAAAATCAATGTCCATAACCAATATTACCTTTTGTCAAAACTTAAAATCTCAATTTATACATTTTCTTATTCCCAAAGTCGTTGCAAATCTTCAAATCATTATCTGTTATGAGTAATTACAAAAAATTAACTCAACTAGTAACCATGAATCATAAATATTTTCTTAAAAATCTACGTGTCCCAAAAGCGCTAATAATATTCACGATTAACTTATAGCCCAAAAGTAGAATGTCAATACTAAAACCCAAAAATTCATCATAGTCCAATACCACCACGAAGCCAACATGCGTTAAAATCAAATAATTTTTTATTTCATATCATATCACGTATATAAATCATGAAGCATATAAATCATAAATTTTCATAAAACTATTAAACATGTGACGTAAACATATAATTCATGTACTTATGCAGGTAACATCATAAAATCATATAAAGCATGTAAACTTACAAATTTGAGGCTTGACGACTGATCTTTCCAGCGCTGATGGTGGCACAACCCTTTACAGGACCTTTGCTCCGATACCAACTGAAACGTCTGCCCTTTTTCGTTTTCTTAAAACGTGCTAGAAATTTTTTTTTTTAAACCTCACATAGCATCGACCGAATTGCATACACAAGCATAAAATATTTTTGACATCATTTTAAAATAAATCACCCAACTAACATTTGAAAAGTATAGCCCATACTATAACCTCTCAAAAACCACTCGCAAATAAAACGTCGTAAAAATATCTTTAACATTACTTAAAATCATAAATCATAACTAGTGCGGAAAACTAGCGTCGGTCCTCGGGTTATGTGCACCTCCAGTCCAGTCAGATCAACCATCAAGACCTCCATTAACATATTATCATAATCACCTGCATCAATCACACCTAGTGAGTCTAAAGACTCAACACATCATATTCTTGATAACGAGTAATACGTAATACAATTAACATATAACAGTGAAAAATACTTGTACTTAAAATATCGTTTTCATGAAGATACATAAACATAAACATTTTCGTAAACATTTTCATGATGCATAAAAACATTTTCATAAAAACATAAACATACTCATATTCATAGTCGTATTCATATTCATATGCATATCCATATTCGTATTCATATTCATATTCATATTCGTATTCATGTTCATGTTCGTGTTTGTTGAATTCAGATCGTGATTGTGACTCGTATTCTTAAACGTATTAGGCGATGGATTCATCTAAAAAAAACCACAGTACTGGGCGGCGGGGACACCAGCAACACTCTCACCGGTCAACTGGGCCTTGGCATACGTATTAACATATTCGTATTCGTATCACGTATTCGTATTCGTATCCGTATCCAAAGAAACACGATCGTCGGGCTCCCACTGGGACCATAACCCTCACGATATTTCCAACATGTAGTAGTCACAATCCCTTCACGTCCTTCAACATGTTATCATCACTTAATAAAAACATGCATAATATCATTTTTATTTTGAAACCAAGCATGCAACATATCTTTTAATTGTACAATTTAATCCTTGATAATCCATGACATTTAAAAATCATATTTCAACATGTAAAAATTCATAAACATGTTATATAAACATATTAGCATATAAAACTGCAAATAGGGTACTGCCATGACGTTTACTAATTTCTATGTGTAAAATGACCGTTTACCCCTAGAAGTAAAATTTCACGTTTTTGACTTTTTCTTAATTCCATTGACTCTAACATATCCCAAATAATTATTTAACCTTACTTGAATTTTCTCATATTTTTATTTAGCTTAATTCGATGACTTTTAAATAAATATTTAAATGTACGTATTAATGCGTTTTAATAACGAATTAAACCAAACCTTAATATAAAATTCCCAAATTAAAGACTTAGACTTCTAATAATTATTTAAGCTTAAACCTAATTTTCCATAATTTTATAAAACTTAAAACTAGGCTTTTCAATTAATTCGATAATTAACGTTTCGTGCGGCGATTAAATCCCGAATAAATCCAAAACTTGTTATTTTGATCCCAAATTTTTAACATAACCTTTTTGTGATTTATTCTACCCTTTCAAGTCATGAGCCACACCCGTGGACCCATAGATTCATTTTTAGTTCTTAAAATCTCATTTTTGACACCTATTCAAACACACCGAGCCATCTCGTAATTTACCGGAGCCACGCCCGAGCCACCTTGAGCCAAAACTTAGCCAACCCACCTAGGGACACTACTGTCAAAGCCCAGCCCAAACAACCAGCCCTAGCCCGACCAAAAATGTCCTTGAAGTCAACCTAAAATTTTGCACGTGTGTGTGTTTGCAGTGTCCTTGTTGCATTGGGACTCCTAGCCGCCTAGGACTCTACCAGCCCTTAACCACCGACCACCCATGACCCAAACCTTCCCTAAACAATGCCCAGACCAAGATCCGACCGACCCAAGCCTTGGAACTCAAGCAGCAACCCACTGGACCTTGACAGCCCTTCATGCACAGCCCTTTCTTCCATGTGCCTACCTCACGTTTCTGGCACCAGCAGCCAGCCCAGCCATCCCAGACCCTTTCCCGACCCTTGTGCACCCCCTTAGGACCCTAAAGACCTAGTCTAGTCCAGTCCAAGCCCCCTGGCCAAGCCCATTAACCCTGGACAAACTTTTGAAACCTGCGCACAATTTCTGCCAATTCTCGGGTAGGAGTCCTTGATGGATAGGACTCCTCCCAGCCCACTTATTTCGAATCCTAGCATGGCTATGACCATACCCTTGACTCCCCCACAGCCCTGGCTAGCCCCGGAACCAAGCCGAACCCAAGACAAGCCCTCATGCCCAAAATCGAACTCCTCCAACCACCATGACAGCAACTTGGTCCCAGCTTTTATTCCTGATCATGTGAAGTGTTTTGTGTGTGTCTAGACCCTTTAAAATGTGTAAAATCATGCTCCTTTTTAATCCTATACATGGCAGCCCCTTCATGCACACTTGTATCATGATTTTTGATCAAAACAACTTGCTTTAAAATTCATGTTTACATAAAAACGAAAATACATCCAAGTACAACTTATTTTCATGCAATCCAATTTTAAATAAATACTATGGTGTGAATGATGAGTAAAGGGAGAATATGGCGTGACTTTGCGATTAAAATGCACGAATTATCGTTGGCGATTTGAAGAACGACGACAAGGGACGACGGCTTGAAAACTCTAGCAAACTTGTTGCTTTTTCCTTCAAAATTTTGTGTGTGTGTGTCATGTATTTGGTGGAAAGTTTTAGAATTGTAGGCGTGTAGTTTTGTGGGGTTTGGGGAGGGTTTTAACATATTTAAATACTAATTAATCACCAACAAGACTTTAGGCCTATTAAGCCAAAAATTTAGGCCCATTAGTCTTAATTAGGTTTTAATTAAAATATTAAATTAGTTTTAGTAAAATTAAGTTTGTGAATTTAATAGCCGGGTTGCCAAAAATTTCGTATTTTTGTTGAAAAACCAACACCGATAAAGTTACGCCTCGGCGTATAAAATCACCTCAAAATCCCTTATTTTCAAAAATAAGAAAAAGCATCCCCCTTAACTTAAATAATTAAAAACAATTATTTAATAAAAACAATTTCTATTTTTCAGCCCTCGGTCTCCGTTCCTCGATCGCAACTCGAATAACCTTTTAAAAATAAATTTTAATGCAACCATGTAGAAAAATATATTTTAAACATGCAAATATGCACAACATAATTAATTTAATGCACTTAAAACAATTAATTAAAATACAAGAGAATTTAATAAATCGTATGCATATGGTTCGCGTGGACCTTTAAATTTTCGGGGCATTACACATATGTTGCATGCCAAAGAAACGTGGCGACTCCTCAATCTGCATGTCTCGCGCATATGCGCGCACAAAGTCGCGCATATGCGCCGGTAGTTCGAACCAGCATCTTTTGTCTGCTCGCGCATATGCGCCAATCAACTCCGCGCATATGCGCCAACATTCTGCCCATCACGCGCATGTGCGCCATCTACGTCGCGTATATGCGCCGAACTCTCTGGAATTCTCCCTTGGCTTCTCGCATGGCTCGCGCATATGCGCTTCTTCCGCCGCGCATGTGCGCCGAACTCTCTGGACGTTCCGCGCATGTGCGCGTATTGAGGTCGCGCATGTGCACCCAACTCTCTGGACCTCTCGCGCAGATGCGTGAATCTAAGTCGCGCATGGTTCTGTCTTCCTCGTGCATGTGCGCCCATACATGTCGCGCATGTGCGCGGGGACTCTTCTTGCACCTCATGTCAAATCTTCTTTCGGCTCTCCCGGTTTGATCTTTTCTGTCTATAATCATATCAATTAATCAATAAATCATTTCAGATTAATCTCGGATTACAGTAATTAAAATCTCGGGCCTTACAAGACATGTTGCATGCTTGGTTTTAAAAATAAAAAAATATATGTTATGCACGATTTTATAAAGTGATGAGAATGTAAAACGTTGAAGGAAGTGAAGTGATTGTGACTAATTCCGTTAATGATGGCGATGTCGTGAGGGTCATGGTCCCAGTGGGAGCCCGACGATCGTGTTTCCATTATTGCGAATATGAGGTTATGAGGATATGAGGTTTGAGGTAAGAATGGGAATATCGTGAGGGGAGAAGGCCCCAGAGGGAGCCCATTTATGGGAGAAGGCCCCATAGGGAGCCCCAACGATCGTATTTCTATTCGATCATGATAGTCCAGGGCCCAGTTGACCGGTGAGAGTGTTGCTGGTGTCCCTCGCCGCCCAGTGCTGTAGTTATATGTAGATGGATCCATCGATTTTCATGTCATGTTGAGGAAAGTCACAATTAACGATCTGAATTCAACAAAGGAAAAAAAGGAAATGTTCATGATTATGTTGAAGGTTTTATGTCATGTCATGTTGAGGAAAAGGAAATTCATGTTTGCATGTCATGAAAATGTTTATGTTTAAAGTTTTATGCATCATGAAAATGTTTACGAAAATGTTTATGCATCTTCATGAAAATGATATTTTAAGTACAAGTATTTTCACCGTTATATGTTGACTGTATTACGTATTACTCGTTATAAAGATTATGGTGTGTTGAGTCTTTAGACTCACTAGGTGTGATGGATGCAGGTGAGTTTGAGGGAGGACTTGACGGGTGATTTGACTGGACTGAAGGCGCACACAACCCGAGGACCAGCGCTTCTACTTTTTCCGCATTATGACTTTTGACTCATGCTTTATGATTAAATATTTTTAAGATTATTTATTTATGCACTTGAGAGATTTTTGAGAGGTTTAGTATGGGCTATTCTTTTCAAATTATTGCTTTTTAGGTTTGGTAAACAGAAGACGATTCAGTTTTATGACTATTTCACTTGATTTTTAAAATGCTAGTTGTTAGTGTTTAATATTAAAGGGGAAAATATTTTAATATTTTCATGTGAGAAAGGTACATGGCCGAAAAATTGAGTGTTTAATAAAAAAAAATTTTTTTTAGTACTTTTAAAGCAATAAAAAAAGGCAGGACGTTTCAGTTGGTATCAGAGCAAAGGTCCTGTAAAGGGTTGTGCCACCATCAGCGCCAGAAAGATCAGTCGTCAAGCCTCAAAGTTGTAAGTTTTTACATGCTTTATATGATTTATATGTTGTCACCTGCATGACTACATGAATTATATGTTCACGTCACATGTTTAATAGCTTCATGATAATATATGATTTATATGCTTTCGAATTTTTTTATATGTGATACGATATGAAATGAAAAATTATTTGATTTTAACACATGTTGCTTTTGTGGTAAAATTGGACTATGTTGATTTTTGGATTTAAGTATTGACGTTTTACTTTTTGGGCTATAGGTTAATCGTGAATATTATGAATGCTTTATAGGACACATAGATTTTCTAAGAAAATATTTATGATTTAAGATTACTAGTCAAATTAATTTTTGGGAAATAGACGTAAGGAATAATGATTTAAGGATTTGTAACGACTTCGGGAGTAAAAAATTATATAAATTGGGATTTTAAGTTTTGATGAAAGGTAAATTAGGTTATAGCAAATGATTTTGGGTAAATAAGTTTAAAAATTATCGAAATTTATGTTATGGGAAACCCGTAGAGGAGAATTAAGAATGTTAAGAGCTTGTGGGTTAATCGTAGGATTTTTGAAATTAAGGACCAATTAAGATAATTTTTGAGGAAATTAAGAATTGATTTTTGCAATTGTTAAGGAATTTGGGGACTAGTTTAGCAATAAGTGCGAATTGAATGAGTTTTACGTTAAGAATTTTGATGATTTAGACTTTTAAGAATATTCAGAACCTTAGGATATCTTGGTTTTAGTATTATAAGAAATTTTAATCAAGGGTTTTAAGGATGAATCAATATTAGGCTTGAAAAATCTAAGCGTTAGCGGATGCGTTTGGGAATTTAAGGTCGAAATTTGATAAGTTGATAAATATTTTGGATTTAAAATAAGGAAAAAAAATTACGATAAGTATGGTCATCCATCTTTTAATATTGGGAATTGTAAGAAAAATTAAAATTCGAGGTTATAATAGTAACATCACTAAGTCATTTGGGCCTTTTTAAGTTGCAATTCAAAAATCAGGATTTAGAAGGAAAATTTAATTGGGATCAAAGAGAAATAAGGACATTCTAGAGTTTAAGTTTTATCAGAGTAGTGCAACGGAAGCGTGGATTTTTGGGATACTAGAACTAAGTCTAAACTTTGGGTTATTAAGGCTAAGCGAATTTTGAGGACGAAATTCATTTTAAGGGGGGAAGATTGTAACGTCCCGAAAATTTAAAGGTTCACGTAAACCACATGCATGCAATTATTAAATTCCCTTGTATTTTAGTTAATTGTTTTAATTGCATTAAATTAATTATGTTGTGCATATTTGTATGTTTAAAATATATTTTTCTTCATGGTTGCATTAAAATGTATTTTAAAAGAGATATTCGAGTTGCGATCGAGGAACGGAGATCGATGGCTGAAAAATAGAAAATGTTTTTATTAAATAATTGTTTTTAATTATTTAAATTAAGGATGATGTTTTTTCTTATTTTTGAAATAAGGGGTTTTGAGGTGATTTTATACGCCGGGACGTATATTTTATCTGTGTTGCTTTTTCAACAAAAACTCGAATGTTTTGGCAATCCGGCTAATAAATTCACAAACTTATTTAAACAAAACTATTTTAATATTTTAATTAAATTCTAATTAACACTAATGGGCCTAATTAACCTACCTAATGGGCCTAAGCTTAATTAGTAACTTAATTAAGTATTTAATATTCAAAACCCTTCCCCACACCATGGAAACTCACGCCCCACTCCCCTAAATCATACCAACTCCTTTTCCCCTCAATTCACGACACACTCAAGGGTTGGAAAGGAAAAGTTTTGAAAATTCTTCAAGGTTTCAAGCCAAGGCCCTCCTCGTCATCGTTCTTCAATCGCCAACCTTAAATCGTGCGTTTAATACGCAAAAGCACGCCTTAATCTTCTTTTTCTCATCTTTTACACCATATTATTTGTTTGATACATGATTGCATGAAAAACATGATACAACTTTTATATTTTCGTTTTTATGGCTATACATGCACAAAACTAGTGTTTTCATCTTTTAGAACTCCTCATAATGATGCACAAAGGGCTGCCATGGTAGGGGTAATTGAAGGGATGTTTTTCCAAATGTTTAAGGGTCCCTAGGTGTATGTTTAAAGGCTGAAAATAATAGGGAAGGAATAAAAACGAAAATAGACTCCTTAAGGGAAAGGACTCTTCGACTAGGAGTCTTAGAGGGTCACGGCTGCTAGATGTGGTTAGGAAGGGTCCACTAGACTTAATTGGGCTGCATAGGAGGGATGGGTAGAGGCTGGACATGGTGGTTAAGGGCTAGAGGCGAAGCTAGCCTAGGTTCGAATCATATTAGGACTAGGACTCTTGTGCAGAAAAATTCAGTAGCTTCCTAGGCATATTCAATGGACCTAATGGGCTGGAATTTGGTTGTATGGATTAGTTAGGTGTTATTAAGCTTTGGTTCAAGTTTGGTAAAGTTTGGTTAAGTTTCGAGTCCATACGAGTCAAAATCGAGAAGTACGTCTAAGTTTAAAAAAAAAAACGAATTGGGAAACGCCTAGTTTTAACATTTATAAAATAATGAAAAATTATATTTAAGCTTAAATAATTATTAAAAGTCTAATTTTTCAATTTGGGAATTTCATATCAAGGTTTGGTTTAATCCGGGATTTAAAACGCTTTAATACGTTGCATTTAAAGATTAAATTAAAAGTCCTCGATTTAAGCTAAATAAAAATATGAGAAAATTCATGTAGGCTTAAATAATTATTTGGGACATGTCAGAGTCAATGAAATTAAGAAAATGTCAAAAACGAGGAATGTTACGTCTAGGGGTAAAACGATTTTTTTACACATAAAAATTAGTAAACATCATGGCAGTGTCCTGAATGCTGTTTTATGTGCTAATATTATTATTTTCTATATTTATTGATGTTTATGGAAATTTTTTTATGTTAAAATGATATTTTAAATGTTTATGGGATTTTATATGTTAAAATGATATTTTAAATGTTTAGAGAATTTTATATGCCAAAATGTTATTGTAAATGTTTTGAGATTAAAATTTCATTTTAAATGTATATGAATGTTCATGATTAAATTAGGATTTTTAGATGTCTATGGGATTTTTATGATTTAAGGTTGACATTTAAAAGACAAGTGGGGACCCGGACGCTAATTCATTCCTTAATCGTCTTTAGGAATAATTCAAACAATTATAATAAACAGGGTCTAAATTTTTTTTTTAAAATACAAAGCGGAAACGTAATGTAATTCAATTCAAATTACATATTAAACATAAACATACAAATCTTGTATTATCTACAAGAATTCAACTAGGTTCAACTACATATCAATGCTGAATCCTAAGTTGCTTCGAAGCCCGGATCTCCACGCTATCTAGTCCAGCATCGTTCTCTTCTTGACCCTGATCCTATCCCACCTTTTGCCATGCACACATACAAACAAAACAACAGCCGGATAACTCCGGTGAGAATTACATTCTCAGTATAAATCATGTATACATGCAATCATAAAAACAATATAAAAGCATATAACAGATATTTCTAACATGTATTCAGATCAGAATATAAATCCATATCAAGAATAAATCCTATTCTAAACATGTACCATCATCAGGAACATAACTCATCATGTACCATATTCAGGAACATAATCAGCATAACTCAATATAAACTGTCAATTAGACTCATGACTCCACAATTTAGACTAGACTCAGTCCTAGTCTAGGGATCCCGATTTCACATGTTAGCATTCCATATCGATCACCAGTAATAGAAGAAATACCGATTCTATCCACATCGATATGGTATCGATCACCAGTAATAGAAGAAATACCGATTCTATCCACATCGATATGGTATCGATCACCAGTAATAGAAGAAGCTCGGATTCTATCCACATCGGTATAGTATCGATCACCAGTAATAGAAGGAACTCCGATTCTATCCACATCGATATGATATCGACCATCAGTAATAAAAGAAGTTATGATTCTATCCACATCGATATAATATCGATCACCAGTAATAGAAGAAACTCCGATTCTATCCACATCGATATAATATCGATCATCAGTAATAGAAGAAGTTATAATTCTATCCACATCGATACGGTACCGATCACCAGTAATAGAAGAAGCCACATTTCTATCCACATCGATAGCCAATCATCCGGTGACAGACTTTGGCACAATCGCCAATACACTATCTTGTGACATCGTGCAATGTGTCCGTGGCGATCCCACCACTATCAGGCACTTCTGTCACAAGATTACTCGTCTAATACCTGTTGTCTATAAATCAAGAGAACAAGTACATCAATCAAATCAATACATTAAGGTAAAGTATGTGATTTAGGGAAACTCGAGCCAAACCGCACTCGAGTTGTGCAATCCCAACTCAACATTAATTTATACATTTATCTTCTCGGTCCGACGAAAACGAAGTACCGAATTCAACTCTGTCCATACCCAATCTGATAATGACAATCGAATAGATACAATATCAGTACATGACTCAGTTCAAAACCTGTTCTGATCAATACTCAAATCAAAACATAATCGGATCAATGCCAATCGACATACGATACCACAATACCATCTAAATCAATACCGAATCTGATCAATATCAATCAACTGATGTTCCGACGGCATAATAATACAATCTCGATAACCCCGTCAATTTCAACATCACAAATATAATACCAGAACTCATAATTAATATCGGTAGAAATCAGAATCTCAACGATGATATAAATCTGATATCGATTCTCAATTAATCAATTCCAAAAATCATAACAATTACATAACCAGTCTGTTCTTCATTCTGACTTCAAATATTCGATGTCTACTGTATCATAAACACCATATATGATTCCTATTAAATTCTAACAACATCATAATTTCAAACTGTATCTAAACGTAACAAAACTTACGTCCAGTTGTAGCCTGCGTTGATAGGAACACGGTACTGTACTCGGATTCAAAATCAGACGGACGGATTTTTCGTAAATCTCGATCAAAATCAGAACTTGCTTCTTTCGTTCCTTTCTTTTTTTTCTTCTGAGAATTAACGTTTTTTTTATATATATATATATATATAACATATGTTGCATGCCAAAGAAACGTGGCGACTCCTCAATCTGCATGTCTCGCGCATATGCGCGCACAAAGTCGCGCATATGTGCCAGTAGTTCGAACCAGCATCTTTTGTCTGCTCGCGCATATGCGCCGATAAACTCCGCGCATATGCGCCGAACATTCTGCCCCTCACGCGCATGTGCGCCATCTACGTCGCGCATATGCGCCGAACTCTCTGGATTTCTCCCTTGGCTTCTCGCATGGCTCGCGCATATGCGCGCCTTCCGCCGCGCATGTGCGCCGAACTCTCTGAACGTTCCGCACATGTTCGCGTATTGAGGTCACGCATGTGCGCCCAACTCTCTGGACCTCTCGCGCATATGCGTGAATCTAAGTCGCGCATGTGCGCGCATGGTTCTGTCTTCCTCGCGCATGTGCGCCCATACATGTCGCGCATGTGCGCGGGGACTCTTCTTGCACCTCATTTCAAATTTTCTTTCGGCTCTCCCGGTCTGATCTTTCCTGTCTATAATCATATCAATTAATCAATAAATCATTTCAGATTAATCTCGGATTACAGTAATTAAAATCTCGGGCTTTACATTTTTCCCCCTCTAAGATATGATTTCGTCCTCGAAATCACAGGCAATCAATTCAGATAAGGAAGAAATGAATACTAGAGGTTATTTCAGAAAATTTATTCTATAAAATCATTCTGAAATCTCAATCTCATATAAGATTCTGTCTCTTTTAATGCCCTGCTAACTTTACCGTATTTCCAACAAAAGAATAGTCTTCATTCTGAATTTTCATTCTTTCACGCATCCCTGATTTCAATTTGAAGAAAAATTCAAGAAGTATAATATCATCATACTACTTAAGATCATTCTGATAAAATTAATTGCAAATACTGGCTATACAACATCCGTATATACCAATCAATAGCTCCTCAACCCAATCTCGGCTTCAAGTACCAACAGTCATCGCCTGACGTTGGCATATTTCAAATCAATTTCCGAACTATCTTCATTTGCTTCGAAATCAGTTTCATTTTCTTTTTCATATCTCTGATCTCATCAAATCCAATCTCAGGTATCATCGCAGTGTCATCCCCATACGAAGGAAATCCGCAGTTTTCACTGTACAATACCTCGACTAGAGCTATCTCGATACTCATCTAATAGCTATTATTGTACAATAGTTCATAAAGTGACAAGATCTCAGGTCACTAGTGCTAAAATCCAGCACTATAGTTCCTGAATATCCTCCAGTATCTAGATAGTTCGTTCCGACTATCCGTCAATCTATAGACCATAGATAAAAAAATCATCCTATATATTCTGCCAACAATATAAAATCAACCAAAATCACGGTATGATATAATTAACTCTGGCATTCAATACCATCTGACCCCTTTTCTGACATACCTCTCAGTCGTCTTGTCATATATGTACGTCATCCTGTACAATATACATATGCATATTTGAACAATCGTTCAATCATAACCACATCCTGGTACATTCTTGACACGATTTCGGTAAGTATCACCAGATCCATAGAATTATACTCCTATTTCTATTCAGGAATCGATAATCTGTATAACCAATCTTCTGGTTTCTATCTTCCTGTCTTCATCTGTCAGCGATTTAGACATTTCAATACAAATTCTGACATAACTGATTTCGTTTGTTTACATCAAAACTGTCCGTTCGAATTATCACACATCTCGTGTTATCATAATAATACTGACTCTACTACTGTGTGCCTCTGACAATACCTGTTATTTCAAATTCGAAATATCTGGAACAAACAAATCAGCTAATTATATAAAATAAAGCATTACCTACCTGGTATTCTGATTGACACACTGTTCTGACTATCGAAATCAAGTTCTGAACAATCTGATCAAACTTCGGAACTGCTGTAATTTTCAACATCAACCCTGGGCCGGCTTGAACGTTCTGAATTTCCGCCATTATTAATGTCGTTTTCAGCCACTGATCACTGTCTCAACTGTGCTACAATCAATCAGTATACTATCTTCAGATATCACAAACTCTTAATACAATCTGTTGCAATCTGGATTCATAGCCGAACAATTCTGTATACAACAATCTCAGTTCCCAGAATATTCAATACAAATTTCAACTGTTCGATTCAATCAATCATACGCTGCGAATATATCAAAATATCATAGATAAAACGAGCATAAGGTCATCAGAACACTTCGGAACACAGGATTTATCAACCCATACACAGAACTGATATCAAATCAAGGCTGAAGTCACTCTCCCTGATATAAGACAAACCCGGAATTTCATCTGGAACAACTATAGCAACTCTCCTGCTACTAACAAATCATTCCCAGATAGGCTCAACTTCAGTAATCAACTGAATACATAAGGAATTACTCCATTCTTTTCGATAATCATCGAATCATACATAATACGGATATCAAGGAATTCAAAATCGAGAATCCTTACCATATATCATTCGTTCATCGGCCATTTCAGGTCCGAATCTTACCATCTCCTGGAAAGAATCTATAATAGTTCTGTACTTGTTAGCATATTAATATCAATAATGTAGTCAGAATCAGATCACACAAGTACAATACAAACTAATTCAATCTCATTCTCTTTTTATTGCAGTACACAATATATCACAGAATTCACTGATATCAATTCCTCTCCCCAAAAGGTACAAAGATCAATACTATAGTAATACAGACCCAGCAGGTACAACATATATCAATACAACTCAGTCAAAGATAATCGTAGGGAATGCATTAGTATATATCAATACATATGCAACATAATCATAAAAGATTATTACATGCCACTATATCATCACGTGTGTCCTGGGTCTGTTCCTCGATCACTACCACCAGATGATTCTGCTCCCTGAAATCTTCGGGAACCTTTCTGTGGACAGACTCTAGCAAAGTGTCCCTGCTGTTTACAGATATGGCACCTACCAGTCACTCCCTGGCACTGCTCCATGGGATGTCTCCCTCCGCAAGTCCTGCAATAAATTCCAGTATAACTCGGGCAAGAACCACTGGAGCTAGATGAACCGCTCCCTAACTTCTTGAACTGTTTCTTTCGAGCATTCAGCAAATCTTGCTTCCCACTCGTACTGTCACAATCCAATCGGAGAGGGAATTGTTGTGTCTGGGGTTGCATTGCACACAACCTTTCTTGTTGTCTAATCAGACTCGCCTCAGCCCTTTTTTCTTTATTCAAAGTATCAGCAAAATGGTAAGGTCGCTGCATATTTATCAATGCAACTATCTCTGAATTTAATTCTTTGATGAACTGCTCAGTTACAGCTTCATCATTCCCAGCTATCTGAGGAACAAAACGCAGTAGAGTAGAGAATTTAGCAACATATTCCATAATATTCAGTTGGCCTTGTCTCAAATTCTCCAACTCTGCTCTCTTGTCCTCTCGGTACGATCCTGAGAAGAATCTTCGATAAAATTCAACTTTAAAGACTTCCCACGTAATCACCGTAGCCCGCTGTTCTAATACTCTTTTGGTTGTAATCCACCAATTCCTAGGACTTCCCGTAGTTGATTTCCAACCAGTTTAACTCTACCATCATCTGTAAAACCAAGAAATTCAAATAACATTTCTATGTCCTCTAGACAATTCTCACACTCCACTGGCGTCTCATTACCCTTCAGAATCGGCGGTTGAAACGATTGAAATTTCTTCAACTGTGTTTCTATCAGAGTTTCTGTCTCATCGATCTGATCAGTCGAAGTACTACCCAATTCTCGAATTCTTCTTGGAGGTATATCTGATTACCACAAGGGTTAGTATCACATGAGATAAATCAATCTCAGTCCCTTTCTCATCAGCTTACCTCTGATCGAGAATTGGTTCTGATTTATTTTCAAATCAGACATATTACCAAATCAACTCAGGTATTCAGGTAACATGTATTTAAAAGCAGTAGACATAATATCATGCTAGCATACACAATGTAAGTCAACATTATAATAAGTCACATGCTAGCAATCAAAAGCAGGAAATAAAACTCAATCTACCCCGCTCACTCTCTTCTACCTCAATCTCAAGAACCTACAGTTCTAGAACCTACTGTTCTGGAACCTAATGCTCTGATACCACCTGTTGTGGGGACCCTGACGCTAATTCATTATTTAATCGTCTTTAGGAATAATTCAAACAATTATAATAAACAGGGTCTAAATTTTTTTTAAAATACAAAGCGGAAACGTAATGTAATTCAATTCAAATTACATATTAAACATAAACATACAAATCTTGTATTATCTACAAGAATTCAACTAGGTTCAACTACATATCAATGCTGAATCCTAAGTTGCTTCGAAGCCCGGATCTCAACGCTATCTAGTCCAGCCTTGTTCTCTTCTTGACCCTGATCCTATCCCACCTGTTGCCATACACACATACAAACAAGACAACAGCCGGATAACTCCGGTGAGAATTACATTCTCAGTATAAATCATGTATACATACAATCATAAAAACAATATAAAAGCATATAACAGATATTTCTAACATGTATTTAGATCAGAATATAAATCCATATGATTCTATCCACATCGATATAATATCGATCACCAGTAATAGAAGAAACTCCGATTTTATCCACATCGATATAATATCGATAATCAGTAATAGAAGAAATTATAATTCTATCCACATCGATACGGTACCGATCACCAGTAATAGAAGAAGCCACATTTCTATCCACATCGATAGCCAATCATCCGGTGACAGACTTTGGCACAATCGCCAATACACTATCTTGTGACATCGTGCAATGTGCCCGTGGCGATCCCACCACTATCAGGCACTTCTGTCACAAGATTACTCGTCTAATACCTGTTGTCTATAAATCAAGAGAACAAGTACATCAATCAAATCAATACAATAAGGTAAAGTATGTGATTTAGGGAAACTCGAGCCAAACCTCACTCGAGTTGTGCAATCCCAACTCAACATTAATTTATACATTTATCTTCTCTATCCGACGAAAACGAAGTACCGAATTCAACTCTGTCCATACCCAATCTGATAATGACAATCGAATAGATACAATATCAGTACATGACTCAGTTCAAAACCTGTTCTGATCAATACTCAAATCAAAACATAATCGGATCAATGCCAATCGACATACGATACCACAATACCATCTAAATCAATACCGAATCTGATCAATATCAATCAACTGATGTTTCGACGGCATAATAATACACTCTTGATAACCCCGTCAATTTCAACATCACAGATATAATGCCAGAACTCATAATTAATATCGGTAGAAATCAGAATCTCAACGATGATATAAATCTGATATTGATTCTCAATTAATCAATTCCAAAAATCATAACAATTACATAACCAGTCTGTTCTTCATTCTGACTTCAAATATACGATGTCTATTGTATCAGAAACACCATATATGATTCCTATTCAATTCTGACAACATCATAATTTCAAACCGTATCTAAACGTAACAAAACTTACGTCCAGTTGTAGCCTGCGTTTATAGGAACACGGTACTGTACTCGGATTCAAAAACAGACGGACGGATTTTTCGTAAATCTCGATCAAAATCAGAACTTGCTTCTTTCGTTCCTTTCTTTCTTTTCTTCTGAGAATTAACGTTTGTTATATATATATATATATATATATAACATATTGAAACGTCTGCCCTTTTTCGTTTTCTTAAAACGTGCTAGAAATTTTTTTTTTAAACCTCACATAGCATCGACCGAATTGCATACCCAAGCATAAAATATTTTTGACATCATTTTAAAATAAATCACCCAACTAACATTTGAAAAGTATAGCCCATACTATAACCTCTCAAAAACCACTCGCAAATAAAACGTCGTAAAAATATCTTTAACATTACTTAAAATCATAAATCATAACTTGTGCGGAAAACTAGCGTCGGTCCTCGGGTTATTTGCACCTCCAGTCCAGTCAGATCAACCATCAAGACCTCCATTAACATATTATCATAATCACCTGCATCAATCACACCTAGTGAGTCTAAAGACTCAACACATCATATTCTTGATAACGAGTAATACGTAATACAGTTAACATATAACAGTTAAAAATACTTGTATTTACAATATCGTTTTCATGAAGATGCATAAACATAAACATTTTCGTAAACATTTTCATGATGCATAAAAACATTTTCATAAAAACATAAATATACTCATATTCATAGTCGTATTTATATTCATATGCATATCCATATTCATATTCGTATTCATGTTCATGTTCGTGTTTGTTGAATTCAGATCGTGATTGTGACTCGTATTCTTAAATGTATTGGGCGATGGATCCATCTAAAAAAAAACCACAGTACTGGGCGGCGGGGACACCAGCAACACTCTCACCGGTCAACTGGGCCTTGGCCTACGTATTAACATATTTGTATTTGTATCACGTATTCGTATTCGTATCCGTATCCAAGGAAACACGATCGTCGGGCTCCCACTGGGACCATAACCCTCACGATATTTCCAACATGTAGTAGTCACAATCCCTTCACGTCCTTCAACATGTTATCATCACTTAATAAAAACATGCATAATATCATTTTTATTTTGAAACCAAGCATGCAACATATCTTTTAATTGTCCAATTTAATCATTGATAATCCATGACATTTAAAAATCATATTTCAACATGTAAAAATTCATAAACATGTTATATAAACATATTAGCATATAAAACAGCAAATAGGGTACTGCCATGACGTTTACTAATTTCTATGTGTAAAATGACCGTTTACCCCTAGACGTAAAATTTCACGTTTTTGACTTTTTCTTAATTCCATTGACTCTAACATGTCCCAAATAGTTATTTAACCTTACATGAATTTTCTCATATTTTTATTTAGCTTAATTCGATGACTTTTAAATAAATATTTAAATGTGACGTATTAATGCGTTTTAATCACGAATTAAACCAAACATTAATATAAAATGCTCAAATTAAAAACTTAGACTTATAATAATTATTTAAGGTTAAACCTAATTTTTCATAATTTTATAAAACTTAAAACTAGGCTTTTCAATTAATTCGTTAATTAACGTTTCGTGCGGCGATTAAATCCCGAATAAATCCAAAACTTGTTATTTTGATCCCAAATTTTTAACATAACCTTTTTGTGATTTATTCTACCCTTTCAAGTCATGAGCCACACCCGTGGACCCATAGATTCATTTTTAGTTCTTAAAATCTCATTTTTGACACCTATTCAAACACACCGAGCCATCTCGTAATTTACCGGAGCCACGCCCGAGCCACCTTGAGCCAAAACTTAGCCAACCCACCTAGGGACACTACTGTCAAAGCCCAGCCCAAACAACCAGCCCTAGCCCGACCAAAAATGTCCTTGAAGTCAACCTAAAATTTTGCACGTGTGTGTGTTTGCAGTGTCCTTGTTGCATTGGGACTCCTAGCCGCCTAGGACTCTACCAGCCCTTAACCACCGACCACCCATGACCCAAACCTTCCCTAAACAATGCCCAGACCAAGATCCGACCGACCCAAGCCTTGGAACTCAAGCAGCAACCCACTGGACCTTGACGGCCCTTCACGCACAGCCCTTGCTTCCATGTGCCTACCTCACATTTCTAGCACCAGCAGCCAGCCCAGCCCTCCCAGACCCTGGCCCGACCCTTGTGCACCCCCTTAGGACCCTAAAGACCTAATCTAGCCCAGCCCAAGCCCCCTGGCCGACCCCTTAACCCTGCACAAACTTCTGAAACCTGCGCACAATTTCTGCCAATTCTCGGGTAGGAGTCCTTGATGGATAGGACTCCTCCCAGCCCACTTATTTCGAATCCTAGCATGGCTATGACCCTACCCTTGACTCCCCCACATCCCTGGCTAGCCCTGGAACCAAGCCGAACCCAAGACAAGCCCTCATGCCCAAAATCGAACTCCTCCGACCACCATTACAGCAACTTGGTCCCAGCTTTTATTCCTGATCATGTGCAGTGTTTGTTGTGTGTCTAGACCCTTTAAAACGTGTAAAATCATGCTCCTTTTTTAATCCTATACATGGCAGCCCCTTCATGCACGCTTGTATCATTATTGGGTCAAAACAACATGCTTTAAAATTCATGTTTACATAAAAACAAAAATACATCCAAGTGCAACTTATTTTCATGCAATCCAATTTTAAATAAATACTATGGTGTGAATGATGAGTAAAGGGAGAATATGGCGTGCGTTTGCGTTTAAAACGCACGAATTATCGTTGACGATTTGAAGAACGACGACGAGGGACAACGGCTTGAAAACTCTAGCAAACTTGTTGCTTTTTCCTTCAAAATTTTGTGTGTGTGTGTGTCGTGTATTTGGTGGAAAGTTTCAGAATTGTAGGCGTGTAGTTTAGTGGGGTTTGGGGAGGGTTTTAACATATTTAAATACTAATTAATCACTAACAAGACTTTAGGACTATTAAGCCAACAATTTAGGCCCATTAGTCTTAATTAGGTTTTAATTAAAATATTAAAATTGTTTCAGTAAAATTAAGTATGTGAATTTAATAGCCGGGTTGCCAAAAAGTTCGTATTTTTGTTGAAAACCAACACCGATAAAGTTACGTCTCGGCGTATAAAATCACCTCAAAACCCCTTATTTTCAAAAATAAGAAAAAGTATCCCCCTTAACTTAAATAATTAAAAACAATTATTTAATAAAAAATTTTTCTATTTTTCAGCCCTTGGTCTCCGTTCTTCGATCGCAACTCGAATAACCTTTTAAAAATAAATTTTATTGCAACCATGTAGAAAAATATATTTTAAACATGCAAATATGCACAACATAATTAATTTAATGCAATTAAAACAATTAATTAAAATACAAGAGAATTTAATAAATCGTATGCATATGGTTCGCGTGGACCTTTAAATTTTCGGGGCATTACAATCTCCCCCCCTTAAATTGAATTTCGTCCTCGAAATTCGCTTATCCTCGATAATCAAAATTTTAGACTTAGATCTAGTATCCCAAAAATCCACGCTTCTCCTGCGCTGCTCTGATAAAACTTAAGTTCTAGAATGTCCTTACGCTCCTTGATCCCAATTAAATTTTCCTCCTAAATCCTTATTTTCGAATTGCAACTTAAAGAGACCCAAATGACTTAGTGCTGTTACTATTATAACCTCGAATTTCCATTTTTCTTACGATTCTCAATATTAAAAGATGGATGACCATACTTATCGTATATTATTTTCCTTATTTTATACCCAAAATATTCATCAACTTATCAATTTAAATCTTAAAATCTCAAACACAGCTTCAAATTCTTAGAATTTTCAAGCCTAATATCGATTCACCCTTAAAAACCCATGAACAACATTCCTTATAACATTATAACCAAGATATCCCAAGGTCCCAAATATTATTAAAAGTCTAAATCATCAAAATTCTTAGTATTTAACCCATTTGTTTCTCGCTTATTGCTAAACTAGCTCCCAAATTCTTTAACAATTGCAAAATTAATTCTTAATTTCCTCAAAATTTATCCTAATTGGTCCTTAATTTTAAAATTCCTACAATTAACCCATAAGTTCTTGGCATTCTTAATTCTCTTCTACTGGTTTTCCATAGCATAATTTCGATAAATTTAAACTTATTTACCCAAAATCAATGTCCATAACCAATATTACCTTTTGTCAAAACTTAAAATCTCAATTTATACATTTTCTTATTCCCAAAGTCGTTGCAAATCCTCAAATCATTATCTGTTATGAGTAATTACAAAAAATTAACTCAACTAGTAACCATGAATCATAAATATTTTCTTAAATATCTACGTGTCCCAAAAGCGCTAATAATATTCACGATTAACTTATAGCCCAAAAGTAAAATGTCAATACTAAAACCCAAAAATTCATCATAGTCCAATACCACCACGAAGCCAACATGCGTTAAAATCAAATAATTTTTTATTTCATATCATATCACGTATATAAATCATGAAGCATATAAATCATAAATTTTCATAAAACTATTAAACATGTGACGTAAACATATAATTCATGTACTTATGCAGGTAACATCATAAAATCATATAAAGCATGTAAACTTACAAATTTGAGGCTTGACGACTGATCTTTCCAGCGCTGATGGTGGCACAACCCTTTACAGGACCTTTGCTCCGATACATACTGAAACGAATGCCCTTTTTCGTTTTCTTAAAACGTGCTAGAATTTTTTTTTTTAAACCTCACATAGCGTCGACCGAATTGCATACACAAGCATAAAATATTTTTGACATCATTTTAAAATAAATCACCCAACTAACATTTGAAAATTCTAGCCCATACTATAACCTCTCAAAAACCACTCGCAAATAAAACGTCGTAAGAATATCTTTAACATTACTTAAAATCATAAATCATAACTAGAGCGGAAAACTAGCGTCGGTCCTCGGGTTATGTGCACCTCTAGTCCAGTCAGATCAACCATCAAGACCTCCATTAACATATTATCATAATCACCTGCATCAATCACACCTAGTGAGTCTAAAGACTCAGCACATCATATTCTTGATAACGATTAATACGTAATACAGTTAACATATAACAGTGAAAAATACTTGTACTTAAAATATCGTTTTCATGAAGATGCATAAACATAAACATTTTCGTAATGCATAAAAATATTTTCATAAAAACATAAACATACTAATATTCATAGTCGTATTCATAGTCGTATTTATATTCATATGCTTATCCATATTCATATTCGTATTCATGTTCATGTTCGTGTTTGTTGAATTCAGATCGTGATTGTGACTCATATTCTTAAATGTATTGGGCGATGGATCCATCTAAAAAAAAACCACAGTACTGGGCGGCGGGGACACCAGCAACACTCTCACCGGTCAACTGGGCCTTGGCCTACGTATTAACATATTTGTGTTTGTATCACGTATTCGTATTCGTATCCGTATCCAAGGAAACACGATCGTCGGGCTCCCACTGGGACCATAACCCTCACGATATTTCCAACATGTAGTAGTCACAATCCCTTCACGTCCTTCAACATGTTATCATCACTTAATAAAAACATGCATAATATCATTTTTATTTTGAAACCAAGCATGCAACATATCTTTTAATTGTCCAATTTAATCATTGAAAATCTATGACATTTAAAAATCATATTTCAACATGTAAAAATTCATAAACATGTTATATAAACATATTAGCATATAAAACAGCAAATAGGGTACTGCCATGACGTTTACTAATTTCTATGTGTAAAATGACCGTTTACCCCTAGACGTAAAATTTCACGTTTTTGACTTTTTCTTAATTCCATTGACTCTAACATGTCCCAAATAGTTATTTAACCTTACATGAATTTTCTCATATTTTTATTTAGCTTAATTCGATGACTTTTAAATAAATATTTAAATGTGACGTATTAATGCGTTTTAATCACGAATTAAACCAAACATTAATATAAAATGCTCAAATTAAAAACTTAGACTTATAATAATTATTTAAGGTTAAACCTAATTTTTCATAATTTTATAAAACTTAAAACTAGGCTTTTCAATTAATTCGTTAATTAACGTTTCGTGCGGCGATTAAATCCCAAATAAATCTAAAACTTGTTATTTTGATCCCAAATTTTTAATATAACCTTTTTATGATTTATTCTACCCTTCCAAGTCATGAGCCACACCCGTGGACCCATGGATTCATTTTTAGTTCTTAAAATCTCATTTTTGACACCTATTCGAACACACCGAGCCATCTCCTAATTTACCCGAGCCACGCCCGAGCCACCTTGAGCCAAAACTTAGCCAACCCACCTAGGGACCCTACTGTCGAAGCCCAGCCCAAACAACCAGCCCTAGCCCGACCAAAAACGTCCTGGAAGTCAACATAACCTTCCCTGAACCACGCCCAGACCAAGCCCCGACCGACCCAAGCATTGGAACTCAAGCAGCAACCCACTGGACCTTGACGGCCCTTCACGCACAGCCCTTGCTTCCATGTGCCTACCTCACATTTCTGGCACCAGCAGCCAGCCCAGCCCTCCCAGACCCTGGCCCGACCCTTGTTCACCCCCTTAGGACCTTAAAGACCTAGTCTAGCCCAGCCCAAGCCCCCTGGCCGACCCCTTAACCCTGCACAAACTTCTGAAACCTGCGCACAATTTCTGCCAATTCTCGGGTAGGAGTCCTTGATGGATAGGACTCCTCCCAGCCCACTTATTTCGAATCCTAGCATGGCTATGACCCTACCCTTGACTCCCCCACATCCCTGGCTAGCCCTGGAACCAAGCCGAACCCAAGACAAGCCCTCATGCCCAAAATCGAACTCCTCCGACCACCATTACAGCAACTTGGTCCCAGCTTTTATTCCTGATCATGTGCAGTGTTTGTTGTGTGTCTAGACCCTTTAAAATGTGTAAAATCATGCTCCTTTTTAATCCTATACATGGCAGCCCCTTCATGCACACTTGTATCATGATTTTTGATCAAAACAACATGCTTTAAAATTCATGTTTACATAAAAACGAAAATACATCCAAGTGCAACTTATTTTCATGCAATCCAATTTTAAATAAATACTATGGTGTGAATGATGAGTAAAGGGAGAATATGGCGTGCGTTTGCGTTTAAAACGCACGAATTATCGTTGACGATTTGAAGAACGACGACGAGGGACGACGGCTTGAAAACTCTAGCAAACTTGTTGCTTTTTCCTTCAAAATTTTGTGTCTGTGTGTAGTGTATTTGGTGGAAAGTTTCATAATTGTAGGCGTGTAGTTTTGTGGGGTTTGGGGAGGGTTTTAACATATTTAAATACTAATTAATCACTAACAAGACTTTAGGCCTATTAAGCCAACAATTTAGGCCCATTAGTCTTAATTAGGTTTTAATTAAAATATTAAAATAGTTTTAGTAAAATTAAGTTTGTGAATTTAATAGCCGGGTTGCCAAAAAGTTCGTATTTTTGTTGAAAAACCAACACCGATAAAGTTACGTCTCGGTGTATAAAATCACCTCAAAACCCCTTATTTTCAAAAATAAGAAAAAGCATCCCCCTTTACTTAAATAATTAAAAACAATTATTAAATAAAAACATTTTCTATTTTTCAGCCCTCGGTCTCCGTTCCTCGATCGCAACTCGAATAACCTTTTAAAAATAAATTTTAATGCAACCATGTAGAAAAATATATTTTAAACATGCAAATATGCACAACAAAATTAATTTAATGCAATTAAAACAATTAATTAAAATACAAGAGAATTTAATAAATCGTATGCATATGGTTCGCGTGGACCTTTAAATTTTCGGGGAATTACACATATGTTGCATGCCAAAGAAACGTGGCGACTCCTCAATCGGCATGTCTCGCGCATATGCGCGCACAAAGTCGCGCATATGCGCCGGTAGTTCGAACCAGCATCTTTTGTCTGCTCGCGCATATGCGCCAATCAACTCCGCGCATATGCGCCGAACATTCTGCCCATCACGCGCATGTGCGCCATCTACGTCGCGCATATGCGCCGAACTCTCTGGAATTCTCCCTTGGCTTCTCGCATGGCTCGCGCATATGCGCTCCTTCCGCCGCGCATGTGCGCCGAACTCTCTGGACGTTACGCGCATGTGCGCGTATTGAGGTCGCGCATGTGCGCCCAACTCTCTGGACCTCTCGCGCAGATGCGTGAATCTTAGTCGCGCATGTGCGCGGGGACTCTTCTTGCACCTCATGTCAAATCTTCTTTCGGCTCTCCCGGTCTAATCTTTTCTGTCTATAATCATATCAATTAATCAATAAATCATTTCAGATTAATCTCGGATTACAGTAATTAAAATCTCGGGCCTTACAAGGCATGTTGCATGCTTGGTTTCAAAAATAAAAAAATATATGTTATGCACGATTTTATAAAGTGATGAGAATGTAAAACGTTGAAGGAAGTGAAGTGATTGTGACTAATTCGTTAATGATGGCGATGTCGTGAGGGTCATGGTCCCAGTGGGAGCCCGACGATCGTGTTTCCATTATTGCGAATAGAAGGTTATGAGGATATGAGGTTTGAGGTAAGAATGAGAATATCGTGAGGGGAGAAGGCCCCAGAGGGAGCCCATTTCTGGGAGAAGGCCCCAGAGGGAGCCCCGACGATCGTATTTCTATTCGATCATGATAGGCCAGGGCCCATATGACCGGTGAGAGTGTTGCTGGTGTCCCCCGCCGCCCAGTGCTGTGGTTATATGTAGATGGATCCATCGATTTTCATGTCATGTTGAAGAAAGTCAAAATTTAAGATCTGAATTCAACAAAGGAAAAAAAGGAAATGTTCATGATTATGTTTAAGGTTTTATGTCATGTCATGTTGAGGAAAAGGAAATTCATGTTTGCATGTCATGAAAATGTTTATGTTTAAAGTTTTATGCATCATGAAAATGTTTACGAAAATGTTTATGTTTATGCATCTTCATGAAAATGATATTTTAAGTACAAGTATTTTCACCGTTATATGTTGACTGTATTACGTATTACTCGTTATAAAGATTATGGTGTGTTGAGTCTTTAGACTCACTAGGTGTGATGGATGCAGGTGAGTTTGAGGGAGGACTTGACGGGTGATTTGACTGGACTGAAGGCGCACACAACCCGAGGACCAGCGCTTCTACTTTTTTTGCATTATGACTTTTGACTCATGCTTTATGATTAAATATTTTTAATATTATTTATTTATGCACTTGAGAGATTTTTGAGAGGTTTAGTATGGGCTATTCTTTTCAAATTATTGCTTTTTAGGTTTGGTAAACAGAAGACGATTTCAGTTTTATGACTATTTCACTTGATTTTTAAAATGCTAGTTGTTAGTGTTTAATATTAAATGGGAAAATATTTTAATATTTTCATGTGAGAAAGGTACATGGCCGAAAAATTGAGTGTTTAATAAAAAAAAATTTTTTTAGTACTTTTAAAGCAATAAAAAAAGGCTGGACATTTCAGTTGGTATCAGAGCAAAGGTCCTGTAAAGGGTTGTGCCACCATCAGCGCCAGAAAGATCAGTCGTCAAGCCTCAAAGTTGTAAGTTTTTACATGCTTTATATGATTTATATGTTGTCACCTGCATGACTACATGAATTATATGTTCACGTCACATGTTTAATAGCTTCATGATAATATATGATTTATATGCTTTGGAATTTTTTTATATGTGATACGATATGAAATGAAAAATTATTTGATTTTAACACATGTTGGTTTTGTGGTGGAATTGGACTATGTTGATTTTTGGATTTTAGTATTGACGTTTTACTTTTTGTGCTATAGGTTAATCGTGAATATTATGAATGCTTTATGGGACACATAGATTTTCTAAGAAAATATTTATGATTTAAGATTACTAGTCAAATTAATTTTTGGGAATTAGACGTAAGGAATAATGATTTAAGGATTTGTAACGACTTCGGGAGTAAAAAATTATATAAATTAGGATTTTAGGTTTTGATGAAAGGTAAATTAGGTTATAGCAAATGATTTTGGATAAATAAGTTTAAATTATCGAAATTTATGTTATGGGAAACCCGTAGAGGAGAATTAAGAATGTTAAGAGCTTATGGGTTAATCGTAGGATTTTTGAAATTAAGGACCAATTAAGATAATTTTTGAGGAAATTAAGAATTGATTTTTGCAATTGTTAAGGAATTTGGGGACTAGTTTAGCAATAAGTGCGAATTGAATGGGTTTTACGTTAAGAATTTTGATGATTTAGACTTTTAAGAATATTCAGAACCTTGGAATATCTTGGTTTTAGTATTATAAGAAATTTTAATCAAGGGTTTTAAGGATTAATCAATATTAGGCTTGAAAAATCTAAGCGTTAGCGGATGCGTTTGGGAATTTAAGGTTGAAATTTGATATGTTGATAAATATTTTGGGTTTAAAATAAGGAAAACAAAATACGATAAGTATGGTCATCCATCTTTTAATATTGGGAATTGTAAGAAAAATTGAAATTCGAGGTTATAATAGTAACATCACTAAGTCATTTGGGCCTTTTTAAGTTGCAATTCAAAAATCAGGATTTAGAAGGAAAATTTAATTGAGATCAAGGAGAAATAAGGACATTCTAGAGTTTAAGTTTTATCATAGTAGTGCAGCGGAAGCGTGGATTTTTGGGATACTAGAACTAAGTCTAAACTTTGGGTTATTAAGGCTAAGCGAATTTCGAGGACGAAATTCATTTTAAGGGGGGAAGATTGTAACGTCCCGAAAATTTAAAGGCTCACGTAAACCACATGCATGCAATTATTAAATTCCCTTGTATTTTAGTTAATTGTTTTAGTTGCATTAAATTAATTATGTTGTGCATATTTGTATGTTTAAAATATATTTTTCTTCATGGTTGCATTAAAATGTATTTTAAAAGAGATATTCGAGTTGCGATCGAGGAACGGAGATCGATGGCTGAAAAATAGAAAATGTTTTTATTAAATAATTGTTTTTAATTATTTTAATTAAGGATGATGCTTTTTCTTATTTTTGAAAATAAGGGGTTTTGAGTTGATTTTATACGCCGGGACGTATATTTTATCTGTGTTGCTTTTTCAACAAAAACTCAAATGTTTTGGCAATCCGGCTAATAAATTCACAAACTTATTTAAACAAAACTATTTTAATATTTTAATTAAATTCTAATTAACACTAATGGGGCTAATTAACCTACCTAATGGGCCTAAGCTTAATTAGTAACTTAATTAAGTATTTAATATTCAAAACCCTTCCCCACACCATGGAAACTCACGCCCCACTCCCCTAAATCATACCAACTCCTTTTCCCCTCAATTCACGACACACTCAAGGGTTGGAAAGGAAAAGTTTTGAAAATTCTTCAAGGTTTCAAGCCAAGGCCCTCCTCGTCATCGTTCTTCAATCGCCAACGTTAAATCGTGCGTTTAATACGCAAAGGCATGCCTTAATCTCCTTTTTCTCATCTTTCACACCATATTATTTGTTTGATACATGATTGCATGAAAAACATGATACAACTTTTATATTTTCGTTTTTATGGCTATACATGCACAAAACTAGTGTTTTCATCTTTTAAAACTCCTCATAATGATGCACAAAGGGGCTGCCATGGTAGGGGTAATTGAAGGGATGTTTTTCCACATGTTTAAGGGTCCCTAGGTGTATGTTTAAAGGCTGAAAATAATAGGGAAGGAATAAAAACGAAAATAGACTCCTTAAGGAAAAGGACTCTTCGACTAGGAGTCTTAGAGGGTCACGGTTGCTAGATGCGGTTAGAGAGGGTCCACTAGACTTAATTGGGCTGCATAGGAGGGATGGGTAGAGGCTGGACATGGTGGTTAAGGGCTAGAGGCGAAGCTAGCCTAGGTTCGAATCATATTAGGACTAGGACTCTTGTGCAGAAAAATTCAGTAGCTTCCTAGGCATATTCAATGGACCTAATGGGCTGGAATTTGGTTGTATATGGGTAAGTTAGGTGTTATTAAGCTTTGGTTCAAGTTTGGTAAAGTTTGGTTAAGTTTCGAGTCCATACGAGTCAAAATCGAGAAGTACGTCTAAGTTTAAAAAAAAACGAATTGGGAAACGCCTAGTTTTAACCTTTATAAAATTATGAAAAATTATATTTAAGCTTAAATAATTATTAAAAGTCTAATTTTTCAATTTGGGAATTTCATATCAAGGTTTGGTTTAATCCGGGATTTAAAACGCTTTAATACGTCGCATTTAAAGATTAAATTAAAAGTCCTCGATTTAAGCTAAATAAAAATATGAGAAAATTCATGTAGGCTTAAATAATTATTTGGGACATGTTATAGTCAACGAAATTGAGAAAATGTCAAAAACGAGGAATGTTACGTCCAGGGGTAAAACGGTCTTTTTACACATAAAAATTAGTAAACATCATGGCAGTGCCCTGAATACTGTTTTATGTGCTAATATGATTATTTTCTATATTTATGGATGTTTATAGAAATTTTTTAATGTTAAAATAAAATTTTAAATGTTTATGGGATTTTATATGTTAAAAGGATATTTTAAATGTTTAGGGAATTTTATATGTTTATGATTTAATATGCCAAAATGTTATTGTTAATGTTTTGAGATTATAATTTCATTTAAATGTTCATGATTAAATTATGATTTTTAGATGTCTATGGGATTTTAATGATTTAAGGTTGACATTTAAAAGACATGTTGCATGCTTGGTTTCAAAAATAAAAAAATATATGTTATGCACGATTTTATAAAGTGATGAGAATGTAAAACGTTGAAGGAAGTGAAGTGATTGTGACTAATTCGTTAATGATGGCGATGTCGTGAGGGTCATTGTCCCAGTGGGAGCCCGACGATCGTGTTTCCATTATTGCGAATATGAGATTTGAGGTAAGAATGTGAATATCGTGAGGGGAGAAGGCCTCAGAGGGAGCCCATTTATGGGAGAAGGCCCTAGAGGGAGCCCCGACGATCGTATTTCTATTAGATCATGATAGGCTAGGGCCCAGTTGACCGGTGAGAGTGTTGCTGGTGTCCCCCACAGCCCAGTACTGTGGTTATATGTAGATGGATCCATCGATTTTCATGTCATGTTGAGGAAAGTCACAATTAACGATCTGAATTCAACAAAGGAAAAAAAGAAAATGTTCATGATTATGTTTAAGGTTTTATGTCATGTCATGTTGAGGAAAAGGAAATTCATGTTTGCATATCATGAAAATGTTTATGTTTAAAGTTTTATGCATCATGAAAATGTTTACGAAAATGTTTATATTTATGCATCTTCATGAAAACGATATTTTAAGTACAAGTATTTTTCACCGTTATATGTTGACTGTATTACGTATTACTCGTTATAAAGATTATGGTGTGTTGAGTCTTTAGACTCACTTGGTGTGATGGATGCAGGTGAGTTTGAGGGAGGACTTGACGGGTGATTTGACTGGACTGAAGGCGCACACAACCCGAGGACCAGTGCTTCTACTTTTTCCGCATTATGACTTTTGACTCATGCTTTATGATTAAAGATTTTTAAGATTATTTATTTATGCACTTGAGAGATTTTTGAGAGGTTTAATATGGGCTATTCTTTTCAAATTATTGCTTTTTAGGTTTGGTAAACAGAAGACGATTTCAGTTTTATGACTATTTCACTTGATTTTTAAAATGCTCGTTGTTAGTGTTTAATTTTAAAGGGGAAAATATTTTAATATTTTCATGTGAGAAAGGTACATGGCCGAAAAATTGAGTGTTTAATAAAAAAAAAAATTTTCTAGTACTTTTAAAGCAATAAAAAAAGGTAGGACGTTTCATAAGCTATAACCCAACCATGCTGCATCAACACTAGGCCTAACTCGATCTTAGATACATCAGTGTATAACACAAAATCTCCTTGCCCTGCTGGCAAGGTGAGTGGCACTACTATCGACGAAAATCCATGAATAAATTTCCTATAGTAGATGCTAGGCCTAGGAAACTGTGAATCTCAGATGCATTCTTCGGCTCAACCCATTCCTGGACTTCTGCTACCTTAGCTGGATCCACCTCAATTCCACTGCTAGATATTATATGACACGAAAACGCTACCTTCTCCAACCAAAATTCACACTTACTGAATTTCCCGAATAACTTGTGACTCTGCAAAATCTGTAAAACTGTACTCAAATGCTGACTGTGCTCCTCATGGCTCTTAGAGTAGATAAGGATGTCGTCAATGAACACTATGACGAATTGATCAAGGTAAGGCTGAAATACTCGGTCATGAGGTCCATGAATATTGCTGGAGCGTTCGTCAGTCCAAATGGCATCACTAAGAACTCGTAATGCCCATACCTTGTTCTGGAGGCTGTCTTATGAACATCTTCCTCTTTCACCTTCATCTGATGATACCCTGATCGAATATCTATCTTAGAGAACACTGTAGCTCCCTGACTGATCAAACAAGTCCTCGATCCTTGGAAGTGGGTATTTATTCTTGATCGTTACCTTGTTAAGTTCTCGGTAATCGATACACAGTCTCATGCTCCGGTCTTTCTTCTTCACAAAGAGCACTGGTGCGCCCCATGGTGAGAAACTAGGGCAAATGAATTCCTTGTCTAGGAGCTCCTGAATCTGCCGCTTGAGTTCTAACATCTCAGCTGGAGCTAGATGGTACAGTGCCTTAGATATTGGCACGGTGCATGGCACAAGGTCAATTGAAAACTCCACCTCTCTTTCTGGTGGAAGACCTGTGACGTCATCTGGAAAGACTTCAGGAAAATCTCTGATCAGTGGTACATCAGTTATAAACGGAGTGTGCACATCAGGTGCAGACACAATGCTGGCCAAGAAAGCATGACAACCCTTGTGCATAAGTCTCCGCGCTTGCATGCAAGATATCATGAGAGGAAAACTCCTCCATCTAGCTGGATCGAAGAGAAACTGCTCCATGCCCAAAGGTCTTACCAACACTGACCTTTTCTGGAAATCGATAAGAACTCTGTTTTTAGTCAGCCAATCCATTTCCTAAATGATATCAAACTCTGGCATCGGCAGCACAATCAAATCGGCATACACTAGGTGGCCTTGCAGCTCGAGATCGATGTCCCTGACCATGCTAGTAGCTGACAATTCTTCCCCTGATGGGACTGTCAATGAATAGCTCACGTCGAGTCGAAGAGACATGACGTCCAGGTGACTAGCGAATGTCTCTGAAATAAAAGAGTGGGTGGCTCCTGAGTCTATCAGGGCCTTCGTGGCTACTCTCTTTCTGAAAATGTTTCCTGTAAAACGTCAGCACAACACAAAACTTATATCCCAACAATTCTAATCTTAACCTCAAGCATAGTAGAAACCTCTACCCAAGTCACAAAAATGCTACTAGCACACAAATAATCCCAATTAAAATATGAAACATGCGTGGCAATACAATACTGCAATTAATTAAATAAGTTTATCGGTCAGTAATGTCGTGTCTGGGTTCGCCTCTTGAGCATGCATGGCGAACACTCTTCCCTAGGTCGGCTGCCTCCAACTGTAACGTACCGTACTTCTGAGTACTTTAAATTTTGCGAAAAAATAAAAATTTTCTTAAATATGAAATAAACTTTCGAATTTGCATTAAAATGTCTCGTTCGTCTAAAAACATTTGCCATAAACCAACCACACTCAAATTTTCCAACCTCCTAAAAGTATTTGCAAAAAAAGATCACCATAGAAATTTTGCTAACGAGAATACTTGTTTTAGAATATCGTAAACAAATATGAAATCAGAGTATTTGAAACTTTCATAAATTCTTAAAAACATGGCGGTCCTCGGGTTTAGCCTCCCGCTTAGTCCAAGCCAGCTCACTGGTCCTCACCCCTCGTCTCCTCAAATGCATCCTCACCTGCATCGATCAAGTCTAGTGAGTCTAAAGACTCAACACGTATAAACTGGAAGTAGCAAGTGATATGTAATAAAATCACATGCATCTTTAAAATAGAACATACATACTTGAACTTTAACATGCGTGTAAAAGCTTAATCTTACATACATTACATAGACGTGCCATAACGTGAAACTTTTCGTAAACATGCTTGGATACTTGTACATACTTGAACATACATAACTTCATCATTTTGCGTATAGGCATGTTTCAAAGCAAGTGACCCATACATAAATACGCCTGATCAGACTAAACCACAGTACTGGGCTGACAGGGAAGATCCACTGCCACATACATAAGATCCCCGTTCATGCTTTAACGGGTGGATTGGCCCCTGGTCATGCTTTACCGCTTTCCAATCCTGATCTAAACCCGTTCATGGTTTAACGGGTGGATTGGTCCCTGATCATGCTTTACCACTTTCCAATCCCATACATAAATTGGTTACAAGACATTTAGCATACATCAAAAACTTAAAAGTATTTTCTTTGCACGTCGAACATACTTACTTACTTGACGTTGAGGGATTTGTTGGATCTCGCTTGGGGTCACTGCTGCACATACTAACATGATTACATGCACTTAACTTTCATAGCTTAGACATAGGTACTTGTGCTCACCATCAAAGTAATTAAATAGCTTATTACATTCTAGATAACTCGGGACTTGACCTCGTTAAATCATTGTATTAACCCATGACATCGAACCCCGAAAAATCCCTAAAGTGATGATGTGAACATTTCCCAAAAATAATAGACATGAACTCATTATTAAAACTTGAAAATAAGTGGAAACCAACATTTCTTACTGAAGGGTCCGCGCTCGGGCGGTAACAAATTACCGGTCGAGAGCCAGGTCTCTGGAAGCCTACCCTTGGACAGAAAGAACGGCGATCGGGCGGTAAAATATTACAGCTCGGGCGCCGAGTCTTCTGAACTCCGCGACTTAGAAGCTTAAAACTCCCAACTAAATCATACGAATCGTGAACCAATACATCGAGACTCATCCTAGGACGCTATGACACAAACTCGACCCCATAAAATTCCCCATACGTCCCCAAAGAAACGACGCACCACACGCAACGCAATGACACCTATAAACTCAGATCTTTGACACCAAAAGCTTACTACGACTTCTAATGCAACCAAGGACTATCGACACGAAACAAAGCATCAAAACTCATCCCAACATCATACCCCATATACCTAAACGTAACAGCGATCACCCGTCTATCCCCAACGAAGCCTGCAACAAATAAACTTCAAGAACGCGTCAATAACTTAATTTTCAGAAAACACAGTTTGAGCAGTCCAACGAAAACTGTCATACCTCGCTCAATTTTTCTCCAAATATTTCGTATTTTTTATCAAATCGAATGTATCAAAAAGTTCTACATTTCATATGTTGAAAGTTACCCAAATTCTCGACGAAAAAATCGCAGTTTTCCAAATACAGTGAAAAACAAAAATTTAGATCTAAAAATTTCTTCAAAACTGATCCAACCAATTTTCTGCTCAAACTATGAACATCATACATGAATTTTACGCATAGCAAACATCACATAAATACTATGACAAGATCGACGCAGGAAAAACAGAATATACGTGCCTTTTGATATGAAAAACTCACGATACGGCGATACTGAAGCGGAAATGGAGCGATGCTTGATCCGGGACGAACGTGGCACTATTTTCCTTGAAGAAAATTGACGAAAACTTGCTGAAATTTGGAGAGGGAAGGGGGCGGCTGCTTTTCTTTTAAAACCCTAGGCTTTTCTCTCAATAAAATTCTTAAATGAAATGAATAGGGGAAGTGTGTGTGTGCAAGTCTATCGTGTGTGTGTGTGTCGGCTGTGTGTGCTTGTGTTTAGATAAATTAGGGAAATGATTTTGCTCAATTAGACAATTAACCATGCTATTCAAAATACTAATTAAAATGTTAATGAAATGTTAATTCCCACTACTAAGCAAAATCCCCTACATTAAAATAAATTGCACAATTGCTAAATTTTAAAAGCTTAAAATCTTAAAATCACTAAATAAATAAATTAGGTTTTAAAATGCTAAAACCTAATAAATTATTTAAAATTCTCCATCCTTAACTTAAAATAAAATACCATGTTTAAAATTGCCAAACTCGTCACCGGTCTCTTCTCCTCGATCTTGTATCGGATTGTAATGCCCGGAAAATTTAAAGGTTCACACGAACCACATGTATTTGAATTATTAAATGCTCCTGTATTTTAATTAAATGTTTTAATTGCATTAATTAATTATGTTGTGCATACTTACTTGTTTAAAATATGTTTTTCTATATGGTTACATTAAAATGTATTTTTAAAGGATAGTCGAGTTGCGATCGAGGAATGGGGACCGAGGGCTGATAATGTAAAATGTTTTTATTAAATAATTATTTTTAATTATTTAAATTATGGTTGATGATTTTTAGTATTTTTGAAAATAAGGGGGTTTTGAGGTGATTTTATACGCCGGGACGTAAATTTTATCGGTGTTGGTTTTTCAACAAAAATGCGAACTTCTTTTGGCAAACCTGGCTAATAAATTCACAAATTTATTTAACAAAAACTTTGTTATTATTTTATTAAATCTTAATTAAAACTAATGGGCTTAATTTAAAGGCTTAATAGGCCTAAAGCCTAGTTAGTAATTTAATTAGTATATATATTGTAATAAAACACCTAAAACCCTATACTTTGCACACAACCTCACGGCCACCCTATTTTATAATCTGGAAACTCTCCCCAACCCACCCTACACACACACGGCACACATCATATCATCCTAGAAGAATTTCGAAGGGGTTCAAGTGGAGATCAAGCCAAGGTTTGCGTCCCGTTCTTCGTCGTCAACAAATTTTCGTGCGTATATAACGCAAAGACACGCCATATTCTTTCTTTCAAACACCTATCACATCATAGTATTTTATTTAATTGAATTTGCATGAAAAACAAGTGCATCATGAAACAATTTTCGTTTTTATGGCAAAGGTCAATATTTTGGCTTGTATTTTCCTTGAAAAATCATGTTTTGTATGTGTTAAAGGGCTGCCATGACTTAGGTTATGATCACACGTTGTTTTACATGGGTTTGAAGGCCTAGAAGACACCACACACGCTGGTAGAACAAAAGAAAACAAGTTGGTAGCAAGTTGCTGTCATGGTGGGAGGATGTTTCGGTTTAAAGGAATTAAAGGCTGGGGCTTGGTAAGGGGCCAGTCTAGGGTCTGGTAGATTGAAAAGGGAAGGTTTACACACGTTCTAATATCCTAGAAAACGCACGCACAGACTGCACATAAGAATAGAACAAGCTGGTGCCTAGTTTCTGTCATGTGATCAAAGGGGGCTCGGCTCATGGGATTTGCTACTGGGCTTGGGATTGGCTAGGACCAGGGCTTGGCTAGTGTTGGTGAGGGTTCAAGGGAATAGTCCTAGCCATGCTAGAACTCGAGTTAAGGGGCTGGGGAGGAGTCCTAGCAAGCTAGGACTCCACCCGCGCACAGCAGCACATGCTGCACTCTTAAGTGAAGCAGCGCGCAGATGGTTAAGGAGCTCGGCCAGAGGGCTTGGGCTGGGCTAGGTTAGGTCCTTAGGGTCCTAGAAGGGTGATAGAGGGGTTGGTTCAGGGCCTGGTTGGGTTGGCTAGGTCCTAGCAACAGAAACGTGGAGTCCTATCCAAGTAGGAGTCTCGGCCATGGCTTGCATCTGCTGGTGTGGCTTTGGTCCGAGCTTGTGTCGGTTCCTAGGGGTGCTAAGGGTCAAGTAGGGTCTATAGGGGGTCTGGGTCGAGGTTGGCTCATGGTGGTTCGAGCATGGCTCGATGAAAATTCAAGTTGGCTCAAGGGTAGTCTAGGAGGGTTTCTTGGCTGTTTTACAGCTTCTGTAGGGCTTCGGTTTTAGGAGTTAAGGTCAGGTCCAATGGGTTCTAATGGTCCAGGAGGGTGCCTACATGGGTTGGCTAGGTTTTGGCTCAAGGTGGCTCGAGCAAGGCTCGAGTAAATTAGGAGATGGCTCGCTGTGTTCGATAAGGTGTAAATTTCAAATTTAATTAGACTAAAATTGAATCCATGGGTCCACGGGGGTGGCTCATGACTTGGAAGGGTAGAATAAATCATAAAAAGGTTATGTTTAAATTTTGGGATCAAAATAACGAGTTTTGGATTTATTCGGGATTTAATCGCCGCACGAAACACTAATTAACGAGTTAATTGGAAACCTAGTTTTAGGCTTTATAAAATTATGAAAAATTAGGTTTAAGCTTAAATATTTATTATAAGTCTAAGTTTTTAATTTGAGAATTTTATATTAAGGTTTGGTTTAATTCGGGGTTAAAACGCGTCAATACGTCACATTTAAAGATTAATTTAAAAGTCATCGATTAAGCCAAATAAAAATATGAGAAAATTCATGTAAGCTTAAATAATTATTTGGGACATGTTAGAGTCAATGGAATTAAGAAAATGTCAAAAACGTGAAATTTTACGTCTTGGAATAAAACGGTCTATTTACGGTCTTTTTACACCTAGAAATTAGTAAACGTCATGGCAGTGCCCTGAATGTTGTTTTATGTGCTAATATGATTATTTTCTATAGTTATGGATGTTTATGGAATTTATTTATGTTAAAATCATATTTTAAATGTTTATGGGATTTTATATGTTAAAATGATATTTTAAATATTTGGGGAATTTTATATGTTTATGATTTAATATGTCAAAATGTTATTTTAAATGTTTTGAGGTTAAAATGTCATTTAAAATATTTATGAAATGTTCATGATTAAATTATCATTTTTAAATGTCCATTGAGATTTTTATAAATTAAGGAAGAAATTTAAAAGACGTGTTGCATGCTTGGTTTCAAAAACAAAAAAGTTATGTTATGCATGATTTTTATAAAGTGATGAGAATGTTGGGGATGTCGTGAGTGTGACTAATTCATTAATGTTGGGGATGTCGTGAGTGTGACGGTCCCAGTGGAAGCCTGACGATCGTATTTTCATCATTACGAATATGTGGTAACGGTTTTGTGGTAACGGTAAAAATGAGAATATCGAGGTGAAAAGGCACCAGAGGGAACCTATTTATGGGAAAAGGCCCCCGAGGGAACCCCGACAATCGTATTTTTATTCGATCAGGATA